>NC_037091.1:39331111-39646111 GCF_002994745.2 Rosa chinensis | reverse complement strand
CCCTTTGGAAGATTGTCGCGTTGGCTCAGAACAGTAAGTGCACACTGAAGTAGAATTATAGTAGCCAATTTCAGGTCCCATAACTCTTGTTACTATTTCCATATCAGGATTTTTGTTTTCCTGAGAAGCAAGACTCCTGTCGCTGAAACCATGTCCAACAAACCACTTCTTAAAAGAAGCACTTCTCACCTCCTCATCGGAGGGACCCTGATTCCTGAACCATCCAACACTGAAAAATGAGAGAAACTTTAAGAGAAGCCACCTCCCAACGGAAAACTGACTCAGGAGCCCAATAAAGATTCCAACTGTCATGATCCGAAAAATGCCCAAGAGAGACTCGGTGCCTATCTTCACCTCGAAATGAGCTAGCTTCACGGATGACCAGAAGGCTTCTCTTTTTTAAATGTGTTCATCACTCTCATTCCTCCCTGCAAGACCGCCGGGATTTTCGGTCAGAGCTCCAAGTGTTCTTCGCACGACTATAGCATCTGCTGAAGGTAGCTTCACAGCCCAAAGACCAATCCTTTTCTGGTGTTCAATAGTTGGTCCTTTAGGAGAGGAGGACCAGGAATCTGCAAAAAGAAAAGTAAATAAAGATTAACCCATTGAACTCCCCTGCCCATTAAGATACTAATCTTCCTTTGTGCTCAAACCAAAAACGCTACATTTCTTAGTGTCTATAGCTGCAAATATTTGAAGGAGAACTCCAAGGTATTAGTCTATAAACTACGAATCCCCTATATCGTGCAGCATATAGAACTACAAAATGAACAAGTAAACCCTCTCTGGCTAGCTGAGTAAGGAAATAACATTTGTCTTGGATACCATTGTACTTCTAGCTTCTGAGAAAACTTAAAAATTCAAAGAAACTTACAATAAGCTAGAAAAGCAAGCTTAAATTTTTATTGGCTAGTTACAACAAAAGGATTAAAATTACAGTGTAAAATAGAATTACAGTACTACACTATCAATAAGCAAACAATTGATTACCGGAGTAAGAAATTTGAAGGAAGATACAACAAAATACAAAGAACCACAAGCTTCATTTGTCATTGTTTTCTAATTAACAGCACCTAAATTGTGACTAGTATAACATAAATTGAGCTAGCTAGTATAACATTTCATTTCTGTTCTCCCCTACATTACTATCCCAAAAACAGAACATAGCAGCAAAGTTTACAACTTTAAACAACCAAACCAATCAAGCAATCAACAAATCCAAAAAGTCTCGAAATTTAATCAAACTCATTACCTCCGGCCTCGGCTTTTTAGGTCTGGACCGCTGGAGCTCCATCAACTTATCCGCATTAGCCACACCGAACCACTACTAGCAAAACAACAATTACCCACAGATTTTAATCTGTGGGTAATAAGACTTTCTCACACGGATTTTATTGTGTGATAGCTTTTACTCACAGTACACGCACAGATTGAGTTACCGTGTGGTTTGGAGGGGGGTAATGCTCATCTCACACAGATTATATTGTCCGTGTGAATTTTAGACGTGGGCCTCAGAATCTTTCCATAAATATAAATTACCGTAATGGAACACAGTTCATGTGAACAACTCTATTTCACATGGATTTCTGTAGCAAATGTATAAACTCTATTTTACACGAATTTCTGTGCCAAATTGTGTTTCACACGGATTTCTGTGTCAAAACCTATAACCTTATTGACACGGATTTCTGTGTGAGATCCATGTACCGTAACTCTCACTGATTTCTATGTGTAATAGTGACAGCATTTTTAAAAAAAATATTTCTGCTAATTAATTTGTAACCCGAACATAATAATACTTTTATTTCTGTACAATAAATATACTTCAAATAATTACAATCAAGTGAACAAATCCACAACTCAATCGAAATGAATAAACTTTATATTCATAGCAAGATGTTCTTTACATTCCTAGTATACATTGTTGTTGATGGTGAAATATCACAAAGATTTTCCCCCTTTAACAACATAATCCTTGTCCAAGAATGAACATACATCAAAATGCTTTGAGGACTAACTCAAAGTAGACAAAAACATAACCATCAAACTAGATAATGGTAGGTGAAACTAACACTTTTAGTTCAGCTGCGAATCTAGAACAATTTGAAGCATTTCATGTTGATACACATCATTGATGGCCGAGGATGGAATCACAATAGAATGGTTATGGCATTGCAACTTTGCAACCACACCCCACCTAGCTGGTGAAAATCCTCTTTAAGCTTCTACTACAAATGTAATACTATAATAAGAGGAATATTTTCTTAAAGAAAGCAAGTGAAAACCAACTTTTAAATTATTGTTTATGCACACGGATTTCCGTTGATATTGTTATTGTATAAATTATTGTGGGCCCAATTATGCTCATTTCACACGGATTTCTGTTAGTATTTGTATTTTGCACGGATATCTGTGGCTTTTAACTACAGTAAATCCGTGTGTGTTGTTATTTTGCTAGTTGTTAACACCGGTGACTCAAACATCTCGAAGTTCCCACTTCCCAACACTTCTCTTCTCAGACTCCAAGCTCAGATAAGCCTCTACCCTATTTGGCACCGCCGCCCCCACCCATTGCCTCGAGTTGAACATCAACCCAAACTCCGCTGGAACAAAGTCAAACCCACAAGCCAAAATGACCAACGAGCCCTTCTCCGCCGCCTTATCTAAATAGCTGGCCTCCATCCTATCCATGAACTCCGGCTCTCCGGATAAGTCGAGATAATCACAGCCGATCTCAACGCACGCGCCAACGACGGGGTCGCCGTAGAGGCGGAAGGGGCCCACGCAGTTGAGGATGAGGCGGGTTTGGGAGCAGAGGCGGCGGAGGAACGGAGGGTCGGTGGTGTCGGCGGTGAGGATAGGAATGGAAGGAGGTGGGTTTGGGGCGGTGGCCCAGTTGAGGGTTTGGGAGAGCTTAGTGGGGTTGCAGCCGGCTAAGGCCAGAGACTTGAGAAGATAGGAGGAAATGTTGAGGAACTTGAGGCTTCTTTGACGACGTACTTTTTGGTGAAACCGGAGGCGCAGAGGATGGTGAGATCATAGGGAGGGTTGGGAAGGTCTGAGATGGTTGAGACTGAGTGACCGAGATTCAGAGAAGGAGGTTGAAGATGAGAGTTGACTGGATTTTTTGGGTGATGAAACCTATGTCAGTTTGGTTTTTATCAAGAACAGTTTGTTATGGTGTAGAGTGATCTTGTTAACAGATCGTGTCGTCTTGTGCATTCTTTTAATACAAGTAACCGACGTGGTGTACTGTGCATAGACTGAAGTATGCAACAAAACTACAAAAGAATAAATCTTGAATTGAAAATTTTCTTTACTAACAAAAGAAAGGTGTTGAAGTCGGTAATTATTCGGAAGTCCAAACTACAGCTGAGATTTTTACCTATGGTACATTTAGCAAATTAAACACAGAGAAAAGGAAGAAAAAGAATGCTAATCTATCTGAAATTACCAGTGCTAGGATTTGGTCCATGTCTTCGTGCTCGGTGGAGTGGCCATTCCTGGTGATCAGCTCCTTCATCTTGTGAAAGGCATGAATAAGCCGTTCAACTATACCATGATGCAATCTTCTGAGGTACTCTTTCGACTAGTCATGGTGATCAGGTCTTTGTCATAAGAGAGATTTCAAGCAATGATATGACTTGGTCACAACTCACAGGTCCACAACGGTTACAGAAAAAGATACACCAGAAGATGAAGGTGAGCCAACCAAAAGCTGGAATAAGGATTAGCAATTGTACATGAAGGCAAAGGCAGGAGTTCTACAAAAGATGCTAATACTATTCACGAGTTCACCCAAATCTGAGTTGGATTAATCCCATACAGGAGCCAACGACCTATATAAACCTGTTAAACGTATTCAGTAAATATTCCATTGTGAGACAAGCTAGTATACTGGTGGGTATGAGATACCCTCATTTACAACTATTTGAACAAAAATTTACTAGTATTTGAACCAAAATTACAACATTGAGAACAAAAGTTACCATATTCATTTACACTATTTACATATACTTAAACAAAAATTACAACATTGACAACGAATTTGTTCAAAATCTTGTAAAAATGTCGTAAGAGGTGTAGTTACCATTATTAGAACTAAGATTACAACATTGACAACGAATTTGTTCAAAAACTTGTAAAATGTCGTAAGAGGTGTAATTACCATTATTAGAACTAAGATTACACAAAGTATGACTCAAATTACATCTTTGACAACAAAATTTGTTCTCACTTTTGTAAATGTGGATATGAGATACCCACCACTATATATACTAGAATTTCCCATTCCATTGTATCCAATACTAGACAAATTTTTATTATTTTCCAACTATACCCTATTTTAATGAAATAAATGTTGAAGGATGTCGACATAGTGTGCCTCTACAAACTAGGGTTTAAGATTGTAATAGGAAAGTATTATAGGTATTCAATTGTATTCGGATTCTCTTATCTTTTGTATACCTTGTAACTCCCTATATAAGGGCTCCTATTATCAATAATAAACAGACAATTCTATTCTCCTACAACACGTTATCAGCACGAGTTCTAACCCTAGCTTTAGAAAAAGAAAAAAACCCTACAAGAAAAAAACCTTTTTCTTCTCTGCCGCCAACCCAAAACAAAACAAAAAAAAATCTCTCCGGCCTCAGACTCACCTCACCGGCCGGCCTCACCTCGCCTCACCTCACCGGCCGAACCTCTCCAGCAGTACCTGCAAACCCAGCAGCCCCGCCCGGCCGGCCCCCTCCCTAGCGCCCCCGCGCCCAGACACCACCACCCACTGCTGCCTTTGCGCACCCGCCTGCAACCCTCATACTTACCCACAAGCTTGCAGCCCCCCTGCCCACACCAGGCTGCGATCTGCAGCAGCACCAACACGTTCCAGCAGCCCAGGCCGCGATATGCAGCAGCACCAGCACGTCGAACTACAGCAGCAGCCCAGGCCTCCAATCAGCCTCCCTCCGCATAGCCCGCGCACCAGCCCCCTCTGCACACCGGCGAACTGCAGGGAGAAGAACCAGAGGAAGAAAGAAGTCGCGAAAAAAAAAAGAGGAAGACCGAAAGAAAAAGAGAAGGGACCCGGCCAAAGTAAAAAAAAGAAAGAAAAAAAAAGAAGAAAAAGAGTGGGGACCCGGCCGGCCAGAAAAAAAAAAGGAGGAAAGCCCAGAGAGAGAAAAAAAAAACACGCCTGCTCCAACATGCGCGTGTCCTAAAGCCAAATCACGTAAGTTTTTATAATTAAGGTTGCTGCTTTCTTGTATTTAAATTCCTTTTATTTTTTGCAAATATTGGAATATATGTTGCCAAATGATTTTGATATTTAACAAAGCGGAATTGTGGGGATTCACGCTTAACGAACTAAGAGTGTTCGTATGAACTAAGAGTGTTCATAATTAAACGAACTAAGAGTGTTCATGTGAACTACGAGCATTCACAATGCTTGGACTAAGAGAGTCCGTAAGCATCAAATTGTGACCATATTAAAACATTATTGTTTGGTCTAATCCAAAAGAGATTCTTGGAAATTGATTTCTTGGTAGCATAGCTCGGAAATCTCATTATTTTAGTTTTCGTGGAAGTTTAACTCCGAAACTAATATATTTTCTCTTCTTATTTTCAGGATGTCAAATGAACCTAGACTCGACTTTCCCATGCTTGACTCAACAGGCTCGGATTACCACAGTTGGGTAACCGATGTTGAGAATCATCTCACTTCCAAGGGAATATTACCCATAATCCAGACACCTAACCCGGATCTTGTGTTCAACCGAACATCTATAAAGCATGCTCAAGCAGTTATCTTGATGCGACGCCATATGGACAAGGCACTCAGATTGAAGTATATGTCGATCAAGGATGCAAGAGAGCTATGGGTAGCGCTAGAAGAGCGCTTTGGCAATGTCCAAGATTCCCTCCTCCTTGACTTGAAGGTTCAATGGAACAATCTGCGCTTTGCTGACTTCAAGTCTGTTGCTGAATATAATTCAGAGGCTCTTCGCTTACAATCCATGTTAAGATTCTGTGGACAACCTGTCACAGAGCAAGAGCTAATTGAGAAGACTCTCTCCACCTTCCCCGTTTCAGCCATTGTGGTATCAAAGCAATACCGTACTGAAGTCAATGCTGGACGGTTTCATCAGCTTATCAATATCATATCTATAGCTGAGAAACATGATAACATCCTCGTGAGGAATTATAATTCAAGGCCCATTGGAACTAAGAGCGTTCATGAGGCGAATTATAATGCACCCAAAAGAGGGCGCAAGGAGCGGAACCCTAGGAATAAGGGACATGGGGGACGTATGGGTCCATATAACCGCCCTAATCAGGAAGGAAACCGCAAGTTTGGAGTGGATACACGTGGTGGCAATGCCACACGTGGGAGAGGGGGTCGTGGTAACCCTATCCGTGGTAATGGAGCCATAGCTCGTGGTGGTGGCGCCATGGGTCGTGGTGGAGGCGCAAATCCTCCTAGGGAACGCTCACAACGTGCACCTCAATTGAAGGGAGGCAACCACAATGATATGTGTCATCGATGTGGATCTAGTGAGCATTGGTTCAAGCAATGCAAGGCAAGCGAGCAACTAGCTTCAGGATACAGGGCATACAGGGACCTGAGGGAGCAAGAAGTGTACCTTGCAGAAGAAGAAGAAGAAGAAAATGGTGGAGACGTTAATCTCACCATGGAGGACTTCAAAGCTGAAGATGAAGTGCACAAGGATGCTGCAGACTTTGATTAGAAATAGTCCTCTTTATTTTTCAAGAATCATGTAATAGTCAATAAATGACAATTGTATTAACTCTTTCTTATGTGGCATACCCAATAAAATATGATGTCTAGGAAAGTCATTGAGATAATTGGTACTTAAGCGAGCCTCGCTCCACCAACCTCTCTCTCTACTTTCCTGGTCATATTCGATTGGAGTTGCCAAATGAATAGAATGACTACAATGTGTCTCAGTTTGATTTTCTTTATTTTGGATTAGACCTTTTTGGACCATTTGATGTAATCATTGGCTACATTTATTAATAAAGTATCGTATTATTAAATGTCATGGACATGTTTTTAATTTCGAACTTTATTATTTCTCAGTATGTTTCCTGGAGAGTTGGAATGCCTTGTTGATAGTGGCACCACACATACTATATTGCGACATCGGCAACTATTTATATGCATGACGCCTAGTCGATCTTCTGTGACTACGATGGCTAGACCATCACAATTGATTCATGGTCGAGGACCAGCTCAATTTATGTTGCCAAATGGCACAAGTATTAATGTCACCGAAGCCCTATATGCTCCTAGGGCTGGAAGGACCCTATTGAGTTTTAAAGATATAAGAGCCAATGGTTTTCATGTGGAAACACATTGTGAGCATGGACAAGAGTTCCTTTGCATCACCTCTAATGACTACGGACATAAACGAATATTGGAGAAACTTATGTGTCGCTCTAGTGGGTTGTATGCAACCACTATTCGAGTCATTGAATCCAACCATATCATGAGAGATGACTTATGGGATTCTGACACATATAGGCTTTGGCACGATCGTCTGGGACACCCAGGTCGTGATATGATGATCCGTATACTAAAGACTTCACACGGACATCCATTTTTCAAAATGAAAAGAAGTCAGAACAAAAATTCGGTCCAAGGTAGGGCCAGAGCCGCCTACCCCCTGCGGCCCAAAAGTGGTATTGACACCACTAATACCTCCTTGGTTCCTTTCTTCACTTCTAAAGTCAATTGTGACTTTGTGGCTCAACCGGATTCTTCCATGGTTGCTTCTAAAGCCCATCTTTCATTTTGCAAAGCCTGCTCTTTAGCAAAATTAGGATCGAGACCATCCTATGCAAAGGACACTAAACAAAATATTCCATTCTTGCAACGAATCCAAGGTGATATTTGTGGACCTATCCAACCAACTTGCGGACCATTTAGATATTTTATGGTATTGGTTGATGCATCGACACGTTGGTCACATGTCATGCTTTTGTCCACCAGAAATGCTGCATTTGCTAAACTCCTAGCACAAATCATTAAGTTAAGGTCTCACCACCCTGATCATCCCATTAAGTCAATTCGTCTTGATAATGCTGGAGAGTTTACGTCAAAAACTTTTGATGACTATTGCATGTCCATTGGGAATGAGGTTGAACACCCTGTTCCTCACATTCACACCCAAAATGGTCTCGCAGAAGCCACCATTAAAAGACTTCAAATGGTTGCTAGAGCATTGGTTATGCGCACCAATCTCCCTGTTTCTGCTTGGGGCTATGCAATATTGCATGCAGCTGTGCTTATTCGTCTGAGGCCTACTGCCACTCAACCCTTTTCTGTATCTCAGATGGTTACTGGGTATGAGCCTAATGTCTCACACTTACGCATATTTGGGTGTGCAGTTTATGTGCCAATTGCGCCGCCACAGCGCACCAAAATGGGCCCTCAAAGACGATTGGGCATTTATGTTGGATATGACTCTCACCATTATCCGCTATTTGGAACCCTTGACAGGCGATCAATTTACCGCAAGATTTGCGGATTGTCATTTTGATGAGACAGTCTTCCCGTCGTTAGGGGGAGATAAGAACAATAATGTTCAGCAGGAACGACAGGAATTGTCGTGGTCTGTCCCCACTTTGTCTCATCTTGATCCCCGAACCGCACAGTCCGAAATTGAAGTGCGGAGAATTCTCGATCTTCAGAACGTAGCAGACTCTATGCCTGACGCGTTTTTTGATATCGCTAAAGTGACAAGATCACATATACCTGCTGCAAACGTGCCTGCAAGGATTGATGTCCCTAAAAATAGTGGACATGGCGCCACCTCTAGGGGTATTGAGCATGGCGCTGCCACCACTAATGGTGATGGCAATGTGGCTCAGGTCGGGCTCCCAGCAAAGAAACGTGGGAGGCCCAAAGGTTCGATGGATTCTCGCCCGAGAAAGAAAGCGAGTTTGGCACAAAGAGATCCATTAATCATCGACATAAATAACCCGTCTCATGAAGATATTCCGGATTATGGTTATGTCCAAGAGACATCATTGGGGGACACTCCAATGTCAGAACCAATTCCAGAGAATAGAGAGATGTCCATGAATTACACTAGTGTACATGAGACGTTGAGTCGAGACTCTATTATCCTTGATGACGTGTTTGCATATTCTATCGCTCAAGGAATTATAGAACATGATGATATCGAACCTCGCTCCGTTGAAGAATGTCAACGAAGAGCAGACTGGCCTAAATGGAAAAATGCGATCCAGGTTGAATTGGATTCACTAACAAAGAGACAGGTATTTGGGCCTATAACGCTGACACCCCCAAGTATAAAGCCTGTTGGCCATAAATGGGTCTTTGTTAGAAAGCGTAATGAGAAAAATGAGGTTGTTAGATATAAAGCCCGCCTTGTGGAGCAAGGTTTCTCACAACGCCCTAGAATCGACTTCGAGGAGACATACTCTCCCGTAATGGACGTTATAACGTTCCGCTACCTTGTCAGTTTGGTAGTTTTCGAAAAACTTGACATGCAGCTTATGGATGTGGTTACAACATATCTCTATGGGGATCTAGATTCAGAGATATATATGAAGGTTCCAGATGGATTTCAATTACCCAAATCAAGTGGCTCTAAACCACGGAGCGCGTTTTCAATAAGATTGAGACGCTCACTATATGGATTGAAACAATCCGGACGGATGTGGTATAACCGTCTAAGTGACTACTTGATTGGGAAGGGATATGTCAATGATGAAATATGCCCATGCGTGTTTATAAAGAGGACAAGTTCCGGATTTGCAATTATAGCAGTTAATGTCGATGACATGAACCTAATTGGAACTCTAGATGAGTTAAAGGAAACTGCTAAGTACTTGAAATCTGAATTTGAGATGAAAGATCTTGGGAAAACACGGTTTTGTCTCGGACTGGAAATCGAGCACCGTAATGATGGGATTATGATCCACCAGTCAGCGTATACTCAAAAATTATTAAGGCGCTTTAATGAAGATAAAGCAAAGCCTGTGAGTACTCCCATGATCGGTCGTAGTCTTGAGCCTGAAAAAGATCCGTTTCGTCCAAGGGATGAGGATGAAGACCTATTAGAGGCTGAAGTGCCCTATCTAAGTGCAATAGGTGCATTATTGTACTTAGCTCAATGCACAAGACCGGATATCTCATTCGCAGTGAACTTGTTAGATCGACATAGTTCTGCGCCAACACGCCGCCATTAGATTGGCATAAAGACAATCTTTCGATACCTGAGAGATACGATTGATATGGGCTTGTTTTATCCCTACAGAGATAAGAGAAATAACGGAAGTGTGAGATCGGACTCCACAAGGAAAAACGCCACCTTCCGTGCTCCTCCTCCCCTCCATCAAAATAACAACGATGTCTTGATGGGTTTTGCTGATGCAGGGTATCTTTCTGACCCTCACAAAAGTCGCTCGCAAATGGGTTATGTCTTTACCATTGGAAGCACTGCGATATCTTAGAGGTCTACAAAGCAGACCCTTGTTGCTACTTCCTCAAATCATGCAGAGATTATTGCTCTACATGAAGCCGTGCGAGAATGCATATGGCTAAGGTCTGTAGTTAGACACATACGAGGAACTTGTGGTTTGAAGTCTACCACAGATGAACCTACATGCATTTATGAAGATAATGCAGCTTGTATTGAGCAAATGAAATTAGGTTTCATCAAAGGCGACAATACCAAGCATATATCGCCAAAGTTCTTTTACAATCAGCAACAACAGGTACTTCTAAATATTGAAGTGAACCAGATCCGATCAGAGGATAATGTAGCAAACTTATTTACTAAGTCGTTACCTAAATCCACCTTCGAGAAACATGTGAAGGGCATCGGATTGAGAAAGTTATCTGAACTCCCATGATTGTAACAATCAGGGGGAGATATTGACATCAGGGGGAGGGATGATGTCTACATGTTCAATCTCGAAGAGTGAAAGACGTGTTGTGCTCTTTTTGTCCTTCGACCAGGGTTATTTTTGTCCCACAAGGTTTTTGTTACCTGGCAAGGTTTTTAATGAGGCAACAATCAAAGCGTCATCACCAAGTTTGAGCGGCACAAGGGGGAGTGTTGAAGGATGTCGACATAGTGTGCCTCTACAAGCTAGGGTTTAAGATTGTAATAGGAAAGTATTATAGGTATTCAATTGTATTCGGATTCTCTTACCTTTTGTATACCTTGTAACTCCCTATATAAGGGCTCTCATTATCAATAATAAACAGACAATTCTATTCTCCTACAACAATAAATAAATTGTCCATCTCTGCCGCCATCGGAAGATGGTAAGGCACCTACCATAACAAATCATTGTTCTACTATTTGCTAGGTACATAAACCCTAGGTAGATACATTTAGCCCGATCGATGCAACAATAAGGGCACATTTATTTATTTATAATGAGAGTAGAAATAAAGGAAATGATTATGGGTATGAGAATACCTGCATTTACTAATATATAAAGGTATTGGAATGAGTGTGCGTTCCACCTCATTGTCAAGAATTGATTCATGAATCATTTTTAATTTGATCACCAAAGGGGTGTATGGATTTAGGAATCATTCTCATACCGATTCCCTCTTTCTTTCATTCCCGTTGTCTCCAATTCATGACTTTTTTATTTCAAATAAAGGTGTCATCAGTACAGTGGCGTAATCTGTCAATCTATCTCAAATGGAGGAGCATTGTTATTTTCGACGCGTGGTTGTTCTCTCATTGGCCAACAACAACATGGGCCATGTAATTTAGTAGTGGGCTGATTAACCTGACTCTTTCCAACGGGCCGTATATGCCAGATTGGCCCAAGTTGGAGTCCGCTTGCAGTCTGTGACACTGCTCCCTCTCCTCTGAGAAACTAATTACTGTCTGCTTTAATTCTTACACCAACAGCATTAGTTTTCCAAATCAGATGTTCCTATTTACTGCATCTGTATATCAATTGTTTCAACTGTACGTACCTCAATATGTTGTAGCCAAACTAATGGATGTATGCCTCTAATCGATAAAAAATCAATGAAAAAGGAAACTTGAAAATCATATTATATTGTTCTCCCGAGTTATTACAAATTAAAAATAGCAGTTATTACAATTTACAAGTAATCTATCATATTAAATTTAAATGTATCATGCATATCTCAGGAAATTATAGCATAGTCCTCGGGAAATTATAACATAGTCCTGGACTATAGTACACGTTGTGGTCCGGTCACTACAAATTAAACAGGGGGAGGTAGCTCTTCCATCTGGTTCTTGTCCTGGACTTCATGGTCTGTGTTGCAGACAGTCGTAGTCATCTCTAGTTTTGCATTTTTGCTTCTGCCATAGAACCTTGTCCAGTACTCCATCAAATGGCCATTGATCCACATCAGTTTCTCCTTCAATTCCACAAAGGCTAGGCGAAGAAGAACCACAACTGCAACTGCAACGCTCAGTACAAGGATGCTCCATAAGAAGAGCGGGACTGATCCATAAGCTAGAACAATGATGAGCAGTTCAAAAGTCAAGGCATGAATTCCAAACAAGATGCTCATCTTGTTGATGAATGCACCAAAATCTCTGAGATCGGGATCAGCTTTGAGTTTCTTGGCAGCATACATTAATCCAAAGTAGGAGACTAGGGCAACAAGAAGTAGTGTGGTGAGAGTTTCCATTCCTGGTGCGTATTTCAGTCCAATTAACAAGGCCAAGACAGCGTTCATGCCTTGGTGAAATTCCCCTAAAGTACTGCTCTAACTCAGTGGAGTAGCCTCCTGAAAAACAACAAAGACAGATTTGCTGGAGAGATAATTGCTCTATTGATCTGTAGCACATATATACAATAACACAGCTTGATTCTAGGATACAAAACAAGAAAGCTATTCTAGCCCTATTAATGTCTAATAATATAGAATCAATGTGATGATATAGAGTGAATGTGTTAAATGTTAACAGCTATACAAGATGCTAATTTTGCTCTACTTTCCAACACTCCCCCTCAAGTTGGAGAGTGGATATCCTGCACACCCAATTTGCGAATCATAAGTTCGAAGTCCTCCTTGCCAAGAGCTTTAGTTAGAACATCAGCCAGTTGATTTCCAGAACTCACAAATTGTGTCTCCACTAAACCATCTTGAATCTTATCCCTGATATAGTGACAATCCATTTCTATATGCCTTGTACGTTCATGAAACACTGGATTTGCTGCTATATGTAAAGCATCCTTGTTGTCACAATAGAGCAATGCCGTTTCCTGGTGTAAAATCCCCAAGTCTTGAAGCAAATAACGTAGCCAAGTTAATTCACAGCAAGCTCCTGTCATAGCACGATACTCTACTTCAGCTGAAGAAAGAGAGACTGTTTTCTGACGTTTTGACTTCCATGAAATTAAAGAAGGCCCTAGGAACACACAATACCCTATAGTAGACCTTCTTGTAAGTGGACATCCTGCCCAATATGAGTCACAAAAAGCTTGTAGCCGAAGATCACTATTTGAGGAAGAGAACAAGCCTTGACCAGGAGCTGACTTGAGGTAGCGTACCACTCGCAAAGCTGTTTCCCAATGAGCTTTTCGAGGCTGATGCATAAACCTGCTTAATATATGAACAGGATATGTAATATCCGGCCTTGACACTGTGAGATAAATCAATCTTCCAACCAAACGCCTATACTTCTCTGGATCTTTGAGTAACTCAGTCTTATCTGACAACTTTAATCCACGTTCCATGGGTGTGTCAACAGGAGCAGCACCCAATAATCCTGCATCTTTTATAATTTCTAACGCATACTTGCGCTGACAAATAAATATCCCTCTCTTAGATGCTGACACTTCAATGCCAAGAAAATACTTTAAATTGCCAAGATCTTTTAAACGGAATGTTTTATGCAAAAATTTCTTGACATCAGCTATACTCACAGGATCATTGCCAGTAATTAATATATCATCAACATATATCAATAAGACTGTAAAAGACTTGCCTTGCCTCCTGGTAAAAAGAGAGTAGTCTGCTCTAGATTGCACAAAGCCAGCAAACCGAATAACTTCTGAAAATCTAGAAAACCACTGCCTTGAAGCCTGTTTCAGACCGTACAAGGATTTATGCAACCGACAAACCAAATGCTCCTCCCCCTGTCTCTGGATCCCAGGCGGTGGAGACATATAAATTTCTTCATCCAGGTTGCCATGGAGAAAGGCATTATTGACATCGAGTTGATAAAGGGACCAACCACGAGACGCAGCGAAAGCAAGGAGACAACGGACTGTAACAATTTTAGCAGTAGGAGAGAAGGTTTCCTGATAGTCAATACCTGCTAACTGTGTGAAGCCTTTGGCCACCAACCTGGCCTTGTATCTTTCAATCGAACCATCAGACTTGTGCTTGACCTTGTAAACCCACCTACAACCAATAGGGATCTTCCCAGGGGGCAACGTGGTAAGGGTCCAGGTACCGTTGGCCTGCAAGGCCTCCAATTCAGAACGCATGGCATCCCTCCATTCCGAAACAGTAACCGCCTCAGAATAAGAGGTCGGTTCACAGACGGCACTGAGCTGAGCCACAAAAGAGGAGTAGGCAGGAGTGTAACGATGATAAGAGACATAATTTGCCAATGGATACCGCGTACCTTTGGAAGGACCTGGCGGGGATAATTATTGAATGGAGGGATGCCATGCGATTGGTAAGTGCAAGCATTGGATTGAGGCTTGGAGAAGTCGATATCGGCGAACCGAGCAGGCGGCGCAGTGGAGCGGGTAGAGCGACGGATCGGTGGTGGGCCGGGAGGAGGCGGGTCGGAAATAGCTGCTGGTGGAGGTGAGGGAGGAGGAGACGGAGAAGATGGTGGGGATGGGGACCATCCTGGCACCAGGGACGACAGGGGGTAGGAACAGGGGTGGAGAAGGACGAAGGAGGTGGGACAAGTGGTGGTGGGGCAGGTGGCTTGGGTCGCCGGGAATACTGACGGATGGGAGGAGGAGGAGGCGGAGGTGGAGGCGGTAAAGAGGAAGCGCCAAGATCGGCGTCTATGGCAGGACAGGAAGGACGAGAAGAAGAAGGACGCGTGGGAGGGACCTGGGAGTCAAAATCGGTGTCGAGGGAAGTAGGGAAAAGTGGAATTGGGCCTGGGTCATGGGCCAACGGGCAGAAGGAAGAGTGGGTTGAGTGGAGGCATAAGGAAACACATCTTCATGAAATCTAACATCTCGACTGGTAAAAACTTTTTTAGTCGTTAAGTTAAACAGTTTGAAGGCTTTTTGGCCCACCGGGTAACCAATGAAAATGGAAGAAATTGCTCGGGTATCAAATTTATGAGTAGGGTGCACATTTGTGGCATAAGCTAAGCATCCAAAAACCCGAAGATGAGAAAAAGAAGGTGGTTTTGAGTAAAGAAGCTCGAAAGGAGTTTTGTAAGAAAGGATGGGAGAGGGCAATCGACTGATTATGTGGACGGCTGTGAGAACACACTCCCCCCAAAATTGTGGAGGAAGATGAGCCTGAAATTTTAAAGCACGAGCCACCTGGATAATATGGCGATGCTTGCGCTCCACAACCCCATTTTGTTGAGGCGTGTAAACACAAGAATGTTGGAAAATAACGCCATTATCTTGAAAAAAAGAGCTAAGTGAAATAAATTCACTACCATTGTCACTTCGGAAAGTTTTAATGCGAGAGTCAAATTGAGTGAGAATGTGAGCAAAAAAACGCTTCAAAAGTGGTTGTGTTTCATCTTTGTGCTGCATTAAGAAAACCCAAGTAAATCGGGTGAAATCATCCACAATGGTAAGGAAATAAAAAGCACCAGAAAGGGAAGGGTGTCGATAACGACCCCAAATATCACAAAGAATTATTTCAAATGGTCTTGTAGAAGAAATAGAACTAGAACTGAATGGTAATCGACTCTACTTAGCCAAAAGACACATAGGGCAATTATTATTTGGCTGAATGGAAAAATGCAAGAAATTTTTTGCTATGTGACTTAAACATGGAGAGGAGACATGACCCAAGCGATTATGCCAAAGATTGGTGGGGGAAAGGACAAGGTTGCAAGATGATCTAGAAGGAGTGGTAATGGAAGGCCTGGTTCGTTCCGTCGCTAGCTAGTGCCACCAAATAGTATAGCCCATCACGTTCTTTACCCAAACCAATCGTGCTCTTCGTAGCCAGATCCTGCAAAACACACCAATAAGGATAGAATGTTACTGAACAATTCAGACCTCTTGTCAAGCGGCTAACCGACATTAAATCAACTTTGAACTTCGGCCCAAACAGCACATTATGTAGATAATATACGGTACTCAGAGGCAAAGAACCTGTGGCTTTAATATGCACTTTTTGTCCACTAGGTAGCAAAACAGGTGGTAATGCACAATTTTTATTTTTATTCAATAATTTAGAGCACGAAGTAATATGATCTGTTGCCCCTAGACAAACCTGGCTGCGTTACTGCATTTGCCTTAGAACTCGAGTCAGTATTTGGATTGGGCTTTTGGGCTTGTTGGAGAGCAGCTAAAAACTGTTTGAATTAGGCCTCAGATAAAGTAATTGCTGATCCATTCTCCTCTTCTACGATGCCTGTCGCATGAACCTGGTTAGCAGAAGGAGAGGGCGCGATAGAAGGCGCGACTGGTGTGGCAGTGTGCTTCTTGGGGAAATTTCCCGATCCGTGCTTTGCTTTGGGATGACCTGGAGGAAAACCAATTAGGTGAAAACATGTTTGGACCCAATGTCCTGGATCACCACAATAGGTACAGTGCAGCCTTCCCCTTCCTCAACCTGAACCAAAATGAGCGGTGAAGCCGCGTTCGGCATCTCGACCGGTCTGAAGATTCGGTCGGTCACCACGACCTCCTCTGCTGCCGATTTGGTTCGGCCGGCCGCCACTCCGGACAGCCATGGCGGCGGTGCTTGAACTGGACTCCGCCGCTGCAACGAAACGTTGTTTTTCTTCTTGTGCAACTGCAACATATGCTTGTCTGACACTTGGAAGGGGATTCATCAAGAGGATTTGACCGCGGGTTGCACTGTAAGTCTCATTTAATCCCATCAAGAATTGCATGAGCTTTTGTTGATCTGCATGTGCTCCTTGTGATGCTTCTGAATAGGATGCCAATTCATCCCATAAACTTTTCAGTTTCGTGTAGTATGCAAAAACTGATTGTTGTTCTTGCCTGAGTGAAGCGATGTCTCGCTGAATTTCAAATATGCGAGGTGCATTGCCTTGTGAAAAACGCTCACTTAGATCTTCCCATACCTCATGAGCTGTAGCATAGTATATGATATTGTCAGCAATTTCAGAACTGACTGTGTTAACGATCCATGAATGGACCATGTCATTGCATCTTGACCAGGTTGCATATCCTTTTGGGTCAGCTTCGGGTGATGGAACTTTGATTGAACCATTCACAAAACCGAGGTTGTTTTTAGAATTGAGAGCCATTGTCATAGCCCTCTTCCAACTTGTGTAATTGTCTCCATTCAATGGTTTAGAGACTAAGACCAATCCAGGATGATCTGAATGGTGAGTGAAGAATGGATTTGAGATATCAGATGTTGGATTATTTGACTTGCTGGAATTGGGTGGTGGTAATGGGACGTTATCACCAGCCATGGTGATTATGGCTTTTGTGAATTTGTTGCTAGGAAGGCTAGAGAAGAGTCAGGATTGTGAGTCCTGCTCTGATACCATGAAAAACAACAAAGACAGATTTGCTGGAGAGATAATTGCTCTATTGATCTGTAGCACATATATACAATAACACAGCTTGATTCTAGGATACAAAACAAGAAAGCTATTCTAGCCATATTAATGTCTAATAATATAGAATCAATGTGATGATATAGAGTGAATGTGTTAAATGTTAACAGCTATACAAGATGCTAATTTTGCTCTACTTTCCAACACCTCCTCCATTGTTCTGTCATGATCGATCAGGAGACAAAACAATTAATACACCAAGATTTACAAGCTACCACAAAGACCATAATAACAGAGCTCCTCTGTTCCCAATAATAAATCAACATCCCACTGTGCGACAGTACCAAACATTCAATAACGATCTTTGAGTTCTCACCGACACCATATAATGAGTTAACTGATCTAAGCAAGAAGCGAAAAGCTCTAAAATGATTATAAACTAACGAATATCAACAAGGGTCAATCCAATAACTGAACGTTTAAATTTAGCAACGCCACTATATAATATCCCTGAGGATCCCCTGTGGTGTTGATGCTATGACAGAGAAAATTAACCTGCAGGTTAGAACTTTATTGTATATCTATAGCAATCAAATTAGTAGAAAGACTTTGTGTCAGTAAGTTGATGATATAAAAAACAGAGGCTTCCTGTCGTCTTTGATATCATTAAGACTTGAGAGATGAAAAATCAATCCAAACTGTTAGATTCTAAGAATTCAAGAAGAGGATATTAATTGGAGTATTGGACTGGATAATCTTTGCTACAAATCGAAAAATATATATGAGTAATAACAAATGAATACAATTGAAATACCATTGAAAACAAAGATACAAGTTGATAAAAAGGACTTTGGCATCTCTCAAGAACCAGTCCACTTTTCTTCACTATTTGTTCATCAAATATAAGGTGCAGAGTCACATACAGATATTAACGAGAAATCATGAAAGAACACTAGAATCTACAAGTATGAAAGAAAGAGAGAATAGAGGTTGTGACTTGTGAGATTGTAAAAACGCATTCCGGCAGTATTGTGATAGGAGCAAAAAATGTGACGATATTATTGATTATGTGCCTCATTTTAGCCTTATTTTTCCCTTAGTTTAGTGTTTTGAGTCATTAAGTCATTTTGAGAGTCTTGTTGAGTGTTTGGAGTGAACTAGGCAGAAAAAGTAAAATTCATGAAAAATCCTAGCTGGATCAAGATTCCTAACTGTCAACTGTTTCTGCGGTCTTTACATTTTAATTTCCTTTATTTTCTCTAGAAAATTCTGATATTCTCCTGCTTATTGTAGGAAACCTTGCCTGGTGAAACTCTTGGAAACAGCAATGATGGAGTCATAAAATAAAGTATTTAAGACATTTGACCAAGCAATGAAGAAGGGAAATAAAGGAGAAAGATGTTTCAACTGGAAAATAAATAAAAGAAGACGTTTCAGCTTGTTAAAAGACCCCATTATGAGAGGAATTAAGGCCATAAAGGAGACGTTTCTGTTGGGAAATTAAAGGATTTATGATGCGATCCCATCCGTCCAATGATGAAGGGTATGATCGACAAAAGCCAACTAATGCTCCCCTATAAATAGGCAACGTCCAGACCAGAATTATCATCACTTCCCAGCCAGGATCACTTCCCAGCCAAGATCACTTCCCAGCCAAGATCACTTCCCAGCCAAGATAATTCATTGCCTATCACTTTCTGGCCAAAAACCATTCCAAGACTGCCCAATTCACTCCTTAAACTTCCGTCACCTACAAGACCGTGACCACCATCCATCCATCAATCTACGAAGCTCTTAGGCGCTGAGTCAAAGACGCTCCACCACCATAGTAGAGACGAGTTCATCACCGTGTTGCTAAGCCGTTGAGGAAAGCTTCAAAGTGTAACTATGACTCTACTTATAATTTTTGTTTCGGTTTTGTGTGTTTCAATTTGTGAGTTGTGTAATTGGAGACATGAAATTTTCAGAATATTTTTATTAATATTTTTGAGATTTTCAGTTTATTATTGAGTTAATTTTGAGAATTCTTTTATGATGCATGTTACAATCTTGTGCCCTTTTACGTGTTTAGGTAATTTTCAGAGTTAGGTTCATAAGTTTGCATGCTAGAATAACGGTGAGAGTTCTTGTGTGTTTGCTTAATTTGCCAAGAGTAATTGTTATTTGTTAAGACGCTGAGTTAAACAAGTAGTAATTAGTTCTAACGGGTGGTAAAAATCATGCTTTAATGATTAAATGATTCTGGAAATTACGTGTTAAATTCTATGTGTAATGGTTAATTTGCACGTGTGAGTTGATTCGAGGGTTAGATAATACTACTAGTTAAGAGAATTACGCTGAGTGTTTTCAAAAATTAGTAGTATTAGGCTTGGTAAGGACTTTTCCGATCCAATCCTACATTAGAACGAATCAGATAAATGGATTGATCCGCTGAGGCTTTTCATTTGGGCTCTTATCTAGGCATTTAAGATGGGCACATTTTTGTAGCATGTTGAAATGGATTTTCTGTTTTTACACTTAGTAATTTCCGAGTGGTATTGGTCTAGGTTAGGGAAGTCGATCATTGTATATAGTTTTATTTGCTTTGTTTTTATTTTTAGTAGATTAGAAACCAAATTCCAAAACCCCCATTTTATTCTTTTATTTGTTAATTGACCTTTTTGTGTAGGTGTACCCTACAATCCCCGGACTGAACGATCCCTGCTTATCCTATACTGACAACTACATTTTGCAAGGTTAAATTGTGAGGCTATTTTAGCTGCATCAATTTTTGGCGCCGTTGCCGGAGATTGTTAAAATCCCTTGCACTTAAAGTGTCATCGATTTTGTTGTATATAGAATGCATGCTAATTTTTGTACTACACTTTTGGAATGGTGACAAATTACAATTTCGGTTAGGCCAAGCTTTAATTGTGATTTAGTTTAAGTTTTATGAGTGTTACAAAATTAAGCATGTCTTTTATCATTGTTGTACAATTTGTAGAAGTTGTTTTTTTTAACCATATTGTAAATTGAATGTGTTTCACTTAGATTAATATACTTGGGTTATAAATTTAGCTAAATACTTAATTGTTGTAAGTGTGTAAAATCGTATGAGTAGACAAGGGCCCTTTTGTTAATATTGGCCTAAACCCTTCATTAGTACCTTTTTCAGGTCTCTTGAGGTTGAGGGCGGCCTTTATTAGCACTTGGAGAACGGTCTAACACATAAGTTAATTTCCCAGCTGAGTAAGGGGCATACGGATGGTGTCTAAGGTTGAGACCTTGGGTGATGGGTTCAATTGGATCTCAGAGATACTATAGAATGAGTGTAAACCACTATGTGGGAGTAGCCGATAGGGGCCTAAACCTCAATGAGGGAGTAGCCTCCATAGTATCACTAAAATGAGTCATCCCTCTCACTTACCTCTTAATCTGGCCATTCTGCCTTCTGAAACAAAGGAAAGAGACTTGTGTCTGGGCGACTATCCCTATATCGTATCTCATCAATAGTAGTGGTTTCTATTGGGCTCGACTTACAACTTGGAACCAATTGAGATATTAACTATGTTTATAATAATAATAAAAAAATGATGTGTGACCTGCTTAAGGTATATTGGATTAAACATGACTTTGTCGAGGGTAGCTGTTCTATAGTCCCATTGCACAAACAAGGTCCTCTGTTCCAGTACCTAAGTATGTAAATGTAAAAGTAACTTAGAAAGTAGGAAAGACATAATGTTTGTATTTCGAACCTTGTACATGTTACTAACACTTGATTTGGTCTTAAAGGTCCATGAATGTCCACTGTCTCTGATAAGACTAAGGTGCTCTTTGAAAAATTGGAACTTGCTAGGCAAAAGGCAGAACTCACTTTTTCAGACCGCCTTCCTCTAGAAAGGAGGGATTCTCAGGACTCTAGCTATTCAGGTTATAACTCCTCAACTAGATCAACCGAGGAGATCAACAAACCTGACCATTCTGAAGAAGGAGAAGAACAAGTCTTGGAAGAGGAAGAAGAGGAGGTCACTGAAGAGGAAGAAGAGGAAGAGCACGCCCGTGTTGAGCAAGTACAGGCACCAATGGCTGAGACTATTAGGCAACTGTCTAATCCTACAGGTGGGGGTGCTGCGCCCTTATGCATTGCCTATCCAGAACCAGGAGAGGGGCTTAATGATGATTTTGAGTTAAAGAGTGGGTTTCTGCATCACCTACCCAAGTTTCATGGGATGAGTAGTGAAGACACCAACAAGCATCTCAAGGAGTTCGAGTTTGTCTGTGGGAGTATGTGCCCTAAAGGAGCTGATATCAATATCTTGAAGATGAAGGCATTCCCCTTTACTTTGGAGGACAAGGCCAAGACTTGGCTATTTGAGCTGCCTGCTGGGACTATCAACACTTGGGATAGGATGAAGCGGAGTTCCTTACGAAGTACTTTCCTGCCTCAAAGGTCACTGTTTTGAGGAAGCAGATTAGTGGAATTACGCAAGGACATGAAGAGAATTTCTGCAATTATTGGGACAGGTTTAAGAGTCTTGTAGCATCATGCCCTAACCATGGGATGAGTGAGGGGTCCCTCCTTACCTATTTTTATGAAGGACTCACCGCTAATGAGCGTGGTCTGTTAGATGCTGCTGCTGGAGGATCCTTTATGGATAAGACACCTGCTGATGCCAAGGTGCTACTTACTAATCGTGCACTAAATTATCAACAATATGAGGGGGTGCTTTCCTCTCAACGGAGGGTACATGAGGTGTCCACTAACTCTGCTCTTGAAGACAAGGTTAACAAGATGTCTACTCTGCTGTCTCAAGTCTTAAACGTTAATGGAGGAGGAGCAATGGCTCAAGTGTGTGGGATGTGCTCGACTCAAGGGCACCCCACAGATAAATGTCCCCAGCTTGCCTCTCCAGAAGGATGGGAATCCGTTAAAGCCCTAGGGTATCAAGGAGGTCAAGGAGGCCCGAGGTACAACCCTTACTCCAATACTTACAATCCTGGGCTCAGAGACCACCCCAACTTTCGTTGGGCCAACAATGATAACACCTTGAGACCACCTCAAGGCCCAGGTCAGAATTCTCAGCGCCCACCAGGTTTTTTTTTGAGGCCTCAGGTACCTCAAACTTTTGGTATTCCCAATTCTGTCCCTCCACCTCCTATTTCTAATACTTTGAGTCCCCTAATTATGATGAACTGTTGAAGTCCCTTGCTGCGGGGCAACAACAACTTAACACGGCTACTCAAGCTTTGGTTGTAGGACAGGCGACCCATTCAAAGGATATTGCAGAGCTCAAGAATCAAATGGGCCAAGTGGTGGATTTCATGGGCCGGATTGCTGAAACAGGGAAACTTCCAAGCAACACAGTGCCTAACCCAAGGAATGAGCACGCCCAAGCCATCATCACTAGGAGTGGGCGAGTACTAGTTGATCCTCCCAGAGCCCACAAGAAGGCCCAAGCGGCCCATAATGAAGAAGAAGACGTTGTGGAGGTGTCTAAGAAGGATGTTGAGAAGGACCCAGCTACATCAAGGGTGGAAGTTGACTTGCCCCAAGCTGAGGCACCCAAAGGTACAATTCCCAACTCTAGTGGTTTAGTTAAGACTAACCCAGTTGTTTCTATACCTTTCCCAAGCAGGTTTGCCAAGACAAAGAAAGATAAATCTGATCAAGAGATCTTGGAAATCTTCAAGAAGGTTCAAGTGAACATGCCCTTGATCGAGTGCATCAAACAGGTGCCTAAATACGCCAAGTTCTTGAAGGAGCTATGCACCACAAGGAGGCAGACAAGAGAGAAGGAGGTGGTGAAAATGAGCGAGACGGTATCAGCCGTTATCCAGAGGAAGCTACCCCCAAAGTTGAAGGACCCAGGGAGTTTTTCTATTCCTTGTATCATTGGTGACACCAGGTTTGAAAATGTGATGTTAGACTTAGGGGCATCCATAAATGTTATGCCTTATAATTTGTATGTATCCCTAGGTCTAGGCCCTCTTAAGAGGGATAATGTTGTCATTCAACTTGCTGATGGGTCTAACAAATACCCTCAAGGGTATGTTGAGGATGTTCTTGTGTAGGTAAACCATCTGATATTCCCTGCGGATTTCTACGTATTGGACATGGAGGAATCGCCCCCAAATACCACACCATTACTTTTAGGGCGTCCCTTTATGAGGACTGCAAGAACTAAAATCGACGTGTACAAAGGGACTCTCACCATGGAGTTTGATGGTGATGTTATACGCTTCAACATTCTTGAAGCCATGAGGTACCTTGTTTCTGATTTGAAACCTTGCTTTGCTATTGATGTAGTTGATTCACTCGCGCAGGTTTTCTCTGAAGCAATGGTTGAGGATGAATTGGCTCTGACCCTAGAGGAGGGGGTCGGATATGATGCAAATGGGGAACCTATTCCCAAGGTTGAGTGGGACGCTGAGGAGCCTAGAGTGATCAAGACTGTGGCCTCACTGGAGGCTCAGCCTATAAAGAGGTCAATTTCCTATTTGTCAATTCCGGTTTCCACTAATAAAATGCTACCCTCTATTGTTCAGGCACCCAAGTTAGAATTGAAGGTACTCCCTGAGCATTTGAAGTATGCGTACCTAGGAGAAAAGGAGACCCTCCCAGTGATCATATCATCAACGCTGGAGGTAGAGCAAGAAAGAAAGTTGGTGGACGTGTTGAAGAAGCACAAGACTGCCATTGGTTGGACTCTGGCAGATATCAAGGGGATCAGTCCAACCACGTGTGTCCACCGGATCCTGTTAGAAGATGGCGCCAAGCCCACAAGAGAAGCCCAAAGACGTCTACATCCGCCCATGATGAAGGTGGTCCAAGACGAGGTGATCAAGTTGCTAGATTGTGGGGTAATCTACCCCATTTCTGATAGTAAGTGGGTCTCTCCAGTGCAAGTGGTGCCCAAGAAGTCAGGGGTGACAGTGGTGAAGAACGAGGATAATGAGCTAGTGCCCCAGAGATTAGTCACTGGTCATAGGGTATGTATAGACTATCGGAAGCTGAATGCCACAACGAGGAAGGATCATATGCCCTTGCCTTTTATTGACCAGATGTTGGAGCGCTTAGCGGGCCATTCCTACTATTGCTTCTTGGACGGATATAGTGGGTACAACCAGATCTGCATAGCCCACGAGGATCAGGAGAAGACGACCTTCACATGCCCCTTTGGGACCTTTGCTTATAGGCACATGCCCTTCGGCTTATGCAACGCACCAGGTACTTTCCAAAGATGTATGCTTTCCATTTTCTCAAAATACATTGAAAATATTATTGAAGTCTTTATGGACGACTTTAGTGTCTTTGGTAAAGATTTTGATACTTGTTTAGAGAATCTAGGATTGATACTTGAGAGGTGTGTAGAAACTAACCTTGTGCTGAATTGGGAGAAGTGTCACTTCATGGTGACACAAGGAATAGTGTTAGGACACATAATATCTAATAGGGGCATTGAGGTAGATAAGGTTAAGGTTGATCTTGTACGTCACTTACGCTCCCCCACAACTGTGAGGGAGGTACGCTCTTTTCTTGGCCATGCAGGATTTTACAAGCGGTTCATCAAAGACTTCTCCAAGGTGGCGAGACCTATGTGTACCCTATTGCAAAAGGATGTGCCCTTTGTGTTCAATGAGGATTGCAAGAAGGCGTTTGAAAAGCTCAAGGAGTTGTTGACCACGGCCCCCATCATATGCCCTCCGGATTGGAGTCTACCCTTCGAGCTTATGTGTGATGCATTGGACTATGCTGTTGGAGTTGTGTTGGGCCAGAGGAAGGATAAGAAGCCCTATGCTATTTACTATGCTTCTCGGACCCTCAACGACGCCCAGCTCAACTACTCCACCACTGAAAAAGAACTCTTAGCTGTAGTCTTTGCTTTAGATAAGTTTTGCTCTTATTTATTGCACTCTAAAGTAATTGTTTACTATGACCATGCAGCCTTGAGATATCTGATGATCAAGAAGGAGGCCAAGCCCAGATTGATTCGATGGATCCTGTTGCTTCAGGAATTTGACCTAGAGATCAAGGACAAGAAGGGCAGCGAGAATGTGGTGGCGGACCATTTGAGCAGGATAGTACACGAGGAGGACGTCCAGCCCCTACAGGAAACTTTCCCAGATGAGCAGCTCTTTGGGATAGAGGTTAGTGTGCCCTGGTATGCGGATATAGTTAACTATTTAGTCACTAGGACATTTCCTGACACACTTTCCAAAGCTAGTAAGGATAAATTGAAGAAAATGGCTAGGCACTTTATTTGGGATGAGCCCTATTTATGGAAACATTGTAGTGACCAAGTCATTAGGAGATGTGTCCCAGAGTCTGAGCATAGGTCAATTCTGTCATTTTGCCATAGTGAGGCTTGTGGAGGCCACTTTGGGCCTCGTAGAACAGCCTTGAAGGTCTTAGATTGTGGATTTTAGTGGCCCACTATCTTCAATGATGCAAACTTGTTTTGTATTTCTTGTGATAGGTGCCAACGGACTGGTAATCTTGGCCCAAAAGATCAAATGCCCATGAGCCCAATAATAAATGTAGAAATTTTTGATGTTTGGGGCATTGACTTTATGGGCCCATTTCCCTCGTCTAATGGTTGTTTATATATACTATTGGCTGTGGACTATGTATCAAAGTGGGTGGAAGCAAAAGCCACCAGGACTAACGATTCAAAAGTGGTTGCAGGTTTCTTGAAAACTAACATATTTTCCAGGTTTGGAGTGCCACGTGTGCTAATCAGTGATGGAGGTTCTCACTTTTGCAACCGTACAATCGAGGCTTTGTTGAAGAAGTATGGGGTAACCCATAAGGTGTCCACGCCCTACCACCCTCAGACCAGTGGCCAAGCAGAGGTATCCAACAGGGAGATCAAGAGGATACTCGAGAAGACAGTGGGCCCGACAAGGAAGGATTGGAGCCAGAGATTGGATGATGCGTTGTGGGCCTACAGAACGGCCTACAAGACGCCTATTGGGATGTCTCCCTTTAGGTTGGCCTACGGAAAGGCATGCCACCTTCCAGTGGAGCTAGAGCACAAGGCTTGGTGGGCTGTCCAGAAGTTCAACATGGATTATGATGAAGCGGGCCTACATAGGAAGCTACAGCTAAATGAGCTTGAGGAGATAAGGAATGAGGCCTACGATACTTCATGGATCTACAAGGAGAAGACAAAGGCCTACCATGACAAAATGATTCGGGGAAAAAGCTTCCAAGTGGGCCAGAAAGTTCTGTTATTCCATTCCAGACTTAAGCTATTCCCAGGTAAACTTCGTTCTCGTTGGGTTGGCCCATTTATAGTTACAAATGTGTTTGCTCATGGTGCTGTAGAGATCAAGAGTGAGAAGACGGGGAAGGAGTTCAAGGTAAATGGGCATCGTCTCAAGCCCTACTATGAGTCCTTGGTGGGGCACACATTGGAAGAGATACCCCTCCAGGAGGCACCAGAGGAATGAGAACGTGTGAACAAGGAGAAGAGTCCAGGCTGAAGGACTATAAATATTAAGCGCTGCATGGGAGGCAACCCATTTCAAGCGAAGCTGTGGAGGAGCCATCAATAAGAGTTTGACATTTCTATCCCTTCACTTGCTTAGGTTGAATTGTACTTGTGTCTTTGTTTGTTTGTTTATTTTACCCTTCTCTTATTTTCGTAGCCCCCCATATTTAGGGTCTATATACCATATTTCTTGCCTACATTGAGGACAATGTAGATTATAAGTGTGGGGTGGGTTTACACCTTTATTTTAGTAAAAAAAAAAATTAATAAAAAAAAAAAATCATTGGTTTTAGAGTCTTTTTGTTTGTTTGAGTCTTAGGATGCTCCTAACGTCTAGGATGAACATGTCTCTGAATTTATGGCTGAAGGTTTTCACAATCAAAATAGGACTTAATTGAATTATGTGGTTAATCGACGTTGTGATACTTGTATGAAGATTTGAGATAGGATTGTAACTTGGTTCATTAAGCATGCTAGGATTAAGTCTAATTCATTTGAACCTAAGTGAGCTGTTGAGCTAAAATACTTTCTTTTTGAGTGCTTATTGATAAATTCATAATTTCATGGCTGTATTTGCAAAACCTCATCATTCTTTGAAAATCCAATGATCATGTGACATAGATTTTAATGGACTAGAGAATACTAGAACTCGACTGTTGTGACTGTCAAAACTTGTATGCCATAATATGCCCAGATCCTGGATAGGATAGAAGGCATTAGGGTAACCACCATAACCAAACAAGCATGTGTCCCCAATTGTGCCCATCGTGGGACTCCTTAGAATGAACCCCTTTGAGCCTACGTTGAAAACCTTTGTTTCATCACCCTCACTACCCTACCATGAGCTTAGTACAGGATATCTCTACCCTTGTCTTAAGGACTTAGTAGAGCATGACATAGTGTGTAGGGGTGACGATGAAAGATAAGTGTGGGGTGGGGAAAAACCAAGAAAAAGAAAGAAGATTGCCGTGAAAAAAAAAATGAAAGAAAATGAAAATGAAAAAGAAAGAAACAAAAACGGCAAAAGAGAAGAAAAATTGAAAAGAAAACTCTTGGGAAATTGTTTAAGTGTGGTTTTGGACTTTCAAATTTGTAGAAGGCTCAAAGTTGAAAACTAGGCCTTTGTCCGTTTCCATGTTCGTTAGAGTGAAGGTTCGGCCCAAAACAATGATAATTGGCCCACAAAAATGATGACATAAGGTGGTCCATATATGCTCTGCTAGGTCCTTAGGATTTTTGTATCCTTAATCTTTATTTCGAAAACCCTAGCTTAGCCCCATTACAACCTGTTTTAAGTGCTTACTTGATCCCTGAGATGGGCAGCCTTTGGTTAGTGGAGTCAGGTATGCAGTCGAGCTTATGGTTTAGGTCCATTTGTGCACTTAGTCATTTCTTGAGGTCTTTAATAATTCTTCACAAAATGCGTTTATTGATGAAATATGCAAGCTGTTTGTTGCCTTACAATTTATTCTCTTGCATATACTTGAGAGTGAAGCTTTTAAGCATAGCCATTTCTGAGAGAAAAATCGAGAGTATGCCCTGTGAGTTTGGATTGGACTTGTTCGAAACATGCAATCATTCACTATATAACTTAAGTTCTCCATATCTTGCTTAGTCATATGAATGTCACAGGTTTATTAACCATGGAATTATCTATGCAATTTTGATTAAGTGTTTAACGTGAAAACCATGAGTTTGGAGTCTCTGAGACAACGGTTAGGGAAGTAGAGTCATTTACTTTTTTTTTTGTCGAGTCGTTGTTTTGTTTTGTATTTTTGTTTTGCTAAGGGACTAGCAAAAGCTAAGTGTGAGGTAGTTGATAGGAGCAAAAAATGTGACGATATTATTGATTATGTGCCTCATTTTAGCCTTATTTTTCCCTTAGTTTAGTGTTTTGAGTCATTAAGTCATTTTGAGAGTCTTGTTGAGTGTTTGGAGTGAAATAGGCGGAAAAAGTAAAATTCATGAAAAATCCTAGCTGGATCAAGATTCCTAACTGTCAACTGTTTCTGCGGTCTTTACATTTTAATTTCCTTTATTTTCTCTAGAAAATTCTGATATTCTCCTGCTTATTGTAGGAAACCTTGCCTGGTGAAACTCTTGGAAACAGCAATGATGGAGTCATAAAATAAAGTATTTAAGACATTTGACCAAGCAATGAAGAAGGGAAATAAAGGAGAAAGATGTTTCAACTGGAAAATAAATAAAAGAAGACGTTTCAGCTTGTTAAAAGACCCCATTATGAGAGGAATTAAGGCCATAAAGGAGACGTTTCTGTTGGGAAATTAAAGGATTTATGATGCGATCCCATCCGTCCAATGATGAAGGGTATGATCGACAAAAGCCAACTAATGCTCCCCTATAAATAGGCAACGTCCAGACCAGAATTATCATCACTTCCCAGCCAGGATCACTTCCCAGCCAAGATCACTTCCCAGCCAAGATAATTCATTGCCTATCACTTTCTGGCCAAAAACCATTCCAAGACTGCCCAATTCACTCCTTAAACTTCCGTCACCTACAAGACCGTGACCACCATCCATCCATCAATCTACGAAGCTCTTAGGCGCTGAGTCAAAGACGCTCCACCACCATAGTAGAGACGAGTTCATCACCGTGTTGCTAAGCCGTTGAGGAAAGCTTCAAAGTGTAACTATGACTCTACTTATAATTTTTGTTTCGGTTTTGTGTGTTTCAATTTGTGAGTTGTGTAATTGGAGACATGAAATTTTCAGAATATTTTTATTAATATTTTTGAGATTTTCAGTTTATTATTGAGTTAATTTTGAGAATTCTTTTATGATGCATGTTACAATCTTGTGCCCTTTTACGTGTTTAGGTAATTTTCAGAGTTAGGTTCATAAGTTTGCATGCTAGAATAACGGTGAGAGTTCTTGTGTGTTTGCTTAATTTGCCAAGAGTAATTGTTATTTGTTAAGACGCTGAGTTAAACAAGTAGTAATTAGTTCTAACGGGTGGTAAAAATCATGCTTTAATGATTAAATGATTCTGGAAATTACGTGTTAAATTCTATGTGTAATGGTTAATTTGCACGTGTGAGTTGATTCGAGGGTTAGATAATACTACTAGTTAAGAGAATTACGCTGAGTGTTTTCAAAAATTAGTAGTATTAGGCTTGGTAAGGACTTTTCCGATCCAATCCTACATTAGAACGAATCAGATAAATGGATTGATCCGCTGAGGCTTTTCATTTGGGCTCTTATCTAGGCATTTAAGATGGGCACATTTTTGTAGCATGTTGAAATGGATTTTCTGTTTTTACACTTAGTAATTTCCGAGTGGTATTGGTCTAGGTTAGGGAAGTCGATCATTGTATATAGTTTTATTTGCTTTGTTTTTATTTTTAGTAGATTAGAAACCAAATTCCAAAACCCCCATTTTATTCTTTTATTTGTTAATTGACCTTTTTGTGTAGGTGTACCCTACAATCCCCGGACTGAACGATCCCTGCTTATCTTATACTGACAACTACATTTTGCAGGGTTAAATTGTGAGGCTATTTTAGCTGCATCATATTGACGCACTCTCTGTAGTCTACTCTCTGTATCCACGAGAAACTTTTGAGTTTTTACTCTTTATTTTTATTATTCAACAAAATTTGATCTCAAATTACAGAAAAACGAAAGCAAATTAAGGAGCTAATGTGCATTATTTTTTAAGCTTTAGCAGAAATATATAAGTAACTACAATAACAAAAACTGAGATCCTTATTAGCATGTGCCCAGGCTGCCTAATTTGTACTGAGATCATTTCCAAACTTGATGAAAGTTTGACAAGACACTAATGAATTGAACTTCGACTACAGAAAATTGGAAATGATCAAATTAAAGATTAATTTGTACTGACCTCTGTAGTCCTGCATCGGCATTCTGGTGGCCGTCTCTCTCCATACTTGGGCTGTGGTTATATATGGTCATGAGAAGATCAATCAAATTGGAAGTACATCACTATTTCATAGTTGAATTGAAGATTATATAGAAATACTAAGCAGTTAAGGTGCAAAAATCTTTCCTAATCATTCTAGACAAAAAGATAAAGAAAATGATGTTGAGAAACCCAAAAAGATAAAGAAAATGATGTTGAGAAACCCAATTCTAAAGCTAAATGTGAGTTTTGATAAGGGTCATCGTGTTAAACAGCGATATTGTGGTTCACTATTGTATCGATATTGTCCAAACTTAACCACCCGACAGGTGTTGGATTTTAATCACAGAAGGCCCCAATACAATTAGGTAAGAGCCACTCACTTATAAGTTATATTTTATTTGTTACTTTTTCAATGTGGGATATTTCCTCTCCAACACGCCCCCTCAGAACTAAGTCTGCACGTGAAATTAATTAATCCAATTCCCACATTGGAAATTGGGACACAAGTCTCTTGGTCAATACAATCCAAGACCCACGTCAGACACTTGGTAATAATCCAATCGAAATATTCCGATGACAATATAAAGAACCCATATTCGGGCCCATGATAATTGGAGACACAATGGGAGAGGGTCCTGCTATGATACCATGCTAAACAGCGACATTGTGGTTCACCATTGTATCGATATTGTCCCAACTTAACCACCCGATAGGTGTTGGGTTTTAATCACATAAGGTCTCGGTACAATTGGGTAAGAGTCACCCACTTATAAGTTACATTTTATTTGTCACTTTTTTAATGTGGGATATTTCCTCTCCAACACATCGATCTTATATGGTAAATGACTAGATCCTAGTACAAGTGCTGTCTCTCTATAAAATGACCAAATGAACATTACATTGAACATATTTTATTCAATCCTTGATGTTCAAGCCGCTTACAACTTATACGAGAGTCTGACCTAATCATTATGGTAGTACTTTGGAATGTGAAGACTTTTAAAAGTGAATAGCACTGGAAACAGGGGCGGAACCAGGATTTAAACATTAAGAGGGGGTCGAGACATAATTTTTTTTTTTTTTTTTTAAAAAAAACTACACCGAAAATAAATTAAAAATCATATTCGATATAATCCATAAGTAAACAATAAATTCGAAACAAACCGATAGATAACTCTCGTTTCGAAAAAAAAAAAAACAACCTGGTTTTTAATTAATATTACTGTATTCTTATTATTAGTGATTGTTTTATTAAACTTTCATATATGGATTGACTATCACGTGGATTTGGGAGGAGGAGGGGGGGTCCTCTTCATGAATGGAAGGTTTTTCCTTGTCAAGGATTCAAATTTGCTTACCACCAATACTTTGGTGGTGATACCACCACTCAATATAAAACTGTCATGTGTTATAAAACATAATTATAATTAATCATAATATTTTATTAAACAAATAAATTTTAAATATTAAATTAATTCTACATGACGTGTCAAGTTTTAATTGGGTGGTGATATCACCACAAAATAAAAATGGTGAGCGTCAAGAACATATCTCTAAGTTTTTATAACAAAAAATTTTACTCAGATTAATTTCGGACAATCAAAAGTGAATATAATAAAGGGACAACTATATAATATATATGAGTACTATCTAGTTAATATCATAAATGTAGAGCAAATATACATGTCAATTAATCAACAGAACTATTTATTACAGTATTTGTTCATAATAGAGGAATGTACAGAGTTCTCTTAATAAGACAAAAAAGTTATCTTTGTCTGTTTTTCTGTTGTTGAGATTTTCTGTAATTTCTGCTACAGGAAAGGGAAATGAGCGTAACAGTTGAGAGGCATATGACTCATAACTCAGAAGAACATGTACAAAAATAACTTTTCATGACGGCCGAAATTAAACGTGGAAAATTTGGAGTTTGATGTCCAAAAGATTATCACCACTAACATTGTTGTGGGATTGAAGCAAGTAGGGGTATATTCAAGATCTAAATACAGCAACCTCAGTATGGTTTGGGAATTTGGACACTGTCCACAGCAACGACTCATCACTTGCTTATCATGAACTTTGAAGAAAGAAGTATAAGGGATAAATAAGGATGATGATGCGTGAAAACAAAAACTAGCAGTACAGGAGCAGATAGAACAAATTTGAACAATGACAGACAGAAAGAATAGTAGATGTTTATAGACATACTAACCTGTGCAGATGCTGGGAGGTAAGAGGAGTGATGTCCGGCGTTACAGCTTTCTCCAGAGCTCTCTCTTGCTGAATCCCTCTGCTTCTGTTTATATACGGAAGAAAGGGGGAGTGATCGAGTTAGAGGCTTGAAATACTAAATGACAAAATTTGGAATGGGAAGAAGGGATGAAGTTGGGAAGAGACGTCGTTAGCCAAGTCATCTTTACGGACAGAAAATGACGTTGCTAGCCAAGTCATCTGGAAGGGGAAGAAAGCGAAGAAGTTGGGAAGAAAGCGACGTTGCTAGCCAAAGTCATTTGAAGGGAAAAGCGACGGGATTTGGTCGCTGAAGGGGCTAAACGACCCCACATAAATTCATTCCAAGAGAAAACTCGATGGAATCAATTTTATGGAATCAGGTTTGAATAATAAAAACAAATTAGCTCTGCTAAAACAAAATGAAAGATAGATGTAATAAAATGAAGCAAAATTATTTATGAGTGAGGTTATACTATGTGTACTCAGTTTTAGCGGCTGCATTCTATATGCAAATAATCCCATCACAAAATGGTAGATGTGATTTCAATACAAAATATTGCCATATAGGTGGAGGCAATCTCCCCACTTTGGGTATCCGACAACTTCATATGCTTTGTTCTTTCTATATCTTCGTTGCTTTTTTTTTTGCTTGTAGAAAGAAAAAACATATCAAGACCCCTAAAATGATAGTTCTATGCTCTGTATACATTTCAATTTCTCTGCAAGCTAGAGATGGTAGCTGATCAAAATTTATTCCCTCACACAGAAAGGTCAAAATATTGTACCTACATTCAAAGCCTAACACTTCACCAAGGTGTAGATAGCTGTGTAATTACACCAAAAGTGATTAAAGTTCCTTTGTAACTTCAACACTCTCTGACTCTATGCTACTCCACCCTTCCAACAAATCACAATTATAAATTATAGATTTGCTGCTAAGTGCTAACTAAACTATTAAAAAAGTAACTGGCCTTCGACCCCATGTCCTGTGTTCTGTGTTTGTCAGGCATAACAAATTATTTTTAGAATGCTAAATCTGTGAATCACTACTCACTACTAGATTGTGAGCTTCCGCTAAATATCTACGAGGTCAGTTGGTCAGTATACAAAAACCTAAGGTCTTTCAGTTCTCACCTAACCTTGAATGAGAATGGAAACAGTGGAATCCCTCGCACCTGAGGTGAACCCTATGCTTTCAAAATTATAATGAGGCTGAAATAACAATTTTTAATTGTTGAAGAAGACAAATGAAGATCAAATTAAAAGTTGGAATTCACTGTTATGGAAAAGATAATTTACCCTAGATGTCAAGAAGTTCAATACTACACAGCTCGGAACTAGAGATGTGAAATGAAGCAATGTACAGATATTAGATTAGTGAATATGTGGTCAGTCCAATTCATACAACAATGTTTTTCATTTTCTTGCTCTTCATTGTTTATGTACCATTGGCCTTAACTGGACATATATCAGGCTGCCTTACTATGTAAATTTGATCTCTAGCATGATTGTACAAGTCCTGATTTCGATGCCATGTCCATAAAGCATGAGTCTCATTTCTCACCTGAAAGCCACACAGAAATACTGCTCAGCTTATAATCTTTGTGATTTTATGAAACATGTTACATGGCTTTTACGTATACACAAACACATAACTGCTTTCAGTAGGCTTCAATGTACTGTTTCACTCAAAATGGCATCAATAATGACCTTAGCAGTCTATTTGATCACATAACTATGATTTACTACTTGAAGTCTCACTTTTCACCATACAAACTGCACTAGTGGTTCTTACCATCCCAAATGCAGTAGTAAACGAAAGACTTTTGCAGCTCATTTGTATCAATTTTCCTTTCATCTGCACTCTCAAAGTTTGAGTTTTTGTAGCGAAGAGAAAAGGAATTACCTCTAGAAGTCCATGCCCAAAGCTACTTTCTCTATATGCGCTATACTCAGGTTGCTCATCCCAACAGAATTTTCCTGCTGCTGGGCCTGAAGTGAAATTAAATGCACAAAAATATTCCATATTTTGACCCAGCATCGTAGATGGTTGCGGGCAGTTTCCAGGTTCATCAGAGTGTGCAATATCCATCATCTCACCATTACCGCCATCACCAACTGTGATATAAATAGGACCACAGGGATCTAAAGTATAGTTGTATACTCGATTTGACCTCTCATATGCATGAACCTGTTGATTTTTTCCAAACAATCACAACTGTCAAATGTCAAATATACAGCCTGGTACTTGCTAGAAATGTAAAATCAAATTCAAGTGTTTCTGCCACAGATAGACAAACCATACAGCAAACGCTAAGGAAATTGCAATGGAGTACCTGTTCTTTTGACCCCCATGTTATCCTAAAAATCCTCCTTCTCAAAGATTTTGAGTTTAAGCGAGGACATTGGTTTCAGTTATAGGCAGTTCGTAAAACACAGATATATCAAAGATATTCTGTCATTACGAACAAAAGAACTTGGCGTGCTGGGTTTCAACAACCCATTAAGGAACTTCAGGCCACCTTCAAAGAAACTTTATTTTTGGTTTGATTACCTATATGCTTATCTTACAGTTCATTATCCTGAATGATTACGAAGTGTCAAACCCATCTTCAGACAACTTTGTTTAGGATTCACCTCAAGAATAAGACTGGAAAACCGTATGAGCAGATAAGAGGATACTTTTTAAGACAATTCTGAGTTGAAAAGTTCATGCGTGCTGAAATGACCTTTACTTAGACAGAATCTAAGATGTCAATTTCATGAAGTTTTAATGACTGTAGTCAAAGAATTAGAAGTACGGATGTTGCGATTGGCCTAAGATTTTAGGGACTTAATAAAAAAAAAAATTTGGTAGTTGAATACTAATAATGAAATCCGAGAAAAAGAGATTTTAACTAACATGAAGGCGTGCCTACCAGGAGGCAAAGAAAGATTCTTAAAGGCCTAGGTCAACCTGTTCTGCTTGAACAGAGGAGATCAGATGTCAAGTCATGTTGATTACAGAAATGATATTGCCATATAGACTTCACTCACATGGCCATTGAAGACGATATCAACACCATACTCATAAAGTATGTCTTCCAGCTCAACTCTCATGCACTCTGCTTCTCTGTAATGTGCCGTGTAGGTGCTGTACCATGGTGGGTGCCATGCAGCTACCAACCATGGAGTCACATTTCTGTCAACATTAGCCAGATCTAGCTCCAACCAGTTATACTGGTCCCCTGCAAGAGAAAAGTAAGAATCCGACTCCTTACTAAGTTGTGGCAATGACTGGAACAAGTGAAAAGATGTAAGAAAATAGTTGTAACCTGATTTCTCATAAGATGTGTAGGCACCAAGCATTACAAAGTGTATCCCCCCTGCATTGAAAGAATAGAATAACGAAGATGATGATCCACTCTCTTCCGAGGGGAATGCAAATCGGGAACTGTAAGCAGCAAACATTTGATTTCCAGCCTGTTTCTCAATCTCATGGTCCCCTTCTACTACCATTACTGGAACTTTGGACACTAGAGGCTGCATGTACCTGGTAACAAACTTACCATGATTTTGTGTTTTTGAGGTTAGATAACTTTCTACAACTACTGACCATGCGGTTCCTGACAAAATTTAGCAGAGAGAAATTCAATTTCACCTTCCCCAGTAATCCCAACGAGGCTGATAAGTTTGCTCATGAAAGCAATGATCCGCAGTTCCATTTGTAAAATACAGGTTAGCATCACTAACATCCCCCACCAATAAAAGAAGATCAGGATGGTTGATCAACAAATGATCAACTGTTGAGGTGGTGTTATATGTAAGACCTAGGTCCCCCACCACAGCTATTCTGCTAGGATAACTCTCGGGCCCAGATACTGGCATAGTCTGGAAATAAGAAACATCGCTCATTGCTGGAATAGAAGGATCTCCACATTGATACTGATACAGGGTGTTGGGCATCAGACCTGTGAAAAGACATTAGAACTGAAATACCTTAAGAAATCAAAACTTAGTGCTTGTACATACAAACAGAAGTAGGCACAGAATTGAGCATATGATTTGAAAATTTTATTCATCTTACTTCAAATCAACAATCAGTTTCATATGCTTCTATCTAAAGAACAAACTAAAATTGATATTTGAATGTCAGGTTAGCAAAGTAGTCATTAATTATATATCTACAATAGAAATTTACAAAAAAAATATCCAAACCAATTGCTCGAACTAAGAAACATAAGTACACTTTCAACCAAACAAAGAGAAACAAAAATATGTTGGGTTATAGCCACAATGGTGGGAGGTGGTATTCCTAAAGCATGAATATCCTCTTTAAGGTATGAAATAAGCAAAGTGCTACTTTTAAATGGCAAGTGACTGTTTCTGTTGTTGATGGTTAGAAGTCGATGAGCAGCTCTCAAAGCTAGAATTATTCATACCGGTTTGCAAGGAATTCAGCACTGAACCATACCTGTGAGACGAACATGATGTATAATTCCAGAAGTGTAGTTTTGAAGGCCTTCAAGCTCATAAAGCTGATTGTAAACCAGAGAATACCCCGTCGATTGATTAGTCATGGGATATTCATACCTTCCATATACAACAACACTTGCAACAGTGTCCGGATCCAATGGCGTTATGTCATCCCCAATTTGAAACTCCCCTGAAAGAGAGAGAAAGAGAGCGCCTTCATATAACTACATAATACTATCTATTTTGGTAACATTCTCATTCTCATTCTCATTCCAAACAAAGCAACATTCCCAATCCAGAAAAAGAAACATAAGAACCCATAAAATTGGCATCATTCTATTGTAAAGTAACTACACTAAGCCAAATGGAAACAGTTAAAAAAAATCTTGACTTGAGCAAAAATGACAAACATATATCAAACTCTTCATTGACATCTTTGCATTCCTAAATAAATCTTGGAAGTGATTCCAACTAAAGTTCAAAGCTTTCAATGAGAAAAAGACCTGTGATCCAAGATATCCAAACAGAGTCATGGGTTGCAGAGAGGGAGACAGAGATTTGTTCAGGCTCGAACCCTTTGACGATTCTTCGAAGTCGAGGATCAGAGTCTGGCAAGTCAACGGCATTGCCTCGAAAGCTTGTGTCAACTGGGACGGTGACAGGCTTGAAGGGCCCATCAAGTGTGGTTGGAATTTCTCCATGAACAAATGTGAAGAAGCTGTACTGTGGGAGCAGAACCAAGAGTAGTGCTACTTCTGTGGCCAATGGGAACAATCCCATTTTTAAATTTATTTGATGGAGAGGTAGAAACCCAGAATATAAATTGAAAAATTAGAGACGAGTAAAAGTGAACGACTGAAGGAAACAGTAGAAAAGATGCATAAGTATGGCGAAATGTATGTACCCAAAGAGTCTGCATTATAAACATCTTCATTGCTGTGTTGCTAGTGTGTTTATGTTCAAAACAAATTATTTGTTGTAAGAATTTCTTTTATCTGTTTAAAACTCCTCCTATACAGATTTTGTATATTGGGCAAAAGAAAAAAAATGGATCTTTAGATGATAAATCGATACATGATATCTTAATTGAGTTCAAAAACAAAATTCTAAGAAAACTTTGGTGAAAATGTAGATTTTGCCTTGTATGTGTGTGTGTGTGTGTGTGTTTTTTTTTTTTTTGATAATAGATCAAAATCCATTGAAAAATTTATTATTTAATTCATATTTTTAAAAGTTGATAAGATCTAGTCCAAAATAAATTAAAAAAGAAAAATCAGACTCATACATGATCTCGTGTGGAATATTTACATAATGATTTTTGAAAATCTATTGGTACAATGAAAATTGTAAATTGAATTTTGTTGTAGGGAAACTGAATTTGAGAGGAATTTGCTGTGTATTCTCATTGATAATAGGGGCCTCTTTATATAGAGGATTACAATGCATAGAATCTCAATCATACAAGGAAAGTAATTCTACATTGAATAGGATTCTAGATCCTTCTAATTAAATCCTATTACCACTAGGTCAAGTAACCTAGAGTTTGGGCTAAACACAAAATAGGTTTTCCTTGAACACTCCCCCTTGTGTTGCCCAAACGCAGTGCTTCTCTCGTTGCCTCGTTAAAAACCTTGCCGAGTAACAAAACCCAGTGGGACAAAAATAACCTCGGTCGAAGGGGAAAAAGAGCACAACACACCCTTCACGATTCGAGACGAACATGTAGACATCTCCCCCTGATGTCTGCACCTCCCCCTGATGTCTGCACCTCCCCCTGATGACTACGATCATGGGAGTTCAGATAATTTCCGCAAGCCAATTCTAGCCATATGTTTCTCGAACGTGGTATTGGGCAATGACTTAGTAAACAAGTCTGCCTCACTGTCCTCAGATCGAACCTAGTTCACTTTGATCTCGAGGAGTGTCTGTTGTTGCTGATTATGCTTGGTGTTATCGCTATTGATGTAGCCTTGCCCCATTTGTTCAAAACAAGTAGCATTATCCTAAATGCTCGTAGGCTCATATGTGGTAGACTTCAAACCACAATTGTTCGAACATGCGTAATTATGGATCCAATCCATATACATTCACGAACCACTTCGTGAAGAGCAATGATCTCTGCATTGTTCGAGGATATAGCGACTACGGTCTGTTCTGTAGACCTCCAAGATATCACGGTCTTTTCCCATGGTGAACACTTAACCAGTTTGGGAATGACCATTGTGTGGGTCAGAGAGATACCCAACATCAGCAAAACCTTCCAAACACATGTCGTTTTGGGATGGGGATAGAGAACGCAGGCCAGCGTTGGCGGCGTTTCTGGTGTGTGATGGGTCCGAATCCATCATCTCTTCGTAGGGATAGAACAAGCCCATATCAATCATCCATCTCAAATGTCGAAAGATATCTTTTACACCAATCCAATGGCGTCGCGTTGGCGCAGAGCTATATCTAGCTAACAAGTTCATAACATATGAGATGTCCGGTCTTGTGCATTGAGATAAGTACAATAATGCGCCTATTGTACTAAGTAAGACACTTTTGCCTCTAGCACATCTTCGTCATCATCCTTTCGACGAAGAGGATCCTTTTCAGGATCAAGACTATGGACGATCATGGGGGTGCTCGAAGGCTTGACCTTGTCAAAATGCCTAAGCATCTATCGACACGATGCTCAAGTTCCAAACCGAGACATAATCGTGTTCTCCCAAAATCCTTCATCTCAAACTCAGATTTCAAGTGTTCAGCGGTTTCCCTTAACTCTTTAAGGGCTTCTAATGAAGATCATGTCCAATATGAACCGCGATAGAATCCGAAACTTGTTATAGAAACGCGTGGGCATATCCCTTCCCAATCAAGTAGTCACTTTTGTGAGCGTTTCAACCTCTTTGTAAACGCGCTCCATGGTCTAGAGCCACTTGACTTGGGTAAATGAAGTTCGCCATGAACCTTCATGTATATTCCATATCTAGATCCCTATAGAGATACATAGTGACCACATTTGTAAGCTGCATGTTCAGTTATTCGGAAACTACCAAACTGACAGGGTAGTGGAGTGCAATGACATCCATTACGAGAGAATATGTCTCATCGTAGTCGATTCCAGGGCGTTTTGTGAGAAGCCTAGCGCCATAAGGCGAGATTACCATCTCTTTTTCTCACTACACTTTCTAACGAAGACCCATTAGTCAACAGGTTTTATGTTAGGAGGTGTTGGCATCTCTAGCTCGAAAACCTTCCTCTTCGTTAGAGAACCCATCTTAACCTGGATCGCATCTTTCCATTTAGGCCAAAAACTCTCTACGTTGGTATTCATTCATCAACGGAGCGTGGTTCGACATCATCTAACTCAAAAACTCATGCGCAACAAAATACACAACCACATCATCAATTCTGATGGAGTTTATATCCCACGTCTCATGTACACTAGTGTAAGTTTCATAGAGCTCTATATTCTCAGGAATAGGGTTTGACGTTGAGGCGTCCCCCAACGATAACCATAACCCGGAAGATACTCATGAGACGGAGTTTGTAATGCCCCGTACCTATTAATTACTTTTTACCGTGGTTGACCGAGGAGTGACTTTTTCTTTAGTCCGGTAAATTAGGAAATTTATTTGAGATTGTCGTAGAATATGCAAAATCGAGTTCGTGGACACGAAGTTTGTTTAAATCGGAGTTTTTACGGAAAAGTTATGATCAAAAATAGAAAGTACTATTCATAGCATGGTTATTTTTTTTAGATGAGTTTATTATTGTGGAAAAGAGGAAATAAAAACAGAAAAGGAAGAGAGAGAAATCGGTTTCCCGATTCCAGCCCCCCCCCCCCCCTTCCTTTCTTCCTTCTTTCTTTTCTCTTCTTTCTTTTCTTTCTCTTTCTGCAAACCGGAGCCACTTTTTCCGGTGAAACCACCGCCACCGGCCGCACCACCGGCCATTAGAGGATCTTCTCTTCCTCCTCTTGCATCTAATGTAAGTATTTCACCTTGGGTAGCTTTGGTTTTGGAGATATGAGGAAAATTGCAGAAATGGAAAAAAAGTGGATTTTTGCTTTGATCTCAGTTTTCCGGCGATTTCCGGTCAAATTTCTTTGGGTTTTGGTTGTTGGTGAGTTGCTGAATGAGTTCCTAACCTTGTTGCAGCTTGTTTTGGGCTGTGGAGGAAGATTTGAAGGTGTTTGAGACTGTGAACAGTACCGTGAACAGTAACTCTCGAATTCTTGGGTTCTTGTTTGATTTTTCTGGATATTTTTTGCTTGTTTTTGGTGGCTGCTGCAGGTTTAGAGATAGTTGTGTGGGTTATGAAGTTGATTTTGGAATAAATAGGTTGATTGGAATTGAATTTAATCTTTGAGTTTGTGTTAAACTTGAAGTTTGTTTGATATTGAGTCTTCTTTGGTTGTGATGTTGAACATGGTTGATGGATTTGTCATGTTTGTAGTGTTGGGTGAAAACTCTTGGTAAAGGGCTATTATGAATTATTTGTTAGGAAGTAGAGAGAATTTGAGATTGTTAGAGTTGAAATTGTGATTTTGCAAAGGAGAGAAAAATTAAGAAAGAATGTGGAATTGTTCTATTTTGTGGAGGAGTTTGGAGTGGAGATTGTGTTTTGGAAAAGAGAATTTAGAGAGGAGTTGAAATTTAGAGATGGAAATGTGAGTGGAAATAAGGAAGGTTAAGAATGAATTTGGAAATTTTTGGAAAGGTTTTATATTATAATTTGGTGGTAATTTTTGATGAAGGAAGTGAATTAAAAATTTGTTTAGTTATCGAAAGGTTCTTGTGAAGATTTAAATTAAGTGAAGTCCTTGATCGATTGAGAATCGAATTAAAAATCGGTTGAGTAGTTTGAGTTAGAGGGCATTGAGATTGTAAAGGAATGATAGAATTTAATCTCAAATTAATGGATGGGCGTTTTATAACCATTTGTGAATAACGGATGCTTATTCCGAGGGGAATGAGTTGTTTTTGAGAGCATCTCATTATATGGTTAATTATATCCTATTTTATTGTGACAGGACGTACTGAGCCCTCGAGCGAGGAGGACACAGACAGGCAGCAGGGTTAGCTGCGGGATTCACTTGTGAGTGGACCTTTATTTTTATTTAAATAATACATGCAGCATGGTATTAAGTTTTGAAATGTGATTTTATGGAAAGAAAAGGATTAAAAAGGAAACAGTTGACAAGGAGGCCAGTTTGGCGCATGCGTATCTTACCTAGTTGGCAGACCCTTCTAGGTAATAGTCTGGTTGGCAGTCCCTTCCAGACTACAGCTCGGGTGGCAGTCCCACCCGATGCGTCATCTGGTCGGCAGTCCCTTCCAGATGACTTGAGGTAGTTAGTCGGCAGTCCCTTCTACTACCTGTGGCTAGTTGGCAGTCCCAACTAATCACCGCCTCCTACTCCGGTTGGCAGTCCCTTCCGATGCGTCATCGGGTGGCAGTCCCTCCCTGATGGCATGAGATGCCTAGGAAGCAGTCCTTCCTAGTAATCAAATGAGTTTCTTGGAAAAAAAAGACTCGCTGCATGATGGTTTTGTTAAAAAGAGAAATGGGGAAGCATACCATAAATTGTTTTGATTCTAGTTTCGGTTTTGTCCACTCACTCTAATGGATTTTATATGTTTTCCCCTGGGCCCTTCGTTTTCAAATGCCCAGATTTCAGATTAGCCGAGATTGCGTCCAGGCTCAAGAACTTGGGAATCAGCGCTTCCGTTTTTGTCCGTAGGTTATTACTTAACCTACCTTGTATGATATCGGCTTAGTTTAGTGTTGCTCTGATAAACCTTTCTTTTAAGTTTGATGGATGTTGTTGTTTGGTTTGTTGTTACTTACGGAGGATTATATTGGGATTTGAACTTTCTGGATGTAATATATGTGCTTGGATTGTAAATTCGATATAGTAGGTTGAGTAGAAGTTATAGTTGAAATCATGTCCAGGTTTGTGAAATTTTGGGTAGCCCATTTTTAGGGGAGGTTCTGCTGAATTTTCGGTAGGATTTCGCTTAAAGTGGGCCCCGCAGGCTCGTATCCAGGTAAGTGGGGCGATTCCTGGGTCGGGTCCTGGCAGTTGGTATCAGAGCACTAGGTTATTAGATTCTGTGGCCGATATCTTCTTATAGTTGTCTTACATGCTTGATAGTATTCAGTACCTCCCGAGTGATGGCCCGACTGCAGCGGTTCCCCATCATATACTCTTCGGTGCTGACGTACCAATCAAGTATGTAAGATAGTTGTTGTTGGTATAAATATCTTGGTGTAACTCAGTTATGGGAATTTCAGGTGGAATGAGACCCGGACGCAGATCTCGTGCTGGCAGGAACCATTCACCCGCTGGTGAGGGTGATGATGAGCAGGTTCCTCGTGGGTTGTTACGGACCGTTGAGCGGTTGTTTGAGCGTTTTGCAGCGGCACTCCCCAATCCTAGGACTGACTATACTGTGGAGCGTGCCAGATGCCATGGGGCGTATACTTTCTCTAGTGCTCCTACGGAGTCCGTAGCAGGAGACTGGATTACCCGCATGGAGAGAGTATTTGAGTCCTTGGGTTGTCCAGCTGCTAGGAGGGTTCCTTTGGCTATTGACCTCCTAGACGGGGATGCATGGCTTTGGTGGCAGGGTACCAGGAATATGGGTTATGACCCAACTACCATGACTTGGGAAGAGTTCAAAACGGAGTTCTCAAATCGGTACTATAATCAGGCATCCCAGCACCGTCTCCGATTTGAGTTCATGCAGTTGAAGCAGACTGAGGAGATGACTGTGTTACAGTATGAGGAGCGTTTCATTGCTTTGTCTCGGTTTGCCCCTGAGTTGGTGGCGACAGAAAAGTTGAAGGTTGATCAGTTTATCAATGGCCTTCTACCTGTATATCGGGATTGGTTGGCGCCTCATGATTATCCGACTTTTAAGTTAGCTGTGGAGGCTGTTATGAGGTGTGAGGCTAGATATCTGGACGGTTCCCGACCTTTGGAGATTGGCGGTCCCAGTCAGGGACCATCTAAGAGAATTGCCTCTAGTTCGGGTTCTGCATCGTCATCAGGCAGTAGACTGAGCAGTTCAGATTCTAGCTCTCGTCAGCGTTTCAGGGGACGCTTCAGGAGGCCTGGGCAGACCGGTAGGAGACAGTCCAGGGGTGGCACTGCTAGTTCCAGTGGAGGCTTTGGTAGACAGGCGATTCCGAGAGACTATCCCCAGTGTGCTACTTGTGGTAGACACCATGCAGGCCCGTGTCAGGCAGGTGTGGGGACTTGTTACCAGTGTGGCCAGTGGGGTCACTACAGGAGAGAATGCCCTCAGTTGACTCAGGGAGCCTTCACTACTACTGGTCAGAGTATGGGTCAGACCTCTGTGGGTGCTACTAGTTCGGGTTCTCATGGCAGTTTGTCAGGCAGGAGCAGCACATAGCCGGGTCGTGGACAGAGAGGGCGTCCAGTGACCCAGGCCCATCTTCATGCTATGACCCAGCAGGAGGGTCGCACTGCACCAAACGTCATTATGGGTATGTTAATTGTTTTTGGTCAACCAGCTTTCATTTTGATTGATCCTGGAGCCTCTCACTCCTTTATGTCTAAGAGGTTTTCTTTCTTTGCTAATGTGCCCCCATCTCTCCTACTCGGAGAGTGGCATGTTGTTCTACCATCGGGGGAAAGACATAGAATTGAATGGGTACATCGTTTTTGTGGAGTGTTTGTAGAAGGAGTTTGCTTAGAGGCGGACTTGATTCCATTTGAGTTAGTGGAGTTTGATGTAATCCTCGGGATGGATTTCCTACGGATGCATCATGCCTTAGTGGATTGCTTTTGTAGTACTGTATTATTTCGGAGTCCGGGTAAGCCAGTTGTCACCTTTTATGGTGAACGGGAGGTTCTCCCATCTTTCATGATCTCAGCTTTAACTGCTAAGAAGATGTTGAGTAAGGGTTGCCAAGCTTATTTGGCACATGTGGTGAATTCAAATACCGAAGTTATGGATCTTAGCCAAATTCCTGTTGTTGGTGACTATCCAGATGTATTTCCAGAAGAATTGCCTGGATTGCCCCCGGTGCGAGAGATAGACTTTACCATTGATTTACTTCCAGGTACAACACCCATCTCTCAAGCACCTTATAGAATGGCACCGGCGGAACTGAAGGAGTTGTATGTACAGTTGCAGGAGTTAACGGATAAGGGATTTATACGACCTAGTGTATCTCCCTGGGGTGCACCTGTGTTGTTTGTGAAGAAGAAAGATGGTACTTTGAGGCTTTGTATTGATTACCGGAAACTAAACAGGGTGACTATAAGGAATAAATATCTCTTGCCCCGCATTGATGATTTGTTTGACCAGTTGAGGGGTGCTAAAGTTTTCTCAAAGATTGATTTGAGATCTGGTTATCATCAGTTACGGATTAAAGAGGAGGATGTAGCCAAAACTGCTTTTCGATCACGTTATGGTCATTATGAGTTCCTTGTTATGCCTTTTGGGTTGACTAATGCACCCGCTGCTTTCATGGATCTCATGAACAGGGTGTTTCGCCCGTATCTTGACCGCTTTGTGATTGTGTTCATTGACGACATATTGGTTTATTCTAAGAGTGAGGAGTTACATGTTAAGCACTTGAATATTGTGTTGGAGACTCTACGGCTACACTAATTGTATGCTAAATTCAGTAAGTGTGAGTTTTGGCTTGACCAAGTGACATTCTTGGGTCACGTCATTACAGCTGGTGGTGTTAGTGTGGATCCCCAAAAGATAGAAGCCGTGTTGAATTGGGAAAGACCTACCAATGTGACGGAAATTCGTAGTTTCTTGGGTCTTGCTGGTTACTATCGACGTTTTGTGCAAAACTTTTCTAGAATTGCCGCTCCTCTTACTAAGTTAACGAGAAAAGGTGTCAGATTTGTTTGGTCTGAGAATTGTGAGCAGAGCTTTCAAGAACTTAAGAGTCGGCTGACTAGTGCTCCAATTCTATCCTTGCCTGATGATAGTGGGGAGTGTGTAATTTACAGTGATGCCTCTAGACAAGGCTTAGGCTGTGTTCTAATGCAACATGGTAATGTGATTGCTTATGCTTCTAGACAATTGAAGCCACATGAGTTGAATTATCCCACACATGACTTAGAGTTGGCAGCTATTGTACTTGCTCTTAAGTTGTGGAGGCATTATCTGTATGGAGCCAGATGTCAGATCTTCACTGACCATAAAAGCCTCAAGTATGTGTTTACACAACCGAATTTGAATTTAAGACAACGAAGATGGATGGAGTTGATTGAAGATTATGATTGTACCATTGAGTACCACCCCGGTAAAGCAAATGTGGTGGCGGATGCACTTAGTAGGAACCCATCTGTGACTTTGTCATATTTAAGGGCCACTCGAGTACCCCTATTGTCAGAGTTGAGGTCTACGGGGGTTGAGTTATCGGTTGATGAGGTTGATACTCTGGTGGCTAGTTTTCATGTGAGACCAGTATTCATTGATAAAATACGGGAAAACCAGCCTCTTGATCCAAGAATTGAAGGGATTAAAGAAGGTGTTCGTGGTGGTTGGCAACTTGAGTTTTCTATTCGAAGAGATGGAACATTGATGTTTGGGAAGAGACTTTGTGTTCCTAACGTCGAACCACTTAAACGAGAAATACTTGATGAAGCTCATAACTCTGCGTATGCCCTGCATCCTGGTGGTACAAAAATGTATCGGACTCTTAAAGAGTACTATTGGTGGCCAAACATGAAAAGAGAAATTGCAGCTTTTGTGAGTAAATGTCTAGTGTGCCAGCAAGTGAAAGCGGAAAGGCAAAAATCGTCGGGGTTGTTGCAACCTTTCCCAATTCCGGAATGGAAATGGGATCATCTCACCATGGATTTTATTTACAAGTTACCTCGTACGCAGGATGGTAATGATGGTATTTGGGTGATTGTAGATCGACTCACCAAATCAGCTCATTTTCTGGCGGTTAAAGAAACCTTTAGTTTGGATAAACTGGCAAAGTTGTATGTGGACGAAATTGTAAAGCTTCATGGTGTTCCCGAGTCCATTGTTTCTGATCGCGATGCCCGATTCACATCTAAGTTTTGGAGGAAGGTTCACAAATGTTTGGGAACAAAATTACAATTTAGCACTACTTTCCATCCTCAAACTGATGGACAATCTGAGCGGACTATACAGACTTTGGAAGACATGTTGAGGGCTTGTTCTCTACAATTTAAAGGAAGTTGGGATAAGCACTTGGCTTTGATGGAGTTTGCATATAACAACAGTTACCATTCGAGTATTGGTATGGCCCCCTACGAAGCTTTGTATGGGAAACAGTGTAGGACCCCCTTGTGTTGGGATGAAGTGGGAGAAAGACAACTTATTGGTCCTGAGATTATTGAAATCACAACAGATAAAGTTAAGGTGATCAGAGAGAGCCTTAAGACGGCCCAAAGCAGACAGAAGAGCTACGCAGATAAACATAGGAAGCATCTTGAATTTCAAGTTGGTGATTGGGTATTTCTGAAGTTATCTCCTTGGAAGGGTGTGGTAAGGTTTGGTAAACGAGGGAAACTAAGTCCAAGGTATATGGGTCCCTATGAGATTGTGGAACGAATTGGTCTTGTCGCTTACCGCTTGGCTTTACCTCCACAACTATCTCAAGTACATGATGTATTCCACGTCTCCATGCTTCGCAAGTACATCACTGATCCTTCACATGTGTTACCAGCTCAACCCATTACACTTACAGAAGATTTAACCTATGAAGAAGAACCAGTGCAGATCCTTGATCATCGAGAGCAAGTACTCCGAAGTAAGGTTATACCTTTGGTTAAGGTATTATGGAGGAATCACTTGATTGAAGAAGCTACTTGGGAACCAGAGGATCAAATGAGGCAACAGTATCCACATCTTTTTCCTTGACAGGTACAATTTCGAGGACGAAATTTTATAAGGAGGGGAGATTGTAATGCCCCGTACCTATTAATTACTTTTTACCGTGGTTGACCGAGGAGTGACTTTTTCTTTAGTCCGGTAAATTAGGAAATTTATTTGAGATTGTCGTAGAATACGCAAAATCGAGTTCGTGGACACGAAGTTTGTTTAAATCGGAGTTTTTACGGAAAAGTTATGATCAAAAATAGAAAGTACTATTCATAGCATGGTTATTTTTTTTAGATGAGTTTATTATTGTGGAAAAGAGGAAATAAAAACAGAAAAGGAAGAGAGAGAAATCGGTTTCCCGATTCCAGCCCCCCCCCCCTTCCTTTCTTCCTTCTTTCTTTTCTCTTCTTTCTTTTCTTTCTCTTTCTGCAAACCGGAGCCACTTTTTCCGGTGAAACCACCGCCACCGGCCGCACCACCGGCCATTAGAGGATCTTCTCTTCCTCCTCTTGCATCTAATGTAAGTATTTCACCTTGGGTAGCTTTGGTTTTGGAGATATGAGGAAAATTGCAGAAATGGAAAAAAAGTGGATTTTTGCTTTGATCTCAGTTTTCCGGCGATTTCCGGTCAAATTTCTTTGGGTTTTGGTTGTTGGTGAGTTGCTGAATGAGTTCCTAACCTTGTTGCAGCTTGTTTTGGGCTGTGGAGGAAGATTTGAAGGTGTTTGAGACTGTGAACAGTACCGTGAACAGTAACTCTCGAATTCTTGGGTTCTTGTTTGATTTTTCTGGATATTTTTTGCTTGTTTTTGGTGGCTGCTGCAGGTTTAGAGATAGTTGTGTGGGTTATGAAGTTGATTTTGGAATAAATAGGTTGATTGGAATTGAATTTAATCTTTGAGTTTGTGTTAAACTTGAAGTTTGTTTGATATTGAGTCTTCTTTGGTTGTGATGTTGAACATGGTTGATGGATTTGTCATGTTTGTAGTGTTGGGTGAAAACTCTTGGTAAAGGGCTATTATGAATTATTTGTTAGGAAGTAGAGAGAATTTGAGATTGTTAGAGTTGAAATTGTGATTTTGCAAAGGAGAGAAAAATTAAGAAAGAATGTGGAATTGTTCTATTTTGTGGAGGAGTTTGGAGTGGAGATTGTGTTTTGGAAAAGAGAATTTAGAGAGGAGTTGAAATTTAGAGATGGAAATGTGAGTGGAAATAAGGAAGGTTAAGAATGAATTTGGAAATTTTTGGAAAGGTTTTATATTATAATTTGGTGGTAATTTTTGATGAAGGAAGTGAATTAAAAATTTGTTTAGTTATCGAAAGGTTCTTGTGAAGATTTAAATTAAGTGAAGTCCTTGATCGATTGAGAATCGAATTAAAAATCGGTTGAGTAGTTTGAGTTAGAGGGCATTGAGATTGTAAAGGAATGATAGAATTTAATCTCAAATTAATGGATGGGCGTTTTATAACCATTTGTGAATAACGGATGCTTATTCCGAGGGGAATGAGTTGTTTTTGAGAGCATCTCATTATATGGTTAATTATATCCTATTTTATTGTGACAGGACGTACTGAGCCCTCGAGCGAGGAGGACACAGACAGGCAGCAGGGTTAGCTGCGGGATTCACTTGTGAGTGGACCTTTATTTTTATTTAAATAATACATGCAGCATGGTATTAAGTTTTGAAATGTGATTTTATGGAAAGAAAAGGATTAAAAAGGAAACAGTTGACAAGGAGGCCAGTTTGGCGCATGCGTATCTTACCTAGTTGGCAGACCCTTCTAGGTAATAGTCTGGTTGGCAGTCCCTTCCAGACTACAGCTCGGGTGGCAGTCCCACCCGATGCGTCATCTGGTCGGCAGTCCCTTCCAGATGACTTGAGGTAGTTAGTCGGCAGTCCCTTCTACTACCTGTGGCTAGTTGGCAGTCCCAACTAATCACCGCCTCCTACTCCGGTTGGCAGTCCCTTCCGATGCGTCATCGGGTGGCAGTCCCTCCCTGATGGCATGAGATGCCTAGGAAGCAGTCCTTCCTAGTAATCAAATGAGTTTCTTGGAAAAAAAAAAGACTCGCTGCATGATGGTTTTGTTAAAAAGAGAAATGGGGAAGCATACCATAAATTGTTTTGATTCTAGTTTCGGTTTTGTCCACTCACTCTAATGGATTTTATATGTTTTCCCCTGGGCCCTTCGTTTTCAAATGCCCAGATTTCAGATTAGCCGAGATTGCGTCCAGGCTCAAGAACTTGGGAATCAGCGCTTCCGTTTTTGTCCGTAGGTTATTACTTAACCTACCTTGTATGATATCGGCTTAGTTTAGTGTTGCTCTGATAAACCTTTCTTTTAAGTTTGATGGATGTTGTTGTTTGGTTTGTTGTTACTTACGGAGGATTATATTGGGATTTGAACTTTCTGGATGTAATATATGTGCTTGGATTGTAAATTCGATATAGTAGGTTGAGTAGAAGTTATAGTTGAAATCATGTCCAGGTTTGTGAAATTTTGGGTAGCCCATTTTTAGGGGAGGTTCTGCCGAATTTTCGGTAGGATTTCGCTTAAAGTGGGCCCCGCAGGCTCGTATCCAGGTAAGTGGGGCGATTCCTGGGTCGGGTCCTGTCAGATTTTGAGTCTTGATGATTAAAGGATTGGAATGTGCCAAAGTATCCTTCGAACCCACGGGCCTCCCACGCATCCTAGCTGGGGCCATGGCCTGTAACGCTAGAGTGCCACTCTCTTTGGCATTGGCGCCATGCCTACCTCCGTGTAGGGTGGCGCTTACGTCCTCTAGTAGGGACGTCCTTCCTTGCAGGCATGTTTGCAGCATGTTTGTGTGATCTCGTCACTTTAATAGGGATCAAGATGAGACATAGTGGGGACAGACTACGACAATTCCTGTCGTTCCTGTTGAACATTCGTGTTCTTATCTCCCCCTAACGACGGGAAGACTGTCTCATCAAAGGGACATCCGCAAATGTAGCGGTAAGAAGATCGCCTAGCAAGGGCATTTAAGTGGCGGACGATTGTTGGAAGCTCAAATCCAACGTAGTTGCCCATTCGTCTGTAAGGACCCATCATAGAGCGCTGTGGCGGCGCAATTGGCACATAAATGGCTCACTCAAATGTGCGTAAGTACAAAATACGTGTACCCAGTCACTAGCTGTAACGCATAGGTACATTGAGTGGCGGGAGGTTGGAGACGAATTAGCAAGGCTGCATGCGATATCGCATCACCCCAAGCGGATGTAAGAAGATTGGTGCGCATTACCAATGTTCGGACTACCATCGTAGTCGTTTCCGCGAGACCAATTGGGTGTGTACATGGGAATGTGATGTCCAACATCAAACCCATTGCAATATCCATCGAAAGTCTTTCGATGTAAATTCACTAGCATAGTCAAATCCAATTGACTGAATAGGATGATTTGGGGAGTGAGCCCATTGTCATATGATATGTGCTAGGAGTCTAGCATAAGTAGCATTTATAGGTGGACAATGGCACAACACGTGACCAGCGTGTTTGCGTGTCAACCAACATCATGAAATATTTAAGCGTCCGCAAGTTGGTTGAATCAATCCACAAAATCCCTACGGATTCTTTGTAAGAACAGAATGAGTAATGTCATATCCTTTGCATAGGACGGTCTCAGTCCTAATTTCCCTAAGGAACAGGCTTAGTAAAAGATGTCCGTGTGAAGTCTTTTTGTAGACGGATCATCATATCATGACCAGGATGACCTATCCTGTCGTCACAAAGCCAATATGTGTCTAAGTCCAAGAGATCTTCTCTCATAACTTTATTGGATTTAATAGCTCGAATAGTGACATAAAGTCCACTAGAGCGACACATAAACTTCTCTAAGATGCGTCTTTGTACGCAATCATTAGAGGTAATGCAAAGGAACTCATTTCCGTTCTCTACATGCATTTTCGCATGGAATTCGTTGGCTATTCATAGGGTACTATTTGCCCCAAGAGCGTAGAGAGTTTCTGTGACAACTGTAATCAAGGTGCCATTTGGCAAGTGGAACTTGGGCTATTCCATGTCCTTGAATTAATACTGATGGCCCAGCCATCGTAGTCACAAAGTCATATGCTCAGAATCAAAATTGAGTCATAATGAAAAGAACTCGAAATTTTATTCATAAGCCAACGGAATACATCATTGTTTCTATGATCAAAGAAAATCTAATCCAATAAAAAGTAATATGGCAATCGCCTACAACTCTTGGAAAATAAAAAGACTTAATCAAAATCGCCAGTTTCTGGGTCTTGATCCTTGTAGTCTTCCACCCTTAGATCTAGATCGCCATCTTGATCTTCTTGTGCCATGTAATTCGCTTCCCTTGCTTCACGATACGTCTTGTATGCGTTTGCAACATTCTGGGGTGCGGTACATGATTTGGCCCAATGTTCAGTTGATCCACATCGAAAACAAACATCATTATGGTCAGGCTCCCTTGATCGAGGCGCCATTGGGGCGCGATTTGGACGACCTATCTTGGTGGCGTTACCACCATGGTCGGAGGCTCCGCCTCTCTCTCTCTTCACACGTTGACCTCCACGGTTCCGTGCACGCCTCTCTTGGCGATTTCCTTCCTCTTTAGGGCGAACATATGGACCAGAATGTCCAGAATTGTCCCTATCCTTAGGGTTTCGCTCCTTACGTCCTCCATTAGGGGCGCGACTATAGTTAGACTCCGGAATAGGCTTAGTTTCCACGGGTCTAGCATTATAGTTCTTCACAAGGATATTGTCGTGCTTTTCAGCTACGTTCATGGCGCCAATGAGCTCATGAAACCTTGTGATACGTCCTGCATTTACATCAATCCGATAATTCTTTGAAATCATCAGTGCAGAGACGGGGAAGGTAGAGAGAGTCTTCTCGATCAACATCGTATCAGTTATGGCTTGGCCACAAAACTCCATCAGAGACTTGATACGAAGAGCTTCCGAGTTATAATCAAGCACAGACTTGAAATCACAAAAGCGGAGGCTATGCCATCGCACTTCTAAATCAGGAAGCAGGGAGTCACGAACGTTGCCAAATCGCTGCTCAAGTTCTACCCATAGCTTTCTTGGGTCTTCCTCATTGAGGTATTCATTTTGGAGCGCGTCATTCATGTGCCTTGTCATGAGAATTATGGCTTTAGCTTGTTTTGCTTCGAAAGCAGTAGCTTGCTCAATGGAGAGCACGTTCTGACCAGGCTCTTGGATGGCTCCCAGAAGTCCATCAGCCTTAAGATGTTGGCGCACATCTCGGACCCACCTATGGTATCCTGCGCCAGTTGTTTCTAGTGGAACGAAGTTCAACTTGTTCAGGTTACTCATCCTGAAAAACAACACAAGATTAGGGTTAGTTTCGGAGCGAAAGGGCTACCACGAAAAACTATTAAATTTCTGAGCGTAGTCGCTTCCAAGAAATTAGAGATTTTCTGAGCGTAGTCGCTTCTAAGAAAATCCGATTCCAAGAGGGATTTTGGATTAGATCGAAACAACGATATATGTGGTCGATCGTTTTCTTCTCAACAAACTCTAAGTTTGGAGGACTCTACAAGCTCCAAGCTTGGAGTGAGCGCGAACCCCCACAGTTCGGCTTTTGGTCTCCCCTATGTAGAGAAAGGGGGTAGAAGAAGGGATGTTGGAAGTCCCCGAGAAAAGAAGAAGAAATAAATAAAAAAAACTTCAAAAACGGGAACCTTTAGAAAAGTTTACCTTAAAAAGATGGCCGGAAAAAAAAATGTCGCCGGAAGTTACTGTAGCTGCCGGAAAGTACTGTAGCTGACCGGAAAAAGTGGTCGGAAAAACTGCAGAAAGTGGCCGGAAAATCGCCGGAAAAGTCGCCTGAAATTGGCCGGAAGTCGGCCGGAAAAGCGTTGACCGGCGTTGACCGAGTGCTGACGTGGCACAGCAGCGCTGACGTGGCTGCTGACTGGATGCCTGCGTGGCTTGCTGACGTGGCAGGTTTCTTGGCGGCTTGCGGCTTGTGGCTCGGCGGCTTGCAGCTATGAGGCTTGGCTTTGCACGTGGGCTTCGCTGGGCTGCAGACGGGCCTAGGCTGCAAGAGTTCTTCTCCTTTTTTTTTTTCCTCTTTTTTTTTTTTCTTCTTTCTGCCGGTTCAGATTTTGTGGGCACAAATGGCCGGTTCAGTCGAATTTAGGCCGGTTCCGGTGATTAATTTTCGTCTCTGGTGATCTGGTGTCCGGATACAGCTTCTGGTGAAGTTTCGTAGCAGTTGGCTGGGAGGAAAGTATCGAACCGGGCAGGGAGGATAAAGATATGTCCGGTGGCCGGTTCGGATATTTTCCGGCCGGTTCTTGGGGCGGGGCAGCCGGTTCTGGACTCCTGGAGTTGAGATCTTCAAGGTGGGCGGCGGTGGTTTCTGGGATTTGAAGGCTACGAATTTAGGATTTCAGGGTTAGGGCTCGTGCTGATAACGTGTTGTAGGGAAACTGAATTTGAGAGGAATTTGCTGTGTATTCTCATTGATAATAGGGGCCTCTTTATATAGAGGATTACAATGCATAGAATCTCAATCATACAAGGAAAGTAATTCTACATTGAATAGGATTCTAGATCCTTCTAATTAAATCCTATTACCACTAGGTCAAGTAACCTAGAGTTTGGGCTAAACACAAAATAGGTTTTCCTTGAACAAATTTTTAATTATCAAGATTTGAGAATTCGTTTGGTAGATGTATATAAAAATAAATTCTAAAGACAAAAATTTATAATAGTGTGTTTGTCCATGGTAGCTTAATTTGAAAATGTAGTCATAGCATAAGAGGTGATGGTCATTAGTGATACATTCATCGATCGGTCGGTGGGTCTTCTGTTGGTCGATGATATAGCTAATCAATTAGTAAAATAGTAGATAGACGTGAGAATGCCAGTAAGAGGTAGTCATTGTGTCGTCATAAAGTGGTGGTAGGATTTGTCAATTGGACGATGAGGTGACCGAATGATAGGTGAGATCGATGATGGATTGATGAGCTTGTCAGTCGTGTGGTTGTAGAGTCGATGGGGAGGTCGCCGATTGAATTCATTGGTTGATCTATCGGTGAAACGCAAATCAATCAATGGTGAGATACCTAGTAAGTTTGTCATGAGGTTGCCGGTTAAGAAGATAGCTAAAAGGTTGAGTGATGGTTTTGAGTTTTGTTGGAGTCTATCAATCTACGTATTGCAACCAGTGGCGGAAGGACATGGTGGGCTATATGGGCTCAAGCCTAGACAACATTTTGGGCTAAAAACCCTTAAGTATATAGATATCTCAACCTCCAACCCATACCAGCCCAAAGGAAAAAAAAAAAAAATTACATGTAGATCGAAGTCCCGTATTCCAGCTCCCAGCTCCCAGCTCCCAGTCTCGTACTCTAGACCTCTAGTGTTTCGAAATTTCGATGGAGGTTATGAAGGTTATCGATTGAAACAAGGTATGAAGCTCTATGTCTCTATCGATCTCCTGTGTTCATCACTTCTTCTTGCTGCTCTGTTTTTCCCAATGGGGTTTCCTGACTTTCCTCAAAGAAATCCCATATCTCCTTTTGCCGAATATCGATTCTGTTTGCTAGTTTGCTACCACTGGTTGTGAGTTGGGGACTTGGGGCTGTTGGGCTTTTGTGTATGAGTTGAGATTTAGGGGAGAGAGAGAGATAGAGAGACTGAGAGAGAGAGAGATTCCATGTTAGCTGAGGAATTGAGGATCTTGAATTCTTGATTCTTGATCATGGATTCATGGTCGGTGACGGTAAGTCGGTCACTGGGTGAAGGTCAGTCACTCAGTCGGTGGATTTGTAGTTAGATGATGAATTGATGATTGATGAATGCAAATTTAGTTAGAATTACCGACTGATGTCTTTGTTGTCTTGTTGATCATGGACTCATGGTCTGATACTCTGATGGTCGGTGGATTGTGGATAGGTGCAGTGAGGCTATGAATCTATGATGATTCATGATTGTATAAATTACTGGGTAAAAAAATCAAGTTGTGATCTTGGCTTCTGATCATGTTTTGGGTTCCAACCTCAAAAAAAAAAAAAAATTATTGTGCCCTTCTAATTAGCCTAGACAGGAATTTGATCCTGGTTCCGCCGCTGATTGCAACCTTCCTCAATAGTACGATGGCGTTGGAACCGAATTTTCCATCCACCCAAAGGAGTTTGGCTTGTACAAGCGGTGTTGTTATTGCTTGCTTTTGCTGGCTTCCCACGAGTTCAATGGTGTCCCTATTGAATGTGAATATGTGATGCTGCTGGTTGAGGGTGGACAATGTCATTGGGCTAGGCTCTTCTCGAGGCTGCTACACAAGAATTTTTTTTTTAACACCGATTGTGTTTGAGATTTCCTGAGGGTGCACAGTGGCCTTGTGAGTTGGGCACTCATTTTGTCTTCTATTGGACATTAAAATTTTCACCTGGCCCATATACTTTTGGTATTTGGCATATCCTTTTAGGATCTTTTGATAGATGACTTGAGTTTCTCTCTTGCACAGATAACGAAAAGAAAGAAGCCCAACTATATTCAATAAAGTTCAAGACGAAACCTACTAATTCTAGAGATGACCTTCATTGCATCCATGACTACAAGACTAGCATTAGTTTTGTCGTTGAAGGACAGGGTTAGATAGAGTTCATCTCAAAAACTTGAGAAAGTAAGGAAAAAAAAAAAAAAAAAACTTTGTGGCCAACCATTTATATATAGTTGGAAGATTGAATACCTGTAGAGCTTTTAACTATCACTCATTCATGAGAGCTTTTCATTCAATGTGGCATCTGAATGAAACTCTCAATATTCAAGAAAGGATGAATGGGAGATTTTTGTTCATTTTTAGTGAAGTCGGCGACATCGAAAAGTTTAAGGGGGGAGAGCCATGTTGTTTTAACCGTGCTCATGTAGTGCTTAATGATTACAATGGTTTCTCTTTGATTCAGTAGGTCCTGCTAAATCACGTTTGAATTTGAGTCCGCATTCATAGTTTGTTGTTGGCGTATGTAACTCCTCCAACTGTTTCTCTAATTAGAGAGACACTAGACAGGGCGATGGAGGTTGAGATGGTCGGGTTCAAGTCTGTGTGGAACTGTTGTTTGCGGGATCCGGTGTGATTGGCATGACGGTTTGGGGTTTTTCTTAATGAACCCTAGCCCTAACTTTTCAGTATGAAAGGATGGTAGGCAAGTGCAGGGATTGCACATCTCAAAATCATGCTAGGTTACCATGTTCACAACAGGCCCAACAAGACAAAGTGGAAGTGACGCCGGAGTCTCAAGTAATGGTTCTGAGACCTTCTTCTTCTTTATTGTCGTTGGTGTTTAGAGAAAATAGGTCTTTTCTTCCCTATTCCCGTAGTAAAGTAACCCGATGTTTAAATTTGGAGAAAAGAGGTTTGCATGTGGTGATTAAATCAATGAAGGCAAAATAGGTCATGAATGTTTGGCTTCGGCCTAGTTTGGGCTGGCAAATAGTCTCTTTTTGCTAGTGTGATTGCATGAGCGTGCCAACACCATGGGGTGTAGTCGTCGGGGCGTCCTTTAATCTGACTTCTTTTTAAACGCTATAAAAAAGGAGAGCACCAACCTCATCACAAGGTTCTTTCTTCTGCCTTACTGATAAGGACTTTTGTTGTGATCTCTTGCATCACCGGATTGATACTTAGTTTTGTAGACTAAGCAGAGCAATCACCGGGAAGTAGGAGAGAGCAATCACCGGGAAGTAGGAGAAAACACAGGTTTTGCTAAAGCATGATTTTAGTTTCGCTGGGTTGCTAAGCGTGACCCTGGCTTCGCTGGTTTCAACTAGGTTGAAGGTAGGTTTGCTCTAGGGAGACTTTGGATAATCTATGGGATTAGTTGATTGAGAGGTTGTGTTTCTTTACCCTTGAAACCTGGTCTTTATACTTAGGGTTTCGACGGTTCCTTGACATATAAGGATTTTTGAATGAAGATTCTTAATTGGTTTATGCTACTGAATCCTATAAAGTCTCGTTTTCCTCATGGACTCTATAATGGGTAAAGCTGAAACCCAAAACCATAGTAGACTTATTTTTTGGGCCGCAGGGATCGGCCCGCCACTTTCAATCCTTTGAAGGATATTGCTAAAAATACTTTTGGCTCAAACAATGGTGATCGAGGAGAGGCCACAGATTGCGGGTGTGGGGCAGAGCCGAAAAGAAGATATGGAGGTGGACCCCAAATGAAGTCGATTTGCATTGGAGCTGGTTTTGTTGAAGTTGGTTGCAGAGGATTTTGGGATGATTTAGAATGAAGATGATTGGTGGAAGATTGCGATAACAGGGAACAAAATAAAGCAGGTGGAGCTGGGAAGCGACCTACATATTCCTTGTGCTTCTAGCTTCTCTCTATATAAGAACGATGCGTTCCGAAGTGTGAAGTGGGAGAGAAGGGATTTCATAATTGGATTGGGGTTTTGAATAAGACAACTCTTTCATTTTTCATTTTTTTTTTCTTTTTCATATTGAAAAAGTAATAAGAACGAGGGGTGTTAAGCTTTTTATCATCCTAGCATCGAGCTATTTTTTCGTAGGACCTCCCCTACAGTATCGTCACCGCAGTAGAGTTTAACCACCAAGTTCGGGATGGATTGGTGTGGTTCTTCTACGCCTAGGGCACAAAAATATCAAACCATGAACGAAGAAAGGCATGAGGCCTTGTGCTTCTACTTCCCCATATCTCCTATTCTTTTCAGGAAAGAGGGGATAGAAGGTTTAGAAAGGTTGGGTTCACTGTTTGGACTGTTATACTGCGTGTTAGACTCTTAGGTAGTATGAATGATGCGTGCATTGATGGGTACCATTTAGTTTTCCCTGAAGTTGTATAGCTAGTTGAAAAAGATTTTTTTTAAAAATTTTTGTTCTATTGTTCATTAGGAATAAGTGCAAAGTGAGTTCTATAATGGAATTACTTGTTAGGGTTTTCATTCCCGTTTAGGCCGCATAAGCATAACATTGTATTGCTGTGGGGGCTTTAATGTAAATATTTTCCTTGCGGTGACTCAATGAAGTTATGCTAATATATGAAATATTAATCTCTCTTAAAAAAAAAAAAAAAAAAAAAAAACCGGCTCACCGACTATGGTATTTGGGATTGTGAAGTACAAATATTGTGAAGACTTATGGATTAAGAGTTCTAGTTAAGTTTATTTTTCCGTTATAAGAGTTTTGTTGGTGTTAGTGACAGTAACTTTTGTTGTTGGTGAGAGTAGTTTTTGGTGTTGGTGAAAGCAATTTTTGCTGTTGGTGAGAGTAGTTTTCTAGTGTTGGTGATAGTAGCATTTATTGCTGGTGAGAGTAGCTTTTGGTATTTGTGACAGTAGCTTTTGTTGGTGGTGAGAGTAGCTTTTCGTTTTGGGGAGCATAGGTTATTTGATAAGCAGTAGATTTTATTGTTGGTGATAGTAACTTTTGTTATCTCATTGGAGGTTGCCAGAAAACTTACTAGAGTATCTTTTGTTTCTAGTGACAGTAGCTTTTGTTGTTAGTGATAGTAGCTTTTGTGACCTCGCCGAAGATTGCCTAAATTTCATCAGAGTAGCTTTGTTGCTAGCTACAGTAGCTTTTGGTGTCAGTAACAGTAGTTTTTGTGGTCGCGGGAGACCCATCGGAAGTTGGCCGGAGTTGACTGGAGACCTCGCCGGAGAGGAGAGAGAGAATGAATGTTGATTTTGTACTCTAGTGGTATTTATATAAATATATTGGTTTTTAATATCCAAATATAACATCTTTTTTAATCTAGTGGCCTTATGAAGGAAAAAACTAGTTGGTGACCTTATGGCTAAAAAAACATTCTAAGATGCACTTATATGTAATTAACTCTTTTTATATTTTCTTTCAAATCCTTATTGCACTTGTGAGATTACTCATTATGTGGAGTTTGTGTTTTAGCCCAAATTCAAGCCGTCAAACAATTTGATTCTTATTGTTATTTCAATCTGACATCTATTTTACATTACTTTTTCTTTATCAACTTAATTTTTGCAATCTAGCAAACCCTGGTTGAAATGAGCTAATTAAAGACGAGCAAAATATCAATCAAAATATCAAGGTTTCAAATTTCGGTTTTGATTTCGATTTCGGTACTTCAAATTTAAGGAAATTTTGGAGAAAGTTTCGATTTCGGTGGAAATTTCGGTTAAAAATAAAGAAATCAAATTAATTGCATTTATAAAATGATATTTTTGAATGAAACTTTTACATAGACTAAACTAACCTATAATATACCTATTTAGTATTTACAATGTAACATCTCTAAAATTATAAATTTATAATAGAATTATGATATTTTATATAGACGAGTAATTAACTAGTACTGTAGTAGGTTGCTATACTAGTGTTTTTATCTATGTGTATTGATAATGTGTTGTATATTGATAATGTAAATATGATTTGTTTTTTTTAATAATTAGAAAATTACAAGGGGGTGGGGCGGGGCACGTAAAACCAAAACCCCGTGAATGAAAATGAACAAGTACAACAAAAGGAATATAAAAGCTACTACGATGTGGTTCGATCTAGCTGGTTGAACTGCTTTTATTTAGTATCATACAATACTGCTCCCAAGTACATGAATTTTGGAAATGATTTTTGTACTTCATCACATGGTTATTGTATGTGTACGTGTTGTTCCATTTCCACATGCAATCCATATATCAGATATTGTGGAATTACCTAATATGATGTTACAGTGTATGAAACATACAATATTTGAGACGAAGCAAAAATGAAATCATGTTATGGTTGGAGCATTCAACTTTGAAGCAGATAAAAACAAAAAGGTTTTTTTGTTGTATTTAACTTGATTGCTAAAAAAAAAAAAATCAAAATTTGATATTTTTTCTATAAAAGTATGAAGTAAAAATTCATTGTAGGTGACATAAAAATTTAACAGAAATTTTAGAGAAATTTCGGACAAAATTTTGGTGTGAATTTTTAAATATATATTATGTGTGTAGATATTTCGGAAATTAAGAATTTTGTGGAAATGTATGGAAAATTTCGGGAAACTTCTGACAGAAATGATATAACATATGAATTTACTTTTGGTACTTCAAAACTACGGAAATTTCAGCAATTTCGGAGAAATTTAAAACCTTGCAAAATATGAATGCAAATCAATTTTATCTATAGGAAACACATTGTCATATAAATAGATTACCAATTCTTGATAATAGTAGATTAATTCCCTTCAATTGCAAACTAACTCGAGATCGGAATGCATAGCAATGCACGACTTCAGTCTTTCATTATAATTATACATCAATACACCATGGACGAATCCTTAAACCAATTTATAGTCGTAAGTCGTAACCGTGTCAACTTCTTGAGTTATTCACATTTTGATTTTTGAGGACCAGATGGGAACATTATAAAATCTAGGGACCAAAATGCCACAACGGTAAGGTAACAGAGGCGGAGCCCAAAAGTTAAACTCTTGGTCGGTCGTCCATTTTAACAGTTACCTCGTCTTCTTCTTCTTCTCTCTAGCTTCTTGCTGTCCTAAAATCCAGGAAAGCACAGAGCAGACCCAAAACTAGACTACCCAACAAAACAAAGCTTGGGTACCCTTCGGCGGATCAATTCGGAGATCTGGGAAAGCTCGGAAGATTACATATCATATCATCCAGTTGATTCAAGAAAGCAGAGAAAGATGAATATATTCAGATTAGCGGGAGATATGACGCATTTGGCCAGTGTTCTGGTTTTGCTTCTCAAGATCCACACTATCAAGTCATGTGCTGGTCAGTCTGCTCTTGTCTTATTTCCACTTTGCTGTTATTTTAGTTCCCATTTGGGTTGTGGTTTATGGGTTTTGATTTGTGAAGAAAGAGTTTACTTCCATTGAGCTTAAAGTTATAAGATTTGGGGTTGAATTTTGTTGCGTGATTGGATAGAATGTGCTGGGGATTGAGTGGGGTGTTCCAAGATAGTTTATGGATATGGATGTGCTGAAAAGCGTGGTAATTTTTGCAATTGGCATTGTCTTGACTTCCCTTTTGGAAGATGTCAATTTGGTTTTAGGTTTTACTTGGTGGGGAAGAAGTGTTTTTTTAAGTTTACGTTTATCTCTAGTGATGCTAGATTGAATGAGTTTCTATATGTTTGGGAGGAGGGTAGTAATGCAAAGGTGGGAGAGGTAATGGGGTTGGTTTGTAAAGTCAGAACTAATAGTTAAGATGTGCCAGTACACTGGCTTCATGGGTGATAAATGGTTTCAGAACCTTTCTTTGTTTTTGGGATAAGTGAAAGAGTTAACTGAAAATGGGCATTGGAGCTTACGATTATCAGCGGGTTAGTCGGAATGTTCAAGGTCATGGTTTGCTTCCGTGTAACCTACCCAGCTATTTGCTGGTGTTTCCTTACTCCTAAAGGTTGTAGGGTTGGCAGGGGGACCCAGTTTCGAGCCTGGGCTGGCAAAGCTGGTTTGGGTGTAGCCATGAAACACTTGAATGTAGTACATAAGTTGGAGAGTGATTCCTTCCGTGAAAGACAAATTATGTAGTAAAGTTAAAATGAATTGAGTAATTGAGCAGAAAGAGAACATTGATAGAAATATAATTATGTTTAATAGGATACTGGAGGGTACATGTATCCTAAAATAAGGGACAAAATAAGAAGTTCTGTCACATGCTTGATAAAACAGCATAGTCCTAGGGATTTCTCTGATTCAGGCTGATATTATTGATAAAAGGAAGAAAAGAAAAAGAAAATAAAAAAATATAAAAGAAGTGAAGGCTGCCGAAACAAGTGCAAAGATGAAGGCTGCCGGTGATGCCCTCGAGGTTGCTTTTGTTGTCATTAGATGGTTGGGGGGCATTCTACTTCTACCCACTTTTAGCAGTTATGCATTCTTTCCTCTCTTTTTTTTCTAAGTTTGATTTTCTCATGATACACTTGAACTTTTACCACAAGGACCTTGAGGTCTCATCAGTTGTTCAAGTGTTTGATCAATTTATAAGTCAGATTGTATATTGCTATTGTAGATTGTCCATGTAGATTCATGCCTAGTTATGTTTCTATCAATCGTGTTTTGGCAGAACTGTCTTAGAGGTGACATCTGCAAATTTAAAAAATGGGGACATCCACCTTCCACCTTCACATCCAATGATCGGACCTGTCCATTTTAGGTCTCATCTTTCCATGATCATTATTGCCAAAAATCATCCAAACTGGAAAATCATGTTGCCATTAGATTATCGTTGTCACAGTTCAGTATAGATGACACTGTGGTTTCCGATTTTGGCTGATTGTTCTGCAGGAGTGATCCTTGCAGAGGTAACTAAAAAATGAATTGTTCTGACCTTTGAACTATAATGCAGGGCTGACATCTGCATTTTCAAATTTTGGATGTGCACTCTAAAACGGTTTTCCTTGTTATATTACTAATTCTTAAGAGATTTTGACACATTTGGTATTGCCATCCTACAAAAATTGGAAGATAGTTGGTTCTTAATTCAAAAACTCAGAGTTTTGAAAGAATACCACAGGCACTTTGAAGTAAATAATAGTGTATATCAATGACTCTTAGAAGTTTTTTGTATGAGATTCCCCAATGTGATGCCAAGAATATATAAGTCCCAGAATTCAAATTGCTACACAATAAACACATAAACTATCTGTATGTAAAACTGTTGGGTTTTGTTTGTACCAAAAAAAAACTGTTGGGTTTTGTTATTACTATCCGCTTTATGTTAGATTGGGTTTTATTACATGTGCCTGCTTGGAACTCATGTTTTCTCTGAACTGAATAAAATTTTGACTTCCCTCGGTTTATGCAGGCGTGTCCTTGAAGACTCAGGAACTCTATGCTCTTGTCTTTGCTACCCGCTATTTGGATATTTTTGTTAGCTTCTACTCAGTTTATAATACCTTGATGAAGTTGATATTCTTGGGTAGCTCTTTCTCAATTGTTTGGTATATACGGCACCACAGGATTGTTCGTAGATCATATGATAAAGACCAAGACACATTTCGCCATCTTTTTCTGTTACTCCCATGCCTACTTTTGGCCCTGGTCATCAATGAGAAATTCACTTTTAGAGAGGTATCAGTTGAATTCCATTTTGTGATTTTGATGTTGTTCATATCCTATTAGGAGCATGTAACCAGATTACTATTTTCAGTAAAATTATCCATGGAGGGCATATACTATGAGGATCACATTGTTCAATTACTTGTGTGATCTAATTAAATTGATTGATCAGGTGATGTGGGCTTTTTCCATATATTTGGAAGCAGTCGCCATACTTCCTCAGCTGGTGCTGTTGCAAAGGACAAGAAATATTGACAACCTAACAGGGCAATATGTAGTCCTCCTCGGGTAATTACTCCTTTTAAAGGTTTTTTTTTTTTTTTTGAATTCTAGAAGTACCGATATTCAGCTAGCAAGAATTTGCATGTGGATTTTCAAAATATCAACTGTTATTTCCATCATCATTTACCTGTTCATGCTATTCTTTTTCTGCTTGTTAGTTTGTTTCCCCTTTGCTTAGACTATATAATTATAAATATGCAATTGGAATTACCCCTTTCTCTTGGATATGCAATTGGATAAATGACCATTTCTCTTCTACTGCAACCCTTGGTTATGTTCTTCTGTTTATCATGTTCCTGTAGTTTTTTTTCTTTTTGCTCTATGCGAGTGTTACTGGTTCAGATGAAACAGCAATATCAGAGCACAGAATAGTAATTTTTTGTCAGTGTTGTTGATGTCTAATCTTATTACTTTGCGTCTCAATATCTTATTCCATATTCTTGTATGAAAAAGAAAAGAAAAAGAAAAAAAAAGATTTTTGACAACAGTGGGCTTATCATTAAGCTACTGACAAAATTCTAAAGAAACAAGGTTTATTCGACCCTTCGACTCTTATAGTATTATATAGATCTTGAAAGCAATGGTAGTTTCACAGATTGAGTTCTATGATACTTGCTGTTATTAAATATATGGTTATTTTCTCTGATTATTATTAAGAATACTGAACCATTTTCTAAAGATGTAGACTAACCTAAGTTGGTAAGCTAAAAGCATTGAAGTAACTGACTTTGATGGGAGAGAAACAAAATGCTATTTCCCATTGTTTATCCTACTGTATAAAATAAATCTCTACAATAAATCTCTTCCCATTTGGTCGAGGAGCCTTCCCCTCCTGAGTACCACCCTTGCACCTTTTGACCTTGAAATCAGTCCAGGCAGCTGAACCGCCAAGGCTGGAAAGTGGGCTGATGAGCAGCAAAGTAGTTTAATAATCAGAAACTGAGTTTATATATTTATATATTTATAATGATTTGATTGCCATTCATGATCACCATTTCCAACTTGATCTTAAACTGAACTGTCTGTTGTGTTCAATCTAAAAGAGGTTCGAGGCTAAGTTACAAGATCTTGATTTCTTGAGTTGGTCAAGTTAGTGATGTGTCTGGATCATATTGCTTGATGACTATTTTTGTTTTCAATACTTTTTGACTGGTGTGGCTGAAAGACTTGAGAAAAGGTATTATAGCCAGGTAGACAGGTTAACCTTGTCACTCTTTGCAGAGCTTGCACCTATGTAGTCTCTGCAAATATACTACTCTTGTGTAGTATATTACATTAAATTATGTATGCAAAGCAGAGATCACATCTTTTGTCTGTGATACTAAAAATATATGAGATTCTATGGCTACGTGAAAGAGTGAACATTTTTCAAGTTAGTGAGCAAGTGAAGTTTAGCTGTCCTGAGGTAGAGGGGTACAATCTTCACTATGGTTTTATACTGAGTTTACTAATTAATTACAATGAGATCGGGATGAGATGAGATTTTGTAGGTACTTGAAAATGTCAGCAAAAATTCCATTGAAGTTTGAATTGTATATTTATTGTTTGGAGGAGGGAGTGGGCATTTCACTTGGAACTGTTGTATACTTTTCAAAAGAGATACCTGGCATATGTTTTTGCCACAGAGATCCAGCAGATCTAGATCTCTTATAACCCACACTGTGTCTCTAAGCTGGCACAGTGGCACCTCCTGCTATGCAGATGTTTGTCACTCTACCTCTTTATGATGAAACTCTTCCAAGTAAATGGAATTGCACAGTCACGAGCTCAGAGATTGATTTATGAGCTTCATTTTATTAGTACTTTTCTTTTCTTTAATCATAAAAGTCGAGAGTTCATGTAAAAGCTTCTTGGTTTTAGGAAGGTTCTGAAACTTTAGGGAGTATATCGGGATTCTATAAGCATTTTACAATTTGCCATCCCTTGATCTAAATAAAATTTATTTTTATTCTTGTCTAAGCTTAAATGGGTTGAAATTGTGGGAGGAGTTAGTGTTAGCATCTTAATTTTGGTTTTCTTAATGCAGGGCCTATCGAGCATTGTACATATTGAACTGGATTTACCGCTACTTTACTGAGGATCACTATGTCCACTGGATAAGTATGATTATCTTTCCCATGAATTCAAGTGCACAGAATATTTAGCTCTGCGTTCATGCATTATTAAAACATCAGTTTTCATCATTTCTGTCGTACATCCTAAATGTGCACATTTTTGTTAGTAATTTCTTTTGTGTGGGCTGAATATGAACCTCTCAATCATATCCATGTTCTGCTCCTGCAGCTTGGGTAGCAGGGATAATCCAGACCTTACTCTATGCTGATTTCTTCTACTATTACTTCCAGAGGTAGATTATTTATCTTCTTCATTTTTTGTATCACAAACAATAATGATAAAATTGTACAAGTTGGTGACTTCATTTTTGTATTCTGCAGTTGGAAGAACAATGTAAAGCTTGAGCTGCCAGCTTGAAAATGCAGTTCACATGAATGGGTTGCAATAGGATACTTAAATCTCTGTTAGTTTTAGATGATTCTCTTCTTTTCCTTGAATTTGTGGCATCAATTTGGACTCGTGGACTTTGTCATCTGACTGGTATTGGGCACCATCACATTGTAGCAGACTAAATGTTATAGTTCTAGTACATTTCATACAGTCTACCAAAATGCTTGTAGAAAATCTGTATTCTGAATGGGGAGTATTGTATTCAATTTTTTTTTTTTTTTTTGAAACGTATTGTATTCGATTCTGTCTTGCCAAATTCTGTCAAAAGATACGGAAAAATTTGAAGTTGGTGACGTTTGCACAACCAATTCCACAACAAATGTGATGGGTAAATAAGGTTCAGATAGTTTTAGGGGTGAGTGTCATTTTAGCTAATCGAGGAATATCAGTATCCTCCCAAGAGAGTATTCTAGTTACAACGGCCAATTGCGTATATTCCACTGCTCTAAATTGACAAACAAAATGTATTCTCTACTAATTGTCAACCCTAACATCAAATTTGCCTGACAACTGACGGTGCTAATTGAAATCCTAACAAGCAACGCCATATTGTCGGCTAGTGCTCCAGAAAATCATCAAAGTCGCTCACGAGATTTTCATTGGCTCAAACATAGTCATCCATCATGTTCAGAAACTCCGTCAAGTCCAGAACTCCCTTACAATAGAGGTAGAATTGCTTCAGAACATGGAGTAGGAGTTGTTCTGTGTATTCTTCTCTGTATTCTTTTTACTATTATTGGATGTTTATCATTTTCCGTTTAGTACCAAAGATTAAAACTGTAATAATATCATTAATATGTGGAATACAAAAGATATGGCTAACCCAAAAAATCCAAAAGAATAAGGAGCATAAAAAGAAAAGAAAAAGGAAAAAAAAAACCCTAAGAATCCAAGTCGTAGAAGACAATAGTACACTAACTGGATTTGCATAGAGATATCAGGTCAGCTCTGTTCCCCGATTCCTCACATCTCTCCAAAAAATCATCGAATCTAAACATGAGACGTTCGTTTTCTCGAACCTTATCATCAACTAAGTTTAGAAACTCAGTCAAATCTAGAACTCCCTTGCTATACATGTGCAGTTGCTTTAGAAATTCAAGATACTTATCTGAATCTTTAAGAATATCCTGAACTTTGTCACAGAAATAAAAACCTCTTTTGATCATTCTCTTTCTGGATTTCTCCTGCACACGCTTGAATTCTTTCACTGCAATTCTGGGCTTCTTCTCACTTTCTTCTGAATTTGATATGCGGATGAAGGTGTCTCCGATTAGGTTGGTTTTCATCTTGAAACTTTTCTTCCCTTTCACAGAATTTTCTGGGCAAGAATATATATATATGCGACTGGTTGGGAGAGAGAGACTAGAAGGGAACTAGGGTTTCTGAATTTTGATGAAGAGAAAAGGGTACTATTTATAACAGTCCCTAGTCTTCCTAGCCCCTGAAAGGAATGAATTCTTTTCCCATTCCTATTAGGAGTTTACTCAAATGTAAGATTAAAAACTTCTTTCCCTGAAACCTTTCCTTTTTCTCCCTATTTAATATCTGTATAAGCAAAACCAAAAAAGCTTGATTTCATGGAACCTTCAAAACCAAGCAAGTAGATAGAACATAGCTCGGTGGTTCTTAAGAAGAAAGAGCTCTTGACCAATGCCCAAATTTAGCCCAACAAATGCCTATTTACTCCACTAAAAGATTTGTATGCCCACTTATCTCATTTAAAAGTAAAAAGACAAGTTTGGCGTAAAAAAGTAATCAAAAACTTTGCCAGACTCTGGTTGCTGGAATCTGGTCACCAGTGACTGAAGGTCTCCAAAAAAATCATCGGAAATCTTATAGGTCACCGAAGACCTTTATTACCACCAATAAAACTGGACTCCGATCACCGGTAGCTAGACTCCAGTCATCAGTCGCCAGGCTCCAGTCACCGGAGGTTGCTAGAGTTCCCCAAAGAAGTCGCTAGAGATCTTATAGGTCACGGTAGAGGTGGCAAACGGGCTGGCCCGGCTCGGCCCATTTTAAGCTGGTCTAGTCGTGCTTCGTGCCGTGCTTGGGCCTGCCCATTTATTTAAACATTAAGCCGGTCCGGCCCATGGCCCGAGCCCATATCGTGTCGGGCCGTGCTCGTGCCGTGACGTCAATAAACAGGCTGTGCTCGTGCCTACCCACTATAAAGCATGATTTTAAAATCTTAATTTAAACAAATAAAAATTAATTTTATTTAACTATATAGAAAATTAAAATAAATTAAGTTCTTCAACGTTTTTCATAATCTTAGCTTTTTAAGATTAGTTTTCTAATAATTTTTTATATTCCACTATAAGAAAGAAAGAAAGAAAAAACTCAAAATATATTGTTTTTAGTATATTATTGTGAGATTAATCTTTATTAATATAATGAAGATTTAGTATCATATTATTCTTTCCTTCATTCTATAGTTGTATTATTATGAGATTAGTATTTATTAATAAACATATATTTAATATTTAGAAAAAAAATACTTGTGTCAAAATAAGGATATAATGTTTTATTTCACTATTTTGACAACATCAAAGAAATAGCATTGGTGGAATTATCATGAGATTATAAATAAAGAGGTATAATATTCAAATCTCATCATTGTAGTTTTTTAATATTTTTAAAAACAAAAATGAAATTTTGTGTTTGTAATGGGCTGGCCCACAATATGTTGTGCTCGGGCCGTGCCGGGCCCACTACAGGCTCAGGCCAATGGGCCAATATTCCTAGGCCCAACCTGACCGGTATTCTAACGTGCTCGGGTCGTGCCGGGCCACTAATGGGTTTGGGCCGTGCCGTGCTTGTGCTTAGCGGCCCGTTTGCCACCTCTAGTCACCGAAAACTTTTATTACAACCAATAAAACCTAATTTTTATGAGGGGGCAATAAAATCAGATCTCGGGCAAAAAATATCACTTAGAGGGGGGGGGGGGGGGGGGGGGGGGGGGGGGCGCGGCAAAATTGTCCAAAAAAACTTAATTGGGTATCAGGGCAAAAAATATGTAACTTATTGGGTAAGTGAGAAATCTTATAAGATATTTGAGTAAGTGGGGTTTAGTATAGCTAAAATTTAGGTAAATGGACATTTTCTCAAAAAGAAATTATTCACACCAATTTCCAAGTATTTTCCTTAAAACATTAGAGATTAAGATAATTTGCAACCATAATAAATTTTTATCCAAACTAAGTACTAGTATTTATTTATTTATTTATTTATTTTTGAAATAGGACATCAAGCCTTTCATATAATCAAAAATAGGCAATTACACAACATGACTTATTCCTGGGAGGCCGCCCTAATACAACTTAGTGAAATCACCTAAGTAAGAGCCAATTCTTGTCTCTCCATTTCTTCCTACCATACCTCCATGGGTTGGTTTGCTTTTTGTTTGTGGTTCTTCTCCTGCCCAAAACCTTCGAAGAATAAGGAGGAGACAGAGAGTTTTTGAACCAGACCCAAAATGGTTGTGGCTGGGCACGAAGAAGATAGAGAAGAAAGATAAATATTGTTTAAAATAATAAAATAATACATAAAACTTAACCTATCCACTGGAGTATAAAATTGTCAAGATGACAATTGACACATCAGCCTTCAAATTCAAATTTGACACAAACAAGTTGTACAAATTGTACAATCAATAAATTTGAGAAATATATATTTGGGTTTACAATCCGATTTTGGTGCATACAAAATACAATAATAGTCAGAAGTTGGACATGCTGATACTTTTCTATCCCTTGATGGTTGATGGCTGTAACACTCGAGTTGTCTACCCACGCAGCCATGCTAAGCGGGAGTCCCTTATCGTTTTTGGCAGGGTGGTGCACATGGAAGAGAGGTTTTCATTGGGAAGCATGGCATCACCTTAGTTCATTGGGGGCCATGGCTGGGCTTTGGCGGTGCTTAACTTTAATCTGATAATTATCTTCTTAGGATGGTGAATTGGTGATGTATAATTTTTACTTCCCAATTGAATGAAGCACGGGTTAGCACGCATTTCGTATGATAAAAAGACTCTGTACACTTTGCTTGTAATCCTTTACTGGATTATGTTTCAAACAAAAGAAAAGAAACTGGAGATTGAAACATGGATACGCTTATATACAGTCCAGGAAAATTGATACCACAGCTTTTAGGTTTAGGATACGCCAATACATAAATTAGGCTAAGAAGAAAACTTCAATATTTGGATCTGATAAGATCACACATATATAACAACATCAACAAATATAAAGAGCTCAATCAAGGTTCAACACTTTCTTCAATATCACCCTCTCCCTCGCCATCAACCTCTGGCTCTACATCAACCTCTGCAAGCATTGAAGCCATTTCTATGACAGAATCTTCCGTTAATGATGAAAGAATAAATTCAGAAAAATCAAATGGAAATTCAATGCGCTCTTTAGATCCCTCACAGCGAAATTTACTGATATGAGAAGCCAGCTCTGCTATTTCATCATCACCCTCATTGAAACCAATGCAATCCTTGGCCTCCAAGAACGAAAGTTTTTTGCAACCCTTCAGTAATATGATGAGATTATCCCGATCGATTTGTGCCTCATTCAAGCTCAGGCGCTTAATATCAGGGACTAAGTTGACAATTGCCATAACCTCTTCTTTACCAATTTGGGCATTAGACAGTGTTAAATGAGAAAACAACTTGCACCGTTTGCTGACTACTGCAAGAACTCTGTCCAATTTATCGCAGCTGCCCAATGACAACAGATACAAGTACTTGAACTTGCCAATCGATTCGAGATCGATGTCTTCTTTCCACAACAAATATCTTGGTAAACCCAAAATCACAAGGTTAGGGCACCTGAAATAATGAAATTACACAATAGTTTCAGAAAAGTGTCCAAGGCATATCAAATACACAAATAATTATTTTAGAGAAAGAACTTACGCATCTGCAACATATTCAAAGGCTTCTACGGTAGAGAATCCAGGTAGCTTGAGAAAAACAGCCTTTCCTTGGCTACGATTGACAACAAACTTTATAAAGGCAGTTTCGGAGACACGATTGCTATCAAGGCCAAATTCAGAAACAAATCTTTCATGGATTGGATAATCAAATTCATAAGGAAATCCAGGTTCAAATTCCGGAAAGATAAGACTTTTCCAGCAAGAAGGATTTAGTGTTTCTTTGTGCCATGACTTGCACACAAAAGGAATATCCAAGAGTAGCGACTCCATATCAACTTTCTCAAACACTTTCACCAAACAGTCCTTATCTAAGTCCTCCCATCTTCGTTGATCCATCTACAAAAATAAAAATGAAAATCAAACAACATGCAATACAGGTTTTTTTTAAAAAAAAATCAATGATCCGACAAAAAAAAAATCTAAAAATAATGAATCGATTATGTTGAGAAGGGAACACCCTAAATCTATTGGAGGAGAGGAAGGTAATGCTAGTTAGAGTGTATATTATAAGGAGCAAGCAAAGTATTGAAACGATTGGAATAGTTGTTAATCAAAAAAAAAAAAAAAAACGATTGGAATAGTTTGATATGAAAGAGTTGCCGTGTTTAATTAATACCATCAGTCAGAAGAAATTAAATGTACATTATATCAAACTTCACTTTACACAGTTCCCAGAGTTAATATAGTACCAAGATGAAGACTAAATTCTGAGAAGATAATCCTAAATAGAAAAAAGAATACTATTCAATTAGAAAGGAATTTAAAAATGACAGGTAAAATGAAACTCTATTGACGGAAACGGTACAAAAATTATGTGTTAATTTCTTTTTTTGAGTAATGCTACGGGGGCGAAATAATATATTCATCACAAGCCAGAATAGGCCGTTACATACCATTTCGCTGTTATTTAAGGACATAGACAAACAAGAAGTTAGTTGTAATAAACACAAGTGGTACGTACATATAGTCCTACTCATTATACATTCAATACGTAGAACTAGCGAATAGACGCTAGAGAGACATTGGGTGCATATAAGTGCTTAGGTTCCTGAAAAAACAGGGAATTTATTGTAAAATACAAGCTAAAACATAGTAGAGACCTAGGGAAAAACCCTAGCCCAAAATAGCAAGCCCAAAGCATCCAAAGGAATAGTTTAAACTTCAGAGTCCATCAAGCTGGTCTGTCCCCAGCCCATCACCCTCAACGACATGTCGTATGTCACATGCCCAGCTCTCCTGACGACATGCCATATGCCATAAGCACAGTAGCACAATTCGACCCACTCTGCCACGATCCGTGCTGTTGCGATCTACGCCGCTGCAGCCACTCACCACTGCGACCCAAACCGCCACGCCTCACGTCACCTACAGCTCACACCTGAAACACGCCGCCACAACTCGCGCCGTCCGGAATCCCACTAGTCATGATTAGCACACCCCCGCCGCTGGTTGAGATGCAGCCAGAAAAAATCCAAAGCGCAGCCATCCATGAACAAACCTCGGACCGAATTGGATCAAATACCCATCTGGCAGCAACCCAAGACGACGGCGAGGCCGGAGCCAGCACCGGTCGGGGCGCCGCCAGACGAGATTGAATAGTGAAACAGAAAAGACCGATTTTAGGGTATTAGGATTTCTCACTTCCCTATGAGAAAACTTTTTGAAAAAAATAATTATGTGTCAACTTTTATCAAGTATTTGCAGTAAAAATTAAGGTCTACATTTGTAAATGTTCACTTAATAAAATGCCTACAATTATTGGTCTAGTAAATAACAGATTTTTCTCCGATAAAACATTGGTAGAGAGATTCTTTCCACTATTCAAAAAAAAAAAATCCACACCAATTTTTCTTCGACAAAAAAAATAAAAATAAAATAAAACATGGATCAGGCATCAAGCATCCAAGATTTATTATTTTTAACGTTAACTTCATCACTTTGACCAAGAAAAATCCCATATAATCTAGAGCAACAATAAGTATGTATTTGAAACGATCAACATAGGCATCAGACTAAAAATCCGAGAGCGAGAGAGAGAGAGAGAGAGGATAACGAGATGACCTGCTGCTTTCGTCCCTTGGTTCGGTGGGAAGAGCTGAGAACAAACTAGGAAGAATTGCAGCTCAGTTTGTGAAAGGAAGTGTAAGCTTTATTTATGAAAGAAAAGCTGAAGGTGGGTTGCACAGTGTAAAGCAAGTGTTTTTGCTTTTAATTTTTTAAAGCACGAGAAAAGTGAATCAACAAGTGAACAAACTTTGATTAATTTATTAATGTGGTTACTTTTAGAATCTTTCTTATACATTAAGGTCATTTATTTTCTTACTATTATTATTATTATTTTGCAAAAGGCAGATTTGATAGCAGATGTAATTGACACATTTAGTAGAGATGTCGTTTCTAGACCTCCAGGCTTTCACTGCTGTCGTTTCGTAATTATTCGAAGCTTGATTTGTGGTTTTCGTTAGGTGCCTTACAGTACAAGAGATGGTTCTCTTTAGGTTTTTATGAAGTGGCAATTTGTTTCTTCGGAGTGCTCATCCATATAGTGCTTCTTTGTCTAATATTATTATGGTATAAGAAGAGTTCCCTTTCTTTGTAGTCTTGAACCTTGCTTTGTCAGTTAAGCTTAAGTTGTGTTTGTAATGAGCTTCGCTCATCAAAAGCGACTCCATCTTGGCTCGAGAATCAGATTTGGATTTTTAAATTTTTGTTTTCTTTTTAGTTATATTCTCTAATAATCGAATACCTAATTCAGCATAATCATAACCTAACTCTCATCCCCCTCTCACCATTTTGAGCTAACCCGAATGGCTTATTTAGAGTTTAAACTTTTTATATATGTTCTGCTAGTCTTCGGCTATTAATTCGTTTATGATAAGGGATGTAGAAAATAACAAGCTACGTTTTTGGTATTCTTTCGTTGAAAGCCAAACAGGCTAGAACTACAAACAAGTCCAATAACCCCAATCCAATAGAAACACAAAACATGGAGCTTATTTGTCACATAACTAAAAACACACATCCCCACCCATACCTTTGATTAATTTGCAGGTTGTACTCCCAAAAGTGTGGTAGAATGCAACAAGCTACGGTTAAGGTACCAGAACGAATATGCAATCAGAGAAATCTGGAGAACTATCTTTTAGGATCGATGCAGCTAGGATATTGAGAAACAGCATACACTGCAAGAATTTTAAAGTTTTACATTTGTCTTACTGCTTAGAATGTATAAATGCTACAGCAGTAGTTGTAACATTCAAATTTGTTTTTGTCATCTACACATCAATTTTTTATAGTAGTGAGGAGACTAGGAGAGTACCCAGAAATGCAGAAGTGATCAACTATGAAGCCTGTTTTGATGTTTTTAATGGCTCAAATATGAGGTGTATGATTCACGTAATTTTGACTACAATAGATTGATTTGAACTTTTGACAAATTGACATGCCTAATTGAACACCCTGTGATATATTCTTGGTCTTCCGAACAGGGCACAGAGAAATTTAGACCAGCTTGGTTGAGGTTCTTCAATGGTCATGCAATCACCCACAACGTTAAATGTACCAGATTCTCTAAGCACACTTCACTTGGATGGCGAGTGTTTTCTTGATATCTGGGCAATCATCATTGTTCTTGAAGTAAAGCTTGCGGTCAATCGGAACTATGCAGCTAGTTTTGTTCAAGCAGTGGTGTTCAACAACCTCTTTAGATACAGGGGAGTCGCATTTACCCAAGGTGTAGCTTCCACATGAACCAACAGGATCGCCGAAGCTTGCAAACTCAACTTCGACAACCTTTTTGTAGTTTGGACATTTCAACTCCGCTGATGTTCTGACAACATCTAAAACAGGTCGGAAGAGGCTGTTCTCTCTTGCCCATGACTTGACATTTGGAGGATGATACTCAGTAATGAAGCTGCAAATGGTATCTCTGTTGACAGTCATAATCTCAATGCTATTAGGCTTGGCTGGCTCCTCTTCCAAAACAATAAGAAGGTTTTGTGTAGGCTTGATGAAGGATCTTGGGATGTGGTACTCGGATTGGGTAGGTTGTCCTAGAGGAGAGAGGAAAGACATCCAGTGCCGGCCAATGCTCTCACCATTCACCCACATCATTCCTTTTCCCATACCAGACATTTTAATAGCCACAGGGTCATTCCCTTCAGGAGCATCAAAATATGTCTTGTACCATGTTAGAGCCTTTTTTGGTCCATTTATTTCACCCCATTGAACCCGTTTCGATCCCTCTTCAGTGAAGACTTGGATCTTCTCTCCATTCAGGCCAACTTGATGCCCCCACCCATTTTGTGAGAGATCTATAGTTCCAGTGTTCAGTCCTAGAACTTCTATGTCTTTAGGCCCTGCATATCTGTGCTCCATGTACGCTCCGCTATCTGGAAGACCAACTGTCATGGCAAGCAAAGCTATTTGGTTGACCCCGGCCTTTAAGGACACAACTTTTTGGAAGACAAAGCTCTTCTCGTCGTGGCTACCATGTCCGGAACCAACATACTCACCATTGACAAACACCAGCATTGCGTGACCGAGACTTCCAATTCGTAGAACCGGTTGAATACTTTCCTTCATGGACATGTCCCTGGGATTCAATTCAAGGCTGGTTGTGTACCACGCATAGTCTGACTGATCTTTTAGCAAGCTGTAGAGCTCCAACGGTATCCTATTATTGATCGGAACTTGCACGGTGGTTGGAATGGGTTCTGAAGACTCCATCCATCTCATTTTGTTGGCCAAAGTTGATCTGACAATGTTCCTTGCATTATGTTGCGATACGACGGTTTGAGTATTGTAGACTACGGTCTTGCAGTCAGGGAGGATGCTAATGGAATGCGGTGGAAGGTAGTAGTCTTGTCCTCGCCAATTAACAATTGCTTCACTCCTTGAATTGTTGTTGGCCAAGAAAGCAGCACAGATTTTGGAGTTGTTTTTCAACTCATAGAAACGAGCCTCGAGGTTTTCCCCTAAGTTTTGGACACCTGGAACTCCCCAAAGCAAAGGCTTCCTGCTTAGTCTCAAAGCCTTGTGCAAGTCCTTGAGGTGACTCCATTTTGGGTCCCTTGGCAAACCATATTCGTCAAGAGGTGCTTCGTCATAGTAGCGAGTTGTTGTAAAAATCGCACTTGTTCTTCCAAAATTAGTCCCACCATGGTACATGTAGTAGTTGTTTAGAGCTCCATTCTTTGAGAAAAAGCGGGCAACTGAAAATGCAATATCTTCTGCGGGTCTCTGTGAAGCTGGATCACCAAATACTCTGTACTGAGCTGTCCAGTTTTCGGTCCATAGAGCAGGCTTGTATGGCTTATTAGGCCCGGAGAAAGTATCTCCACAATGCCTTCCGTTACAAGTATTAATCACCGGATCAGGAGCATCGGTCTGCTTGCACATGATCCATGGTACTCCAGCGTTTTGCTTTACGGCCATCCTTGCTGCCCATCTGACATAACTGAATCCCATGTCTTTATATGCAAGCTGTATATGATCGTACTCATTTTCAATCTGTGCCAATATGATTGGGCCACCTTGAGGAAAAAATAGCTTCGCTTCTTTCAGCTTGTTTACAATCATGGTCACATACTTCTTCATATAGTACTTGTATGGTGCATTATCAGTACGAAATATTAGGTTGGGGACCTCTCTCAGCCAATATGGAAGTCCTCCATGGTTCCATTCGGCTTGAATGAATGGCCCAACTCGAAGGGTAACATACATTCCATGCTCTTGCACAAGCTTAATGAACCTCACCAAATCATAGTTTCCTGAAAAATTGTATTGACCTTTCACTGGCTCGTGAATGTTCCAAAACACATAAGTTTGAATCACATTCAAACCTCCATATTTAGCCTTTCGGAGAAGATCAGGCCACATTTCTGGCGTGCTTCGTGTATAATGAATTGAACCCGAAAATAGAAGCTCTCGTTTGCCATTGATAAGCAGCGACCTCCCATCATATGTTACGGGCCCTGTTTCAAGCTGGTGCTTCCCACCATCGTGGCTACGACCTTGGCTTTTCGTATGGGCTACTGCAGCTGAAACAACCAAGAAAACAAGAGCTATTAAGAGCAACCTGTAGCTTGGTACCGCCATTGTTTTTTATTTTTTTATTGTTTTCTTTTTTGTTGGGGAAAAGAAACTCCTAGTTTGGCTTCCTCCTTAGAAGGAGGTTGCACCAGAAGCTTATGCACAAACTTCATGAAACACAATGATTTATAAGACTGCGGAGGAAGACTTTGGTTTTGAAATTTGAGTTTCTGTTACAATTGGCTGGTGTATCATTCTTTCCAAAGCCATTGCTTTGTTGTTAGTTTACTCTGTCTCCGGTTGTTTCTGCGGTTTCGCAGCTGTTAACGGCTTTCACGTTGGTTTCCGGGGGAAGACAAAATCACTACTGCTAGCTGGTATAACAAGCTTATTAAGTTATTAACTAACAAGAGTTTTTTGGTCAACAGTGCTCCTATATTGTTGTTACTTGTTAGTTTTCTACCTTATTATAGATATCAATATCTAAATTGGTGTTCATATGAAAATTGTAAACATCATTACTCGATTATTGTTCGTAAAAGTAAGTACTAGATTCCATTGCCGTCAATGTTATTGCACGTTCATATTAATGCAAATATGCAATAGAGATTCATGTCTACAAGAGTAATTTTATATATACCCTTTTTATCTTAATACACATCCTTTCAGTTTTTTAGTAATTTTCTAATTTTACCTTTTCTACCCATTCTCTCTCTCTCTCTCTAAACCTCAGTGCTTGACTGGCCTCCTCCTCATGGCTATTTGCATTTTGTGAAAATATTGAAAAGTACAACGAGATAAAAAGGATTTGAATGTGTATTTGGAGCAATTATGAGATCTGATGGAATAGTTAAATCATTTTGAGAGAGTATGAGAATCAAATCATTATGAGAATTAAACATATAAGGCCAGCCCTCCATGCACTAAAGGGAAAACCGAACATCACCAGCAATTATTGTACAAAGACTAAGCAATATAAAAAATTTCTTCTTGTTTTTTTTTAGCCAAGGGATAGTAAGAAACATTACAAAAAGTTATTCATCCGAATAATTGGGCTACAACAGAAATGAGCCATGAATGTAACTATAGGATAAAACTCTAGATCAAACAAATGTTAATGCTCAAAGTCCGGCGGTAGCCGATCTTTCGTTTAACCCGGGTCCCGTGGGCGGACCGCTACTCTGAGGGTTTGATGGCCTCCGCTAGCTGTCACACGAAAGACAGGGTGTCAGAGGGAGACCGCATTGGGCGGTCTTCACTTCTCCGATGCCTAAGTCAGTGAATGCAGATAGGCAGCATAACAATAAATGAGTAGTAAATACGTAATTAATGAGGAGAGATGAGAGAACCTTTTATAGGTGAGGGGAAGGTTGATCCTCTTCTTGTTTTCGATGTGGGACTGATGTGCTTCGATTCCCGGTGTCTGGAGCTTCTGATGCTATCTTGACGCAACGCCTGGCGGCGCGTCAGCGGTGATCTGGGGGCGATCAAGGGCTCGAGCGGTAGCCCGCCTTGCCGTGCCTTCACAGGTCACTCCTTTGGTGAGAGTCGGTACCTTTGGCGGTACAATGAGCGTGGCTCATTATAGCTAATTATGCTTGTTCTGGAACATGTAGGTACAAGTCCCCAAGTCCCCAGTGAAGGAGGGCAATCTTGGTTGGGGAGTTGATCGGCGGTGTGAAGCATTACTTTCGCTAGACTTGCAACAACATAATTAGCGTCAGTGCGTTGTCAACCATGGATTTACTGAACAAACGCTTTATACCCTTTCAGGTGGGCCCCTGCTAGGCCCGCCAGGGAGTCCCCCACTCCCTAGCCAAGACGGACCTCCGGATGGTCGGTTAGATTGTTTGTTGAGGGGGAGCTGCACTGAGCAGAGGGTGTTGGGTAGCGAGCCCAATCTTAGTACCCAAGTGACGGGGGTCAACGTACCTGATCAGGGTCGTCGTAGACTGTTGACTAGTCCCCGTGTCCCGTAGGGACGACCTGACCGTAACGCCTCGTGACGGTCGTTGTCAGAGTGAGGCGTAGCCTCGGGATTCGCCGCTGGCGGATACCCCCCGCTAGTTGTAGCAGGAAACAGCGTCGCGTGGACGTGTTTGGCGGTGTTTTATTGAGCGGTGTTGGGCTCAACAAAGTACGGGGTTTGCCGGCAGTGTTGCGTGTTGCGTGTAGCAGAGGCTGTATCTCTTGCAAGTTGATGGGTGGATGTTCATCTAGCGGGGATTCGCTCAGCGGGGACTTCGACACCTGGAAGGTGGCAAGTAAGAAGTTCCGCTAGCGGGGTTTTACTCAGCGGGGACTTTGACACCTGGAAGGTGACAAGTGAGAAGTTCCGCTAGCGGGGTTTCGCTCAGCGGGGACTTCGACACCTGGAAGGTGACAAGTGAGAAGTTCCGCTAGCGGGGTTTCGCTCAGCGGGGACTTCGACACTTAGAAGGTGACAAGTGAGAAGTTCCGCTAGCGGGGTTTCGCTCACCGGATACTGCCGACGATTGGCGCTTTCTTCCCAGAAGTGGAGGCTTCCATTAGACGCTTCGTCTGATGGTGGTTGACACGTGGTGAACCCCTAGAGGGTTAACGTGCGGAGGCGTGTCTCCTCTGCCTAGCCGTCTCCCTGCCATTAATGCTGAGTAATGATGGATTTTGTAACCGAGGCGACGCCTCGGTTAATCCGGAGAGTAACTGGAGTCGTGGGACACATGTACGGCTGACATTTGATGTCGTTTTTCAGTGGACGGCCTAGAGCTATTTGACGTTGACATAAAAGGGGGGGGGGAAGTTAGCGAGATTTGACATTTTGCTCAAAACCTCGAACTCTACTCTTCGTCTTCAAGCTCTGGTCACCTGAGATTCGAGAAGAAAACTGCAGCGATTTCGTGGAGTTACCATACCTGGAGAGACGACGACCCCGTGTCGAGGATAAGTGCCTACTATCTCACCGGAGACTTCCTTGAGGTTGGTACTCAAACCTTTATCCATGTTTCATTGGATGTCTGCCATGGCGGGTTTTTGAGTTTTGGGTCTTTCTGTGTGATATGCTTTTCCCCGATGTGTTCTGAAGGTGTACAGTGGATTTTGGGTATGGGTTATGGTGTTTGTGAGAGAGTTGAGGCTTAGTGATTTGGTGGATGGCCAAATCTGGGTTGAGTGTGTGTGTTCTTGTTTTGGCATTTTCTGGGTAACTGTTCTTGATGTTCTTGGGTACTAACTGATATAGGGATAGGTTAGATCTTTTGTGAGCTAACTGATTTGGGTTTTAGGGTTTTGGGATGGCCGACGTCATAGAGATTTCGAGCAGTGAGGATTCCGGATCTAAAGTGGCTTTCAGCACGGCGGATAGAAATTTTATTAACTCGTTGCGTCCGTATGCCCGTGCAGGAACCTCACTGCCAAAACCGCTAGAGGTTGAGCCGCTACAGACCATATCGTGGGACGTAGTCATGGGTCGTGCACCGCGTCCAGAGTGTTCTAGGGCGGGGGAGGCTGCCGCTGCCCACAATATGCATGAAGAGCGTTTAGAAAGCAATAGTGCAGCCAGCGGTTCCGCTGGGGGGGGGGAAGATGTAGCAGGAGAGGATACTGAGTCGGCGTGGGTGTTCGAGGACGGCACCCCCGTTGACGAGCCTCGAGGTAGGATGGCTGCTGTTGCCGTCAACCGGCTGAAGCGGATGTTCCGGTTGCCCGGCGTGGTGAAGCTGTGTCCGCCGACGGTGGAGGAGAAGGCCTCGATCCTGCCAGCGGGCCATGCCGCCGTGCACGAGGTCATATTCCGCCAGGGGTGACCTTCCCGCTAGTGCCAAACCTTCAAATTTTGGTGTGCGAGTTTGGCGTTGTTTTTGGGCAGATCTGTCCCAACATGTGGAGGTTGATGCTGGCGCTGAACTCGCTATGGCGGTTGTCGGGTTGCGAGGGACCGACTGTGGCGGAGGTATTGCACTTCTACGAACTGGTGTACGTGAAGCGCCAAGGTTGTAGGGGGCAGGTAAACCTGAGTCGCCGCCAGGGAGCGCCAAAGTTGATCGAGAATCTGAGAGACTCCATGTCTTACTGGCGGGGTACCTTCTGCGTTGCCACGACGGGGTGGGAGTACCAAGCGGGGTCCAACGAGGGGGAGCTGACGTTTAGGATTAAGTCGGAGTTTCAGCCCATCCGAGGTCGTTTGTCGTCTCCGCTGAACATGACTGGTGGGTTTTTTTTTTTTTTTTTTTTTTTTTTACAACCTTGTACTCTGTACTGACAATGACCTTTTTGTGCAGCGGGGTTGCGGTATAACTTGACTCGTGAAGAAGAGTGTCGCGTGGCACGCATCAGAGGTTGCTGGTGGAATCGCAACTTGCTGGACTTTCGTCTTCTTACAGGCTGGGAGTTGTTGGTCGATCAACGACTGACTCGTGCCGTTGGTAAGTACTCTCCGCTATACCACACCCTTGGTGAGATTGTCTCATGCTGATCGGTTTGTTGTTGTTTTTTTTTTTTTTTTTGTAGAGACTTTGCCGGGAAACAAGGCTACCCGTGATGCCTTTGCGAAAGCCATGGACCGCGCTGAAATCGACAACTTCCTGAAATCCATGTACGCTTTCGGGCTGGCGGCTCAGAAGACGGTGGTGAACCCGGAGACGCTGGCGCTAAGCCTGTCTGAGGTTCCAGTGCTGCTATCCATGCCGCACCACTCCCATCTTGGCGGTGACGGGCTGCCAGCCGTTCAGGCGGGGACCGGCGCCGTAAGCAAGGCGGTGTCGCAGAAGGAGAGAGCGCCGGCCATCCGGCGTGGGGTGCAAAAGAAAACCGGGCGCCCAGCGGAGGGTGTCACTATTGCGTGGTTGGAGCAGCCGACGAGGGGTTCAAGGCCTGCCGTCGCTGGAAGAGGAGGGGTTCAGCGAAAACGCCTTCAACCTGACTCCGGCGGGGAAGAGGAGGATGCCGTGGAAATTACTGGAGCCCGCCAGCAGAAGAAGGCAAAGCAAGCTCCAACCGAGGCTCCTGCGGACGTGGCGAAAGAGGCGGCCACGAGCGAGCTAGACTCATTTGCCGCGTACGCCGAGTTCCTCAATGACAGTGAGCGGGAGTTTCTTTATCACCTTTGCAAGAGGCTGGGGTTCGGCGGCCTGGAGGGGATTGTGCGGTCGACCGCCGTTAACCAATCGCCCTTCAGCACAGCATTTGGGCATATCTCCGTTGGGCTGCATGAGATGTTCCTGGCGGCGTCAAAGCAGCCTCTGGTTGAGCGGGAGCTCAGGGAGCAGGTAGTGGGCCTACAGAGGGACTTGGGGGAGGCCCAGGAAAGGTTGGCTGATGTTGAGCGACGCTTGACAAAAGCCGACTGTGATGCGGCAGACGCCCGTGGCAAGCTGGCCGTTGCCATTGAGCGGGACCTGGCACGGAACGAACAATTCGCCCAATTGGGGCAAGAAATGTCCTTACTGCAAGACCGGGTGGCCGCCAAGGATAAAAAGGTTGAGATCCTGCAGCGGGAGTCTGCCGCTAGGCTGGCCGAGGTTAAGCGGCTGGAGGCTGAAGTCGCTCGGCTAGGAGCTGAGGGGAGCCGCGCTGCGGCTGCCGCTTTGGAGTCATACAAGCAGTCGGCGGAATATAAGAAGGCACTGACCGAAGCGGCGAAGGCCGGTGCCTTGGCCAATGTAGAAATGCTGCAGCAGAAGGGCGCCATAGATTGGGCGAAGGCATCCATGCCGGTCGTGCCGCCAACCAAGGATGCTCCATTGGCAAAAGGTGTTGGCTCTTCTCAAGTTGATGGTGCCCGCTCAGGTAGAGGGGAAAGTGGCGCTTGTCCGGCGGATGACTCCCAGCGGACTCCTACCCAGTCGGAGGTGTCCCGTGCCGGGTTCTTGGCGGGCCATACCCGGGCGGATGGTACCATAGAGACCCCCAGTCCTACAGCCTGCGGATCTGACCAGACAAGCCGCCAGCAACCGCCGCTGATTATACGCATTTATATGCGTGTAATTATATCTAAAACACTAGAATTAAGCTAATCTCCATGACAATTAATATATAATTAATCTATTTTTATTTATTTTGTAGAAAATAAGCGGAATTGCGGAAACGAAAAAAAATGGTGCGAGATTGGAGCAAATTGGAGTTTCCGACAGAAGGACGAAAAGTCAACATTGGTTAACCATGGTCAACATGAGCGAGGAAGCTAAGTTCGTTGATTCCATGGTGATGCATTTGGATCTGTTTTATGATTGGAAGAAGAAGATAAGAAAAAAATAATAAAGAAATCAACAAAAGAAAAAGGTTTGACTAATTAATCATTGGTTTGGCTAATTAATCAAACCATTTGATTAATTAATCATGATCTGATCATCCATCACGTGCAGTCCTCATTTTGTTTGATTAGCTTGAGCCAATTAATGGCTAACACGTGGCAGCCATTATCCCATTCTTTCTCCTCTTCCGCACAGCCACATATCATTTGGTAATGATCCTTTTCTCTTCACACTATAAACTGACCACGACAATTACTCTCTGACCCTAACAGCAGCCGCACCACACTGAAAATAGAGGCAGCCCCTTTGGGCTGCTCTCTCTCCTCTCGTTCTTCTCCTCCATTTTCCCTCTTTTCTTTAGTTTTATTTTAGGGATTTCAAGGATTTACTCACACAAAGCTTCAAGGATTCATTAAAGGCCTCTCCTCTACAAGATTCAAGACTTGGGTATTTTGTGGGAGTTGTAATTCAAAACTAGTCATGCTAGCTTTTTAGCTATTTATGATTTTTCTTGTTTTCTCCTACACTTCTCTACTCTTTTCTATTTGAATTTTGTAATTTTGATGTCTATGATTATGGGTTGTGAGTAATTTCCTTGTTGGTGGTTAGGGTTGTGTCCCTAACCCAAATTTTGTGTAAAAGATGTTTAATTTAATGTAATGATGCAATTTTCATATGATGGATGCTTATATCTATTTTTGTTGGGTTAAAATGCATGTCTAGGAGCCTAGTCAACTCTAGGGTGTGTATTTTGAGCATGTCTAGGATGGAGTTTGAGGCTTGACCCCCTCTAATTCCTAAGCTAGAAACCTTCAATTTCGTATTCGAGGGGTTATAAGCATGGTGATTTACACTCGTTGCGTGATTGCGCGGGCGAGTCGCTTAGTAGTCTAATTCCTCGATCTCTACGCCTCTTGATGTGAATTAGTGACCCTTGAACCGGCTCTAATTCATGCCAAGTGAGTCCCTACAACCCTTGAACCGGAGTAGGAATACCATGAAAGGGAATTTCGGTCCTTGAGCCTTGAACCGCCTTGGATACGACTACCGCCAAAATAGGAAATATGCATCTATATTAGATTAGCTTCCGACACATGAGATTTGGGTGAAGGAACCTCCCTAACACCCAGCATTCTCATTTTTATTGTTTACATTTCATTTTTATTTTTTATTGCTTTACATTTCATTACATTTTGTTAATATAAAATTATCTCTCAAAATATTGAATTTCGACTCATTGTAGATAATCATCACCAGGCTCTTAGTTGTGATTAGGCTTCGGTGAGAACCAAAACCGAGCATTGCTAGGGCTTGGTGCCTTAGATTAACATTTTTATTTATTTTCTTTTTCTTTTCTTTGTTTGCTAAGTGTCTTTATTTCCGATTACCCAAGGATTGTGGGTTAGCCACTAATCCCCGTGGTACGATAAACTTTGGGCATAATATTTCCCTATCTTGATAATGATACGTACGCTTGCGTAAAATGTGTACTCAAGTCAGCCGCCGGACGCTGAAGGTGGAAATGCCGAAGGCAGCCAAGCCAACCTTGCCAAACCCTGAAGATGGAAGTGCCCTTTTTGTAGCCGCTAAGGCGTATTTATCTGATGTAATGAACAGCCCTAAAGTTAATGAAATTTCGGCATTTGGTTTTTTTTTTTTATGATGTCTGCTCCGCTAGAGTTTTGGCAATTTTGCTTTTGGCCACTAATGAAACATTAAAGGAATTAAAATTGGTCCAAGTGCACAATGTAGCGGACGTGGTCCGCTGACTGGCGTTGCCAGTTGCCCTCAGTGCTAGACTTGGTAACAATGGTTTGAATAATTCCTCGTTTCATTGATAGCTGACTGATCAGCGTTTTATAAAAGCGGGGTTGTACCCGTTGGGTAGCTTCCCTTAGCTAAATATTGAACAAAAATTTAGCTAAGTCAAGATGCTCTTGGGTAGCGGCATGACTATGTGTAGTAATACCGAAGGTGTTCGGTAATCCAAGGGTGGGTCGTTGTGACTCCATCCTTGTCCATTAAGCAGAAGGTGCCTGGGCTAACGACTTCTACAATTTTGTATGGACCTTCCCAAGTTGGGCGGAGTTTTGTTGGTGGTGGTATGACTTCTTTCATTACCCAGTCCCCCAGTTAGAGGTTGCGGGCTCTAACCCTGGCGTTGTAGAAACGCGAGACCCGTTGCTTGTTCTGAAGGTTGGGCAAATGGGCTGCGTCTCGTTTTTCCTCTATGAGATCTTTGTCAAGGTTGACGCCGTCGCTGTTGGTGTCGGGGCAGTAGTCTGCGACCCTAGCGGTTGGTTAGGTTACCTCGATAGGCAAGACGGTCTCAGTTCCGAACATCATACAAAAGGGGGTTTCACCAGTGGCGGAAGTTGGGGTTGTTCTGATGGCCCATAGAACTTCTGGGAGCTTCTCCGCCCACAAACCTCTGGCCTTGTCGAGCTTCTTCTGTAACAGCTTCTTGATTATCTTGTTTGCCGCTTCGACCTGGCCGTTGGTTTGGGGGTGAGCGACGGATGCAAAACGCATCTTGGTGCCCAGGTTGGCGGTGAAAGAGATGAGTTCCTTGTTGTTGAACTGTGTGCCGTTGTCTGTGATGATTGTATGCGGGACACTGTAGCGGCAGTAGATGTTCTTCCAGAGGAAGTGAATTACTTTGGCGGTAGTTATTGCCGTCAGGGGCTCCGCTTCTATCCATTTGATGTTGTAGTCGATAGCAACGATGATGTATTTGAACTGGTCCTTTGCGGTTTGGAATTTTCCCATCAAGTCCAGGCCCCATGTGGAGTGAATCCATGGACCGATGATGACCGACAGTGGTTCTGTTGGGGCATGCGGGAGGTCAGCATATTGTTGGCACTTGTGACAAGATTTCGATATCTGCCGGGCGTCGTCACCGAGTGTAGGGCAGAAGTAGCCCTGTCGCATTGTACGATTGGCCAAGGATCTGGCGCCCGAGTGGTTTCCACATTCTCCGCCGTGTATCGTTGCCAGCACGACCTTTCCCTCCTCTGGGGTTAGACAGCGGAGGTTGGGGTGAGTGAATCCCTGGCGGTAAAGTTTGCCGCTCTGAATGTTGTAGCAGGTTGCTCTCCACTGGAGTTGTCGCGCTTTGACCTTGTCCTCTGGCAATGTCCCGCTGCGCTTGTACTTAATAATTTCATCCATCCAGCTAGGGTTGGCCTCAATGTTGAAGATCTCCGCCAGGGTTTTTGTGATACTTGGCTTGTCAAGACACTCTACCCTTGTGTCCGCTGGACTCTGGTGTGGCTGGGCAGTTGCTAGTCTTGCCAGTGAATCAGCCTTGGCGTTCTTTTCCCTGGGGATCTGTGTGATGGTGTGAAATGTGAATTTTTTGAGCAGTGTCTTGACGTACCCTAAGTATGCTGCCAACTGCTGGTCCTTCGCCCGAAAGCTGTCGTTGACTTGGTTAACGACTAACTGAGAGTCGCTGAATATGTTGACACTGTCGGCCCCTGAATCGATGGCCAGGAGTAGGCCGGCAATGAGTGCTTCATACTCCGCCATATTGTTGGGAGATTTGAAGTTGAATTTCAACGCGTACTCCGCGTTCAGCCCCCCTGGTCCTGTTAAGATGACTCCGGCGCCACTGGCCTTGGCGCTAGTGGAGCCGTCCACGTGCAGGTTCCAGTCCGATTGTTGGGGAGCTGGCTCCTCGGCGGTCACTATTTCCGTTCCGGGCGGTACATTGATTTTGGATTTGGGCTGACGCTCGGTGAGCTCAGCAATGAAGTCTGCCACCGCCTGACCCTTCATGGCGGGTCTTGGTTTGTAATCGATGTCAAACTCGCTAAGCTCAATGGCCTACTTGCTGAGACGCCCCGAATGTTCAGGGTTCTGCATTACTTGTCTCAGTGGTTGATTGGTTAGCACATGGATTGTGTAGGCTTGGAAGTACTGGCGGAGGCGTTTGGCGGCAACGATGAGTGCGAGAGCAAGCTGTTCCAAGGGAGGATACCGCGTTTCCGCTCCGTTCATGCCCCGGCCGGCATAGAACAATGGGAGTTCGTCCTGGTTCTCTCGACGGACGATGGCGCAGCTTACCGCTGACTGCGATACCGCTAAGTAAATGTATAATGTTTCTCCTTGCACAGGAACGGAAAGGAGTGGAACTGCCGCCAGGTACTCCTTTAAGCCCTGGAATGCCGCCTGGCACTCTGGGTTCCAGTCGATGACTTTCTTGTGAGTCGTTTTAAGGACCTTGAAAAATGGTGCGCACCTGTCTGTGAGTCTGGAGAAGAATCGAGACAGGGCGGTTAGCTTGTCCTGGAGGCACTGGACGTGGACTTTCCATTCAGGGTCCTTCAGGTCTAGGATGGCTTGCACCTTGTCGGGGTTAGCTTCGATGCCTCGTTCACTGACAATATAACCTAGAAATTTGCTGGCGGTGACGCCAAAGAAGCATTTTTCTGGGTTGAGGCGCATGCCGTAGGCCAAGAGGATGGTTATTATGACTTTGAGGTTTGCCACATGTCCGCTGGCTTTTATACTCTTGACCAACATGTCGTCTACGTAGACCTCGATTATCTTGCCCAAATGCTCCGCGAACATGGCGTTCATAAGGCGCTGATAAGTTGCTCCTGCGTTCTTCAGACCGAAAGGCATAACATTGTAGCAATACAAGCCCTTATCGGTGGTGAAGGTGGTGCACTCCTGGTCGTCGGGATGTATTTTGATCTGATTATAGCCGGAGAAAGCATCCATCATGCTGAGGAGTTCATGTCCAGCGGTTGCATCAACCAGTTGATCAATGCGGGGTAGTGGGAAACTATCTTTTGGGCACGCCTTGTTAAGATTTTTGAAGTCGACGCACATCCTCCACCTGCCGCTAGCCTTTTTGACCATAACCAGGTTGGAAATCCACTGGGGATAGATGACCTGACGGATGAACCCAATGCCCTGCAGCTTCGCAACCTCTTCTCCTATAGCACGGTATTTCTCTTCGTTGAAGGCTCTGCGCTTCTGCTTGATAGGGTAGAAGGATGGTTTGATGCTCAACTTGTGTGTGATGATTTCAGGGGAGATACCTGACATGTCTGCATATGACCAGGCAAAGACCGTAGCGTTGTCATGTAGGAACTGAGTGAGCTCCGCCGCCAGCTCTGGGTCTAATTGAGCGCCTATGCGGACTGTCCACTCAGGGTGCTCGTCAGAGATGCTGACCACCTTTAATGATGTTTCTGGGTTGACCGGCTCCTTCTTTACATACTTCTTTTCGTCATCCCTGGGATCCTCAAAGATATTTGGTGGCGGTACCTGGCTCCCTACTGCTAGGATCTCATGGCAGCGGGTTGATCGTGCTATAGTAGTTGAATAACATTCACGTGCCAACTGCTGACTTCCCCTAACAAAGCCTGTGCCGTTGGGTGTGGGGAACTTCATGAGCAGCATGTATCCGGCGATGATGCACTTGAGCTTGTTGAGTGCAGGCCGACCAATGATGGCATTATATGAGCTGAAATAGTAGACAATTATGAATTCCGTATGTATCTCCGCCATACATGGGCTAGTGCCGATAACTAGTCGCATATAATCAGAACCCAGCGGTTGCGTGACTTCACCGGAGAAGCTGAGTAGTTGTTCATGATCTTGGAGTAGTTTTTTGTTTCGCTTAAGGTCGTTGTAACAACCGCTGAATATGACATTGACAGTGGATCCGCTATCTACCAGGATCCTTCCAACTAACATTTTGCCGAGAATGGCGTCGATCAAGAATGGGTCGTCATGGGGCAAATGTACTCAGCGTTCCTCCTCCTCTGAGAAGGTAATGGGCTCCCATCCAGACTTTGGGAGTTTGCAGACTTCTTTTGGGTGATTAGCTTGTGCATAACGCTTTCTTGCCCTGTGAGACATGTTGGTGATCGGAGCACCTCCGTCGATGGTGTTGATGCGGCCTAAGGGCTCAATGTCGACGATCACAGGTAGCGGTTGACGCACCTTGAATTGCTCCATCTTGCCATCACTGTACAGGGTCTCAATGGCTGTTTTGAGAGCATTGCAGCTGTTGGTATTGTGGCTGCTGTCCTCATGGTATTTGCACCATCTGCCGGTGTTTCTTGGCTTTCCCGCCTTCAGGTATCTCCCCGGGGGCGGCGGTTGGATCTGATCCTTGCATTGGTTGTATATTTCCTCATACGAGGCTGTGAGGACAGTAAATACTGCATACCGCTGAGAGGACTCCGTCGGTTTGTTGCGGTTGTCCCCATGGGATGGGCGGTTTCCCTTGTAGTGTTGGTCCTTCTGCCATTTGTTCTGGTATTGGCCCTGTTGCCACTCCCTCTTATTGTCAGTTGGCGATGTGCTGGTTTTGTTAGTGGTCCCCTGCTGACTAGAGGAGAGTTGTGCCGATTTTGCTAGCGTTACCAGTGGCGGTGGGGTTTCTCCATATGTGATGAATTTCGCTTGGGCGTGAATGACCGCCTCACTCATGAGGTGGTCATACACCGCATTTGGATGATTGTAGTTGAGGGATAGAGGAACGGTCCCTTGAGGAGTCCCTGCTTAAAAGCCACCGACGCCATTGTTTTATCAAGGTCATGGCACTGAGATGCAGCCGCCCGCCACCTTGTGACGAATGCCTTCAGTGTTTCCTCCTTACCCTGCTTGACGTTGAACAGTTGGCTGGTGTTGTGGTGCCCGGCGGACAGTAAGATGAACCGAGAGAGGAAAGCATGTGATAACGCCTGGAATGAGTCAATGGATCCTGGCGGGCACTTGAAGAACCAATTCATTGCCTCATTGTCCAGCGTTTTGCTGAACAAGTGGCACAGGGTGGCGTCATCGAATCCTTTGTTGTTGGTAACCTTCTTGAAGGTGTCCGTATGGACGAAGGGGTCAGTCTTACCGCTGTAATGTGACATTTTTGGAGTCTTTGCATACGCCGGTCTGACAGCCTGCAAAATTGCAGCAGTGAATGGTCCTGGCCTGGATGCAAAAAGTGGATTTGAAATTGGCGCTGGTGCCTGACTCCGCTCGGATTAACCTTTGCTCCAACTGCTGCATCCTTTCCAGTATTTGAGCGGTTGCATCGCCAACGGGGCCTGGTCGGGCATTCCGCTGGACTGATCCTCGTCTGGGTGGTTTCCCTAGGTTCTTGCCCTTGGTCTCGAGCAGTGGGGCTGCAGTGATGATTCTGCATCCTGTTCTAACATTAACTGGGGCACGGGGGGCGGCCTCTTTCCCAATAGTTCTGGTGGGTCCAGCGGGACCTGCATATGCACGACTGGTGTTGGTATCAATGCGCCGGTACTAGGTCGGCTATGCCTGGTGCTTCGTGACTGTTCGCTTCGTGCCGTGTTGGCAGTTGCCTCCAGCGTTCTTCTTAGTTCATCAAAACGTGATACCCACGTGGCCACCTGCTTTTGGGCCTCGACCTTTTCTTTGCGCTCTTGTTCACGTTCTCTGATTGCCGTATGAAGATCCGCCAGTGCCAGCTCATAGAGAGAGGTGAGGTCTTGGCCTAGTGGGCGGCTACTACTTGGGTTTGTCTCACCGCCAGGGTTTACCGGGGTGCTGAATAGTGCGCGGTTGACATTTACCGCCAGGCGGGTGGGTTGGGGAATGGTTGACTGGTCTGCCTGCTCTTTAGCGTTTCCTCCGCTACCGTTAGTCATGGTGATTGTGGCGGGATGACCTTTTGTTCAAGGATTCCCACAGACGGCGCCAATGTTAATGCTCAAAGTCCAGCGGTAGCCGATCTTTCGTTTAACGCGGGTCCGGTGGGCGGACCGCTACTCTGAGGGTTTGATGGCCTTCGCTAGCTGTCACACGAAAGACAGGGCGTTAGAAGGAGACCGCATTGGGCGGTCTTCACTTCTCCGATGCCTAAGTCAGTCAATGCAGATAGGCAGCATAACAATAAATGAGTAGTAAATGCATAATTAATGAGGAGAGAGGAGAGAACCTTTTATAGGTGAGGGGAAGGTTGATCCTCTTCTTGTTTTCGATGTGGGACTGATGTGCTTCGATTCCCAGTGTCTGGAACTTCTAATTCTATCTTGACGCGGCGCATGGTGGCGCGTCAGAGGTGATTTGGGGGCGATCCAGGCCTCGAGCGGTAGCCCGCCTGGCCACGCCTTCGCAGGTCACTCCTTTGGTGAGAGTCGGTACCTCTGGCGGTACAATGAGCATGGCTCATTATAGCTAATTATGCTTGTTCTGGCACATGTAGGTACAACAAACATAATGTATCCATAAGATAAAACTCTAAGTAACCAAATAACCTGACATTATTAAGAAAGACTCTGAACACAGTCAATAAATTTCCCCAATATTATTCATGATTCTAAAGAAACACCCTACACATAGAATAAGCAATATAAAAAATGATTAAAACCCTATTACAAATTACTGTTAGTAATCATCATGTAATACTTAAAAAAATAAAAATAAAAATAAAAAATAAAAACATAACTGATCAGTTTTGAAATCATCAACCTACTATGTGAAACTCCTATCTAGCTTTTGGACTTTAATGCAATTAACTCTTAGAAATATAAGCACAAATAAGAAGAGAAAGATCAAGTCATCAAACTAATTGACTTGCAGACACAAGCCAAATGCTTTGCACAAATAATGAAATAATAGATTAACACGTTTCCATTGTTTTAATTATTGTGGGGCGCAATAGATTCCTTAATCCTTTTTTTTTAGAGAATTGTCAACTCATTGCATTGATCAGCGAAATTACACATAATGACCCATCCCTGTGGGACTGTCAAAAGAGTCACTACCTAAGTAATTCAACCTTTTTAAAGATCATGAAGCCCTGCCAAAATCTATCCTAGAACATCCTAGAGAATCAAAAGGCCAAGATGTCCCGAATATTTTTGGCAACAAAACTCATTCTTGAGCTGTACCCGATGCCATCCCCATCAGGAGAGGACTCACACATACCTCCTCAGAAACCACTTTTTCCCCCGATGGAGTTTCTTCGCCCATCACAGACAAGTCATTGCCCACCTGTCCTTCAGCAGTCTCAGCAATAGTAATCTTCCGAACCACTCTCTTACTACGAACCTTTGGTCCTAACTGATTCTTGGACCCTTTAGGCCTACCCCTCTTAGTCTTCAAAGGTGAGAGTTTCACTTTCCCATTATCATTAGGTAAGCTAAAACCCTCATCCACATCCAAGCACATTAACGCAGAAGAATCAGAATGCAATATAGCCTTCTTACCTGGACGAGCTTGCACAGAAAAAGCTGAGCGCTTCACACCACTTACTCCTTAAAATTACACAATAGTCAATAGGTATCCAAGTCTGGAAGAGTGGTGGCAAAAGAGTATATATGAAGCTGCTTAGTAAATTTCATTAGGGGCCATATCCCCCAATTGTCCCACGTGCGTCTGCCAGTGCCGAAAGAGAAACAATCACATGAATCACAGTTATATGTATATATATACACATATCCTATCCAGTAGACCTCATTATGGGCCGGGCTTAGGGCAGAGCCGGGCTATGCTTTGACCAAGTCAACAAAACTTAGGGTTGGGCCAGGGCTTCAATACGTAAGCCCTTACCCGCCCTTAAGGCCCATTCCGCAAGGGCCTAAAGGGCCGGGCCTGGCCTTTGTTTAACTCACAGAAAACACAATGAAGAGACTCTTCTCCACTACTATATTGAAAGATCCATAAGCTGCAAGCAGCAAGAAAAGTCCACATACAAAGAACATAAAATAAAAAGAGAAAAAATGTACAATGCAATCAAACTGTGCACTTCCACAATGTGGTGCAACCGACAACTACAATTTGGCAAAGACCAACATAGAAACAATGAACTTGGTAATCTGATCTAATACCCCAACAATAAACTCTCAATAATCCAACTTTTCCACCAATCCTCTCAGAGTCTCAGTCAATAACACCTTCCCAGAAACTTTTGCGTATGTGGTATTAATCTAACATCAAGAAATCAAAATTACATCTTCAGTTAATTCATTCCAACCCATTATCAATTTTGTTGCGAATATCCAACAAATCCCAATTGTTCTATAGTAACAACAGCTGGCATTAGAATTTTTGACCTGCCCACTAAAGAAGCCACCGCTGCTGTTCGTTTCGATCTTTGCTCTCAATAGCTTTAAAAGTAGAGTAAACAGGCAAAGCGAACCCCATAGAGCAACTACAATTTCATAATGAGATGATTGAATCTGTATGTGTATGAAAAAACCCAATATTATAATTACATTGAACATTCTGAAATCAGTCCAAAATTCACACATGCTTCATCTAGCTTCTTCATCTGATCCTTCCTACGTTAAGCTTTCTCCTCGGAGGCGACATCGATACTGGAGGAGGTGGAGGCGGCATCGATGCTGGAGATTGGAGAAGAAGAGAGCGGCGGCCAGGTCGTTGGAGACAAATTGGATGAGAATCGGGAAGTGGAATAGAGAAGAAGAGAGCCCGGGCTTGGTCATCTTGCCATCGACCGTTGACATAGTCTGATCTCGCAGCCATGTCCAGAGCTCGCGTCTACGCCGACATCAACGTCTTCCGCCCCAAGGAGTTCTGTTGAGTTTCAAAGCTCTCGAAAGCACGAGGATCCGGATCTGTCTCGAAAGCACGAGGTCCACTCCTTGAAGGCCTGAGAAATTGACCGGTCTTCAGAGCCTTATTCATCGTCTTGCCCTTGCTCTTCAAGCTAACCCTCAATGCCATTGATCTGTGTGAGATTCTCTATCCAAATGGCTGCTGATAAGAATAGAACATGTCTAGGTGTTGGTTGGATTTGGACTCCTGGACTCAGGCTAGGCAAAATGGGTCTCATATATTAATTGGGTTTAGGACATAGAAAGAGGACAGAGTATTCATACCCATTTATTCTATATTTTTATTTCTATTTAATAGAAAATAATAAAAATAATATATAAATTTTAGGGCCGGGCCTGGCTCTTATGGACTCAATCGGGCCGGGCCGTAGGGTAGAGCCACGCTTCATTTGCATGACCTTTACCCTACCCTATTTGAGGAAGGGTCGGGTCGGCCCGCCCTAATGCAAGGGTAGGGTCGAGCTTCAGCCCTATGGGTTGGGCAAGCTTAGGGCGGGTTTAGGGTCGAAGGGCTAAATGATGAGGCCTACTATCTAGAGTGAGTTCTTACTTTGAAATTAACGTGTGAGGTTAGAGTTTAGGGTCACTTTTCGATCTCATATTCACATCTCGACCGTTCAGCTTTTAGGTACTAATGTATAGATCATTTCTGCAAAATTTCAGCCAAATTGATGATCTTTAATGTCTTTAAGATATCTAACTTACTTAAACCAATGGACGAACTGAATCTATCCACCCTGAACCGTACTAGCTTTATTAAGGGAGTGGTAAAATTTGTCTTCTTGTACTTTTGACTTGTTTTAGTCCTTTTTTTGGCTCATATCACAAGCCTAAAATGTAAGGTATAGTAATATTAATGCACCATATATTCATCAAGAGAATGAGTGAGATAGCAATGTGGGACTTGAAGATCATCAAAGGTGTGACAAATGTGGTACGTCTTTTTTTTTTTTTTTTATAGAAGAAAAGAAAATTCATTAATCCAAAAGATTACAACCAGCGGTTACAGATAACATGAGCCGATAGGGGCTCAACTCTAATTACAATCACCCTTTCTTCCGGGTTACAGACGATCAACCTATCCCAGGAGTCCTGATACATCCTTATTGCCCACCTCAAGAAGAGACTATATGTCCACTTCCAACTCCATATACCAAAACCGCCAGTATATGAGTAGGGGAATCTCCCCATTACATTGACAACAAGAAAACATCGACATTAAAACAAATAATCCCTGGATATGACACCATAACAACGGCACAACCATGAATGTTCAATGCTATATAATTTGGTACTAGAGTGCAAATGTCACAACAACTCTCTAGATGATCATAAATTCATATAATTAAAATTTCATTCTAAGTGTTCATTTATGGAAACTTAATAGTGAAGTCTCAGTTGGGCACCCTCTTTAAAGGTCATGTAGCACTCGTATGGTCATACCCATCTCTATTGGAATGCCATTATACTTTCACTTTTGGACTATAATTGAGTACATATTTGTTAGTACTTTTTAATAATCTATTAATTTACATTTTTACAACAGAATATATCAATGCCTTAACGACCATTAATTTGGCTGAAATTTTACTGAGATGATTTATACATTAGTACCTAAAAATTAAGCGGTCGAGATGTGGATATGAGACCGAAAAGTGACCCTAACTCCAACCTCACACGTTAATTTCAGAGTGAGACCACACTCTGAATAGGATCTGTGTGTGTCTATATATATATATATATATATATATATATATATATATTTCCAGTTAAAGGGGAAGGGTAAATGAAGTCTATTACAGAAATAGAGAATGTGTATATTTTTCACTTTTGGTCATATAATGTGAGTAAATATTTGTTAGTACTTTTTTTTAATCTATTAATTTGCATTTTGCAACATAGTAGAATTTCGTTTTATAATTTGTTTTGTTTTATTTTTATTTTTTGAGATAAAATTTAGAATAATTATTCTTGATCTCACATAAGCCGTCCAATTTTGGTCTTGAAAAAATATCAGCCATCAGATCTGACTACTACTGTTTAGTTAGAGTTTTTAATTAAAAAAATAATAAATCAATTAACTATTTTGCATATTGGACTCCTGTGACGACCTATACTTTTAATAATATTAAGAAAGTAAGATATAGTGAATATTATTATTTTTGCTTGAGTATTAACTTTATATTCTTTTTGTTTTCCTTGAAATATTAACTTATATTCTCAAATATGGGTGTGTGTCTATATATATATATATATATATATGTATAATTGTTTTATGGTATGATATATATAGACACACACATATCATAAAAACGTTCTGTGTAGAGATATTTATAATTATATAAGCTGTCTCTATATTTATAGATCAGCCCATTATTTGTGTTTCTAAACCCAAGTCAATTTAAAGAAGCGCCCAAGACCAATTGACTTATACTTCTGTTGGATGTCGTTTGATGACAAACCAATATCTCAAACTCAAAACGTTGTATGCTATCTTCATCGTCTTCCTCCCCTATTTTGATTCTCTTTGCAAGCACCACTCCACCTAAATTAAAGGATCAAAACCACTACGATAGACCACCATGATAAGAATAATCTTAGAAGCTAGAGGTGTCGATGCTGTTGAAGATCCTTGGAGAGTCAGTTACTAGAGTTGTGATTCATCAAAGCTAGTAGCAGAAGGTGGATCCCTAGAAGCATGTGGTGGAGACCTAGAACAAGGAGGTGGCAGTACATATCGAAACATAGAGAAAGCTGATAGTGTTGGCATTCAATTATACTCTCTCTTGTGCTTATCTAGAATTAAAATTTGACCTTTTTTCCATATACTATAAATATCCAAGTTTGTTCTACTTTCTTTATTGAGTTCCCTATATTTGTTTTTACAAAAAAAAAAAATAGAGTGAGGGAAGGAGAATTTTTAGACTAGAGATGAACCTAAAAAGTATAAGCCAACTTTCTAAACAAGGTAGGGGGATCTTGAGAAACCTCTATTTAATTTGCTTGGTTACTGTTTTGCTATATGTGATTGTTGTCAATTTTAATTTAGTACTCGCAAGTGCACGAATCAATTGTAGAATAGAGGTGCAAGCACGAGGTCATTCCCTCAAGGACTGGATGAGACAATTTTGTTATGACAAGTGTGCTATACTTAAGTGAAACAAACTGATTTTTATGATGTGATTGAGTTTTAAACAGAAAATTAAAGAAAGAAAAACTAAAATTAAAGACAAGAATGAGCAATGACATTCTTTAGAGTTTAAAAACAGATAATGGAGATGCTAATTAAAGAATTGAATCCACCACCTAATACTCCTATCCTATTCTCTAGTTGATAACAATTGAACACCTAGATTTCATGCTAAAGATTTCCGTACACAAGCCTTATTGATCCCAAACATATGCCAAAGTTCTTCATTCCAACGTATGAATTCCAACTTATTGATCATGTATAGAACTCAAGTAGCCAAACTATAATTTACTCCACTTAATTAATGATCAGGTTCAAGCAAACATGTTCAACTCCATTAAGCACAAAAGAACTAGAAAATCATGCAAACAAGAATATCAACTATGATCAAGCACTTGTATTCTCAATTCACAGCTCTTTAATCACAAGATTGAATTATCTTTTGGTACCCTAGAAAACATCTACTCATTGATCAAGCATCATGTTCTCCAACCAAATAACTCATAAACAAAACCTAGGTCTTATTGATCCCGAGCAAAGATTTTGAATAAAAGTTCAAATGAAACGGTGATTAAGAGTTTAACATAGAAATCCAGAAATTCAATAGCAAACTAACTAAACAAATAGAATAGTCATACTAGGGGCTTCATCTTAGCCCTAGCCTAGAAGTTTAGCAACCCATAACTATGAAAAGCATGACTAGAATCAAAGAAAACATGAAACAAACAATGGAAGAATTGAGGAACTCAGGTCTAGCGATGGTGAGAGCTTCTCTTGTCCTTGTTCTCTGTGGAATATGCTGCCTCTTGCGTCCCTAGACGTGCTAGGTTTTCTGCCTTGTATGTTCCTTTCAATTCCTACTTGACTTGGGCTTCTTAGGTCTTCTAGTCCAACTTGGAATAGCTTTCTTCTCTCCAAAGAAACGCAGGGTTATTAAAGTCAATGCAAGAAATTATTCCAAATATGTCAAACACATTCAGCCTTGTTCCATTCAGGTGCTAAGAACAACGGACTTGGGCCTCACAAGTCAGATTCCGAAAAGATATGCAAAATCCGTTAGAATCTGCCTTCCCGAACTAGGTTCACTTAAATCATCATAACTTCCTCCACGAGAATGCGAATCCACTTTCGTAAAATTCCTCAGAAATCTAACATCCGTATCTTTCCAATGGTATAAGGCTTGCTTGATAATTCCTTGTGAGAAGGTACATTTTAATCTGTGAAGTTGACGCACAGCAGAGACAATTCTGGACACTCAGGATAGCAAGCATCCCTTCAATCCCGCGTTTGATTTTAAGCTCCAAATATTTCTTTTCTCCAATTTAACCTACAAAACACAAACACAAAGTAAATGACTCAAAAATGATAAGAACTAAGCCTATAATCCTACATTTAAGGGTATTAAAATGTATGAAATTATGAACCTATCAGTGATTATGAAATCTGAATGATGAATGAGTTAATGGGTGCTATATGTTATTTATCATATTGTTTGATTAGTATGTTCTTGAATTCTAAGGGATGGATTTGATAGAATGGAATGAGAATGAAATATGTGAGAGTATTCTTTTGTGTAGTTGAGCTTAATCCGTAGAGACCAAATTTCAGGTAGGCTAATAGAGCTGTATGATTTTGGTGATCGAGGTTAAGTAAGATGACTAGCAAAAAAGGAATCATGTCTTGGGTTATGGGGTTAATTCATATGTTATTTCATCTAGAGTCACCTCAAAAAGGTAAATTACATGGTATGGGACATGTAGACTCTTTATGTCTTAGCATGTGAGTTAACATGTAATAGATGAAAATTGCATTGCATACACCCATGTATTATTGTTTTGATAATTACTGGTTTGTGTTGCTTAAAGAGGCTTAGCCTCCTACTGAGCTATTGATGCTCACCCCTATTAAATATTGCAGGTACTGAATATGAAGTTTAATTTTCCTTCTTGAAGAGTTTTGTGATTAATGTGAAGAAAGTGTTTGGCTCCAGCATTTTGGGTCCAAACAGAAAGTGTGAGACTTGTCCTGTTTAGTTTTCTAGAATAAGAGCAAAGGCTGCCAGTATGTAGTTAGCCTGTTTAGTTTTAATTTGCAGCCTATATAGGTTTGAATTTTCTGTGGGAATAATGAACTATCAAGAAAGTTTGTACTGTAATCTATATAATTATGTTTCCTGCATTATAGGTTTCTTCTTTTTCCATAATCCAGGTTATATTCATTGAATTTTGGTTATGTCTTTCAATTGATTATAAGTTCTTTGATTTGTTTCATTATTTTCCACCCTTATATTTAAAAATTGGGCTAAATACTGTTTAGTCCCTGAAGTATGACTTCGTCCTCGTTTCAGTCCCTGTCTTTCTAATTTAATCTCAAATGTCCCTGAACTCACAATTTTCAGTCCAACTGGTCCATTTCCTCCATTTCTTCCGGTTGCTCGATGACGTGTCATTTTTGTACTCGCCATCTTAGTGCCACATCAAACACAGATTGTGTAAAATGATGAGAATGCCTATGGCCTCTGTTAATGTAGTTTTAGACCTAGCGTGAGAGAACTCGAGGAGAGAGAAAGTAGATTTAGATATCTCTCTCTCCTCCACCAGTGAATATCTCAGCACCACCGTGTCTCACCTCCACCACCACTGTGTCTACCAGTCTCTAGCGACTCAAACCCAGCTCCTACATAGTCCGGAGAAGCCGGAAAATGACTCACGCGCTGGCAGAGCAATACCCAGAAATGTTTTGGACACCCAAACCTTTATAGGTGTCTGATTTGTCTCTCTTCTGGCGCACCCAGCGAACCGCTGGACTACTCAACCTGCGCAAAGCTCGTGACCAAGGCCCTTGAGCTCGACTACTCCCTACTCCGGCATCGTCTACAACCGTACAATCAGGGGCGTCATGTCTGATCGCAACCTTTGCTTCATCCCCCTCCTCACTCTCCATTCTTTCCTCAAATACTCTTCTCACAGAGAAACAGCGAAATGATGCACCCATAGAAATTGAAAAACACCTTTTTTGCGTTCAGAAGCAACTGCAGCTGAAATTCCCAGAAGCAAAATCGAATCGATCTGGGCACCAAACCAAAGTCCATTTTTTATGCCAATAAAACGAGGTTTCTGTCTTGGTTTTGCTGATCAGTATGGTGCCCGTGAGCATCGAGGTGGGTCACTGGTCTGGGTACTACAGTGTCGAAGGGATGGAGTCATCGACTTAGTTCACACATGAGGAACGACAGATGTGAAGAACGAGTCGGGTCGGAGTAACGAAATAGGGTCAAACTGCGGCTGTCTTCTTGTAAAGGTCGGTCACTCCTATCCTTTCCTTGTTTTGTAATTAAAATAGTCTTGGATTGAACTTCCCATATGTTGCATAATTGAGAAAGAATGTCTTTTGAAATTAATTGTTTCGTCTGTTTTGCACCTTGTGACGAATTTTCTTGTTCTTGACTGAATCTGGAGTTGTTGTTCAGCTGATAAGCCCTCTATAAACATGTCTCTCTAACACTCTCTATAGTTATTTATTCATAGACGCACAGCTTTGATCAAGTAGTTGGTACTGGGTTTATAGAGGAGAGAGAGGAAGGGAGAGAGGAATTGAGTGCCAGATTTTGTATATTCGTGGTCGACAAGCTCTGGTCAACCCCGTGGTTCACCACTGCCACCATGACATTTGTGAGCCTTTGGCGGAGTCAACCCCCGACCATTGCATCGTCCGGTGACGCTAGCACCTAACTTCACCTCGTGGAGCTTTTGGAAGAAACTGAAGCAGGGGCATTCTCGTCAATTTACACAATCTGTGTCTGACGTGGCGCTGAGCTGGCAAGTACAAAACTGACACATCATTGAGCAACTGGAAGAAATGGAGGAAATGGACCAGTTGGACTGAAAATTGTGAGTTCAGGGACATTTGAGATTAAATTAGAAAGACAAGGACTGAAACGAGGACGAAGCCATACTTTAGGGACTAAACAGTATTTAGCCCTTAAAAATTCATTGGTTAAACTCAAGGTAGAACATAGGTCTGTAGATCTGAAATTGTGTTTCTGAGACTTTTTACTGAAAACTGTACATTTCGGTTAAACATCTTAAAGATCATTTCAGAATTGGAATCTCTTAAAAATGACTTTTCTAGAATTAGTTATGATTTTTCAAAGTTACAGGTCCCCATGTTTGGCTATTTCTTGCATATGTTCTTATTTGCTTCTCTCAGACAACCAATTTGTTGTGGGGTCCACAATTTTAGCTAGTCGAAAGCTGTTCTCCTCCCTTTAATTTCCACTCTCATTTAGTGTTTTGTTGTCGATTCAACAATTGTGGGCCCCACAACAATTTTAGCTAGTCAAGCTGCATGTTATCCTACTTTTCCACTCTCGTTTAGTGTTTTTTTGTTGTCGACGCAACTCACGCAAGCTAGCTTGACTAGCTGAAATTGTGTTACCCCATTTTTTTTTTAATTCTCCCTTACCCATGAAGACTCTAATAAAGTTTTCCTAATACCTAATTATGTTTTTTTTTTAGACTATTTTACCCTCACCCTTTTGTTACATAGAGAGAGAGAGAGAGAGAGAGAGAGAAGTCATAGGAGACATCGCCGGAGTCCGGCTAACAATCGCCGGAATTCGGTCACTAGTTGCAGAAATCCGGCCAACGGTTGCCGAAATCTGGTCACCGGCCGCCACCCACTGAACTTCTCTAAAAACCTCGCCGGAGGTCCTCAAAGAGGTCGTCGGAGATCTCATAGGTCGCTGGAAAGGTTTATTGCCCCCAAATAAACCTTTATTGCCTCCCCCCCCCCCCCCCCCCAACATTCATTGGTTAAACTCAAGGTAGAACATAGGTCTATAGATCTGAAATTGTGTTTCTAAGACTTTTTACTGAAAACTGTACATTTCGGTTAAACATCTTAAAGATCATTTCAGAATTGGAATCTCTTAAAAATGACTTTCCTAGAATTAGTTATGATTTTTCAAAGTTACAGGTCCCCATGTTTGGCTATTTCTTGCATATGTTCTTATTTGCTTCTCTCAGACAACCAATTTGTTGTGGGGTCCACAATTTTAGCTAGTCGAAAGCTGTTCTCCTCCCTTTAATTTCCACTCTCATTTAGTGTTTTGTTGTTGATTCAACAATTGTGAGCCCCACAACAATTTTAGCTAGTCAAGCTGCATGTTATCCTACTTTTCCACTCTCGTTTAGTGTTTTTTGTTGTCGACGCAACTCACGCAAGCTAGCTTGACTAGCTGAAATTGTGTTACCCCATTTTTTTTTTTTTTTTTTAAATTCTCCCTTACCCATGAAGACTCTAATAAAGTTTTCCTTAATACCTAATTATGTTTTTATTTTTTTAGACTATTTTACCCTCACCCCTTTGTTACATAAAGAGAGAGAGAGAGAGAGAGAGAGAGAGAGAGAAGTTATAGGAGACATCGCCGGAGTCCGGCTAACAATTGCCGGAATTCGGTCACTAGTTGCGGAAATCAGGCCAACGGTTGCCGAAATCTGGTCACCAGCCGGCACCCACTGAACTTCTCTAAAAATCTCGCCGGAGGTCCTCAAAGAGGTCGTCGGAGATCTCATAGGTCGCTGGAAAGGTTTATTGCCCCTAAATAGACTTTTTACTGAAAACTGGCAAGTACAAAACTGACACATCATTGAGCAACTGGAAGAAATGGAGGAAATGGACCAGTTGGACTGAAAATTGTGAGTTCAGGGACATTTGAGATTAAATTAGAAAGACAAGGACTGAAACGAGGACGAAGCCATACTTTAGGGACTAAACAGTATTTAGCCCTTAAAAATTCATTGGTTAAACTCAAGGTAGAACATAGGTCTGTAGATCTGAAATTGTGTTTCTGAGACTTTTTACTGAAAACTGTACATTTCGGTTAAACATCTTAAAGATCATTTCAGAATTGGAATCTCTTAAAAATGACTTTTCTAGAATTAGTTATGATTTTTCAAAGTTACAGGTCCCCATGTTTGGCTATTTCTTGCATATGTTCTTATTTGCTTCTCTCAGACAACCAATTTGTTGTGGGGTCCACAATTTTAGCTAGTCGAAAGCTGTTCTCCTCCCTTTAATTTCCACTCTCATTTAGTGTTTTGTTGTTGATTCAACAATTGTGAGCCCCACAACAATTTTAGCTAGTCAAGCTGCATGTTATCCTACTTTTCCACTCTCGTTTAGTGTTTTTTGTTGTCGACGCAACTCACGCAAGCTAGCTTGACTAGCTGAAATTGTGTTACCCCATTTTTTTTTTTTTTTTTTAAATTCTCCCTTACCCATGAAGACTCTAATAAAGTTTTCCTTAATACCTAATTATGTTTTTATTTTTTTTAGACTATTTTACCCTCACCCCTTTGTTACATAAAGAGAGAGAGAGAGAGAGAGAGAGAGAAGTTATAGGAGACATCGCCGGAGTCCGGCTAACAATTGCCGGAATTCGGTCACTAGTTGCGGAAATCAGGCCAACGGTTGCCGAAATCTGGTCACCAGCCGGCACCCACTGAACTTCTCTAAAAATCTCGCCGGAGGTCCTCAAAGAGGTCGTCGGAGATCTCATAGGTCGCTGGAAAGGTTTATTGCCCCTAAATAGACCTTTATTGCCCCCCCCCCCCCCCCCCCCCCCCCCCAAAAAAAATCTTTATTGCCTCACTATTGGGGACAATAGAGGTTTATGAAACCTCGTCGGAAGTCCCCAAAGAAGTTGTCGGAGATCTCATAGAAATAAATATTAATTATGTCAAGGGCAAAACTGTCATTTGGTTGAAACATGGTAAATAGAAATAAATATTTGTTACTGGGGTAAGTGGGTTAAGTTTGGACAATTTTAGTGTTTTGGATCAAATACCCTTATTTGTTTCGGATATATAAAGAATATATTGTTATTTTTTTGATCGGAAGAATAATTATTCTCGATAAGCTGTCTAATTATGGTTTTGAAAAAATATCAACCATTCGATCTGGCCACTACAATATCTGTTAGAGTTTTAATTAAAAAAATAATAATCAATTAATATTTTCAGTCTCCATGTCATTGTCAGGCTACTTTTTGCATATACGTGTGCTTAATGACCAATTTTCTGTGTGGTCCACAATCTCAACTTGTCAAAAGCTCTTCTCCTCCTTTTCCACTATCGATTAGTGTTTGGTCGTCGTCGACGTCAGCCGAGTGCTCATGGATGCAGGATTATTCAGCTCCAAGTGTTTCGTCGTCGTCGACGTCAGCCGAGTGCTCATGGATGCAGGATTATTCAGCTCCAAGTGTTTCGTCGTCGTCGACGCCAGCTAAACTTACAATATAATCTCCCCTTCTCTCCTGTTCTTGTTTATCGGATTACCTCCCTCCCTCCCTGCCTTTGTTTATCTCCCTTAAAGGTTTGTCAATATATGTCTCTTTGCTTATATTTCTACTTGGTTCTTTTTGTTTGTATGATCTTTGCGGCAGACGTCTTCCTTCTGTTACTTCTATTCTGTGTTCTTTGCTCTGTCATTATTTCTTGGGTTGCCCATGAGGTAGTTCGTTCTTGTATTTGCTTTTCAGTCTTTTGAAGTTTTGTAGTATTGCACAAATGGGGTCTAAGTTTCCTATTGTTGCTATTTCTGCAAGTTTTCATTCTTTGATTCTAGTTTCCGGGCATGTTAATTTGTATCGAATTATTGCCCATCTAATAATAAGAATGATGTTGCTAACATTTCTTGTATGTGCTTTTCTTACTAGACACAAGTCAACTTCATAAGGCATCTCTTTTATTATTTTGTAGAAATTTTAGAGTATCATAGCACAAGAATCTGCAATGCCAGTATTGGACTCCGTTTAATTTTATATTTGTATCAAGTATTTAGACACAGTAGGAGATTGTGTATGGTTATAGGTTTCGTTTCTGAATGATATGGATTGCTATGCTGAACTCCTATGTCCTCAAACAGTAAACATTCTTTATTATGTTAAAAGGAGCATCTGTACTCACTTATACATCTAGGAGTTGTGGACTTAGTTCCATCTATAACAATGTTCATCCTGCTGCTTCGTAGCTACTGCGAAGGCTACAACTTTAGGAACTTAGAAATGGAGAGCAAATTAGAGAAATCACCTTTTTTTGTTTTTTGCTGATAGATGGAGACCTTGGCGGCTTGCTTATCTTCTTGCTTCTTATTATATAAGAGTTCTATTTGGATTCAGAGTTTCAAACTAGTATAATCTTTATCTCATCCTTTGATATATGGAGGTTCTTCTCCTCATTTATGGTGTGATCTGTGCTGTTTTAGTCTTTGTCAGGCAAATTGTTAATGGTCAGAATATTTTCATTTGCTTCAAGATATTAATATACCTATAGCTTGGTGAATGCAATTTGTTTAGATGGAAGATCAACGAATGTGGGAAGACTTAAACACGGACTGCTTGGTGAATATTTTTGGAAGAGTTGGAATGGAGTCACTACTTTTGGATGTCCCTTTTGTATGCAAGTCATGGTACAAAGCAAGCCTCATTCCTTCTTGCTGGCAATGTATCATTTTTCCCGACTTTTCAGCTGATCAAACGTTTGACTTTAGTCGCCAAGGTGTTGAACCTAATACCATTTGTGAAAGATTTGTTTCTGAATTTCGAATTGATAAGAGTCATTTCTCTTCGACTGCTTTTATGAAGTGTGTCATCAATCATAGCCGAGGAAAAGCTACTTCTATCACACTACCTGCATATTGTACTCAAGAGGCAGTTGAGTTTGTTGCCCATGAGTAAGTTTCCACTTTGTAATTCCATGTGTTTAAATGGTAGAGAGGCCTTGTACTCTTTTTACTTATTTACTATTTTTCCTATGAGCAATACACATTGGAACCACAACATTTCCAAAAATTTCTTCAGATTGAAAGTACTTTTTCATTTGTTTTCTAAATGTTCATCGCTCCAGAAACCCTGTCATGAATATTTTTTCCCCTTTGCAGATGTCCTGACCTTGTGTTTTTGGATATATCTCGATATTTATTGTTTTCCCCATCAAGAAAACTAATATCAGATCTGATTTGCAAGTGGGAAAATTTGGTGGAGTTATGGTTAAGTTGGAGCTATAATTTAGAGAAGATCCTGTCGCAGATCAGTGTTCATTGCAAGAGTTTTTGTTCTCTGCGTGTGTCTTATGCTTCCATTCATAAAGATGAAGCGTTGACAATCACTACATTGGTGCCTAATATTAAGTACTTAAACTTGAGGTCTGCAGATTTTGATCGGGACAGCCTTGTCTCAATACTGAGGGGCTGCAAAAGTCTTGTGCTTTTGGATGTCAGAGATTGTGTTGGGTTTAATGAAGCTGATGAGGAAATCTTGAAGCTTTCTTCACATATTAGTAAATTTATGTGTGAGGGTTCGAAAGAAGAATTGTTTATTATACCATGATGTTTACGAGGAACGAGGGCTGCCGTTTTCAATTTGATTATGAACTTTGCTAAGATAATTGCAGGAATGCAATTTGCACTGGAGGTTAGTGGGAGTTTATATTTTTCAGACCTAGTGCTGCTGAACTTGTTTACTCTTATATGTAAATGTGGTGGTTGGGCACCTCAAGGTGATCATTACTGATGCTCTTTATGTCAATTATGAGCTTGTTGTTGGCTTCTTACCTGATTTTCTTACTCCATCTTATTAACAGCATTGCCTTCAAAATTTTGTTGTTTGTTTATGAATAAGAGATTCGAGAGAGATTGATGAGGGAATTGTGTGTCTATTATTGATAATAGGAGCCCTATATATAGGGATTACAAAGTATAATTTCATGGAGTACAAGGCCGGATTCCTATTCTAACTTGAATTGAGAATTCTTTCATATTACAACTATAGAAACTATTCAAACTAAACCTAGTTTGACAAGGCACACTAAAGTCAACATTCTTCAACACTCCCCCCTTGTGCCACTCAAACTTGGTGATGACACTTCAAATGTTGCCTCGTTAAAAACCTTGCTCGAGTAATAAAAATTTTGTGGGACAAAAACAACCTCAAGGAGGAGAAAAAGAGTACAACACATCCTTCACTCTTCGAGATCAAAACATGTAGACATCATGCCTCCCCCTGATGTCGAGATGTCCCCCAGATTGCTACAATCATGGGAGTTCGGATAATTTCCTTATTCCGATACTTTGAACATGTTTCTCAAAGGTGGATTTAGGTAATGACTTAGTGAATAAGTCTGCTACATTATCCTCTGATCGGATTTGATTCACTTCAATCTTTAGAAGTGTTTGTTGTTGCTGATTATAAAAGAACTTAGGCGATATATGCTTGGTGTTGTCACCCTTGATGAAACCTAACTTCATCAATACAAGTTGCATTATCCTCATAAATGCATGTAGCTAGGTTCATTTGTGGTAGACTTCAACCCACAAGTTCCTTGAATATGTCTAATTATAGACCTTAGCCATATGCATTCATGCACAGCTTCATGTAGAGCAATAATATCTGCATGATTTGAGGAAGTAGCAACAAGGTTCTATTTTGTAAACCTCCAAGATATCACAGTGCTTCTCATGATAAAGACATAACCAGTTTGGGAGCGACCTTTGTGAGGGTCAGAGAGGTACCCAGCACCAGCAAAACCCATCTAAACATCACCATCATTTTGATGTAGGGGAGGAGGGTGCGCCAACCACATGGTCGGCCACGGCGGTTTGGACGGTGGCCCATGCCTAGAGGGGTCTGATCCCATTTTTCCGTCATTCATTTTCTCTTTGTAGGGATAAAACAAGCTCATATCAATCGTACCCTTTAAGTATCGAAATATTGTCTTTACATAAGTCCAATGGTGGCGTGTTGGTGTAGAGCTATGTCTAGCTAACAAGTTCACTGCGAATGAGATGTCCGGTCTTGTGCATTGACTAAAGACAATAACGAGCCTATTGCACTTAGATAGGGCACTTTAGCTTCTAACACGTCTCCGTCCTCATCATTTGGATGAAACGGATCTTGTCCATGTTCAAGACTAAGGCCAATCATGGGAGTACTCACAGGCTTCACTTTATCATCATTAAAGCGCCTTAGTATTTTCCAGTGTCCTAAAAATCAGCCTCCCAGGCAGTCTAGGTGCTAGGCGGCGGCTTCCTGACTCGACTAATGTGAAATCGGTAAATTTAGGCGGTCATGATTTGGGCGGGCACCTGGGCGGCATAGACGGGCGCCTAGGCAGCCTAGGCGGTCATGTCTGGGCTAGACGGAGTAGGCAGGTTTGGGTATTCATGTTGCTGCTTTTGTAACGAGAACGCATCATTCCTGCTGCTACTTTTGAGAGAGAATCCATATCTTTGAGAGAGAAGCCATATTTGCATAGGATTTGAGAAACATAAGAAATTGAAATTAAAGAATCAAGATTTGGGTTTTAAGATGAAAAAGATCCAGAAGCAGAGAGCATCTGAGAATTTGATATCGACTTGGTGAAAGAGTAACAGACAGAGAGAGAGTAACAGAGAGAGAGAGAGAGGGAGGAAGGAAGGAAGGCATTTGAGAATTTTAGATCGATATGAGAATTTAGATCGTATGACTGAGAGAGAAAGAGTAAAAACTTGGAATCTTAAAAGATTATCCACGGTTTGCCTTTTCTTTTTAGACAGTTAAGGCACAATTTTTGAAAATGGTGAAAAAAGGCTTTTTACTTCTTAAGATGTCAGTTACAACAACTCAAAATATGATTTTAATGCCACTTCCTACGTTTTGCAACATTCATGATAGTAATTGACCAAGTCAAAAGGAGGGTTGATGAATATATTTAGATTTAATATAACTATTTTTTAAAAAATAAAAACCGCCTAGGCGCCATCTAGGAGTCCGCCTAGGTGCCTGGGCGCTAGTCCTCTAACTAACGCCTAGCGATTTTTCGAACCTTGGTATTTTCTGAGTATATGCTGATTGTTGGATCAAAATCCCATCACTACGGTGTCAAGTTCTAATCCGAGACAAAACAGTGTTTTTCCAAGATCTTTCATCTCAAATTCGGATTTCAAATACTTAGCATTTTCCTTTAACTCATCTAGAGTTCCAATTAGGTTCATGTCATCAATATAAACTACTACAATTGCAAATTCGGAACTTGTCCTTTTAATAAACACACATGGGTATATTTCGTTGTTGATATATTTCTTCCCAATCAAGTAGTCACTAAGACGGTTTTATCACATCCATCCAGACTGTTTCGATCCATATAGTGAGCATTTTAACCAGCTTATTGAAAACATGCTCTGTGGTTTAGAGCCACTTGATTTGGGTAATTGAAGTCCATCTGGAACTTATATATATATATATGTGTGTGTGTGTGTGTGTGTGTGTGTGTGTGTGTGTGTATATACAGTCCGTCTCAGGTGCGGACGTCCGTACCAAGCGGACGGTACGGATTTCTTGTTTTCGGCCACTTTCCGGCCACATTTTTACATCTTAACCGTTCAGTTTTTAGGTCCTAGTGTATAGATCATCTCTACAAAATTTCAGCCAATTTGGTGATCGTTAAGGCATCCAAAACTGCAATTTACCATTATAAATACGAACGGTTCCGGTTAGACAGATTCGGTCCGTTTGTGTAAAATGCAGTTTTGGATGCCTTAACGATCACCAAATTGGCTGAAATTTTGTAGAGGTGATCTATACTCGTCCGCACCTGAAAAAATTCATGTATATATATGTGTGTGTGTGTGTGTGTATATATATATGTGTGTGTGTGTGTGTGTGTGTGTGTGTGTGTGTGTATGAATCTAGATCTTCATAGAGATATACTGTAATCACATCCATAAGCTGCATGTCAAGTTTTTTAGAAACAACCAAACTGACAATGTAGAAGAACGTTATAACGTCTATTACTAGAGAATATGTCTCCTTGTAGTCGATTCTAAGGCGTTGTGAGAAACCTTGAGCCACAAGACAGGCTTTATATCTTACAACCTCATTTTTCTCATTAGGCTTTCTAACAAAGATCCATTTATGTCCAATAGGCTTTAGACTTAAGGGTGTCAGCTTTATAGGCTCAAATACCTGTCTCTTTGTTAGTGAATCTAATTCAGCCTGGATCGCATCTTTCCATTCAGGCCAATCTTCTCTTCTTTGAGATTCTTCAACAGAGCAAGGTTCGATATCATCATGTTCTATAATTCCTGTGCAACAGAATATGCAAAGGCGTCATCAAGGATAATAGAATCCCTATTCAATGTCTCATGTACACTAGTGTAATTCAATGAGATCTCTCTATTTTTTGGAATTGGTTCTGACATTGGAGCGTCCTCTAAAGATATCTCTTGGACATAACCATAATTATGAATATTTTCATGAGACGGATTTCTTGAGTCAATGATTAATGGACTATTTTGTGCCAAATTCGGTTTCTTTCTAGGGCGAGAATCCATCGAACATGTGCGCCTCCCACACTTCTTGGAGGAAGCCATCGCCTTAGCCACAACTCCACCACCATTAGGGACTGCAACGCCGTGCCCAATACCCCTAGGGACGGCGTCATGTCCTCCATTTTTAGGGACATCAATCCTTGTAGACACTTTTGCAACAGGTATATGTGATCTCGTCACTTTAGTGATATTAGTAAACGCATCAGGCATCGAATTTGCTATGTTTTGAAGATCGAGAATTCGCACACTTCAATGTCAGATTGTGCGGTTCAGGGATTAAGATGAGACAAAGTGGGGACAGATCACGACAATTCTTGTCGTTCCTGTTGAACATTTGTGTTCTTATCTCCTCCTAATGATAAAAAGACTGTCTCATCAAAGTGACAATCTGCAAATCTAGCGGTAAAGAGATCACATGTCAAGGGTTCTAAATAGCGGATAATAGTTGGAGAACCATATCCGACATAAATGTCTAATCGTCTTTGAAGACCCATTTTGGTATGCTGTGGCGATGCAATTGACACATAAACTGTACACCCAAATATGCGTAAGTGTGAGACATCAGGCTCATACCCAGTCACCATCTGGGATGCAGTAAGAGATGATAAACACATGAAAACCATTGGCTCTTATATCTTTAAAGCTCAATAGGGTTCTTCCAGCACTAGGAGCATAGAGCTTCGGTGACATTAATAATTGTGCCATTTGGCAATAAGAATTGAGCTGGTCCTCGACAATGAATCAATTTTGATAACCCTGGCATCATAGTCACTGAAGATCTAGTAGGCGTCATCTCAAGGAATAACTGCCTATTTCGAAGTATTGTGTGCGTACTAGCACTATCCATGAGACATTCTAGCTCTCCGGGAAACATACCTAAAATAATAAAGCTCGAAATTAAAATATGTCCAAGGCATTCAATAAAATAAATCAAGACTTTATTAATAATAGCCAATGATTACATCAAAGTTTCTTGACCAAAAATCTAACCAAAATAACTATAATAATTACTCAATCATTTCGGTAACTCCAATGTGGTTGTGACCAAGTAAGGTGAGTCGAGATTTTGGTGGAACTAGGCTCTCTTGTAAAACATTTCTCTCAGTTCAAACCTTTCCTAGACATCATAATTAATTGGGTGAGCCTAGTTGAGAAAGAGTTAAAACAATTGTCATTTATTGATTAAGGCATAATTACCATTACATAATTCTTGGAAAATAAAAGACTATCTAATCAAAATCTGCTGCATCCATGTGCTTTTCTTCGCCAGATTTGGACTCTGCAATTGTGAGATTGACGTCATTGTCATCTCCATCATCTCCTTCAGTGGCGAGATGGGCTTCTTGCTCTCTCAAGTTCCTATACGCCGTGTATTGTGCAACTAACTTGTTGCTTGCATTGCATTGCTTGAACCAATGCTCACTTGATCCACACCTATGACAAACATCATTGTGGTTGTCTCCTTTCAATTGAGATGCACCTTGTGCACGTTGTTGGCGTCCCTTAGGGGGATTGGCGCCACCACCACAGCCTATGGCGCCTCCACCATTGCTGGTGGTGCTACGACCACCTCTCCCACATTGGCTCGAGTTGCCACATGATCCCACTCCAGTTTGGAGGTTACCTTTCTTTTTAGGGCCGCCATATGGACCCATACGTCCATTTTGTCCCTTATCTTTAGGGCTCCGCTCCTTGCGCCTTCCTTTGGATGCGTTAGAATTCACCTCATGAACGCTCTTAGTTCCAATAGGCCTTGAATTACAATTCTTCACAAGGATATTATCATGTTTCTCAGCTATATACATAACATTGATTAGCTGATGAAACCTCGTGATCCATCCAGTATTGTACTCACCTCTATATTGCTTTGATACCAAAAACGCTGAGATGGGGAAGGTGTAGAGAGGTTTGTCTGTGATGTTTGTTCCTCAAAATGCCATCGTAGATTTGATGCGCAGAGCTTTTCAATTATATTCAGAGACGGACTTGAAGTCAGCAAAGTGCAGATTGTTCCATTACACCTTTAAGTTAGGGAGGAGGGAATCTTGGACATTGCCAAAACGCTCTTCTAGCGCCACCCCTAAATCTCTTGGATCCTTGATCGACATGTAATACATCCTGAGTGATTCATCCATGTGTTGCATCAAGATGAGAGTTATGGCTTTCCTCGTAGCTGTATGCTCAAGCAAGACATCTGGGTCCAGTGCATGAATTATGGGTAAGATCCCTTTTTCAATAAGAAGGTTCTTAACATCGATTACCCAACTGTGGTAACCCTTGCCTGTTGAATCAAACTTAGGAAAGTCGAGATTTTGTTGATCATTTGACATCCTGCAAAGAAAAAGGAGAAATAGATTAGTTTCAGAGTCAATGCTTCCACGACAACTAATATAAAGATTTCTGAGCCTCAATGCTACCAAGAAATCCATTTCCAAGAATATTTGGATTAGACCGAAACAATGATGTTTATATGGTCAATTTCGATGCTTGCGGATGCTCTTAATCTGTAGCTTACGAACTCTTTTAGTTCGTATATAGCGTGAACTCTCCACAGTTCCCCTTTAGAAAATCGAACCCATGTTACAAAAAGGTGGGATGTAGAAGAAGGGAGGTTGCAAGTCCCTAATAAAAAGAAGAGGAATTTAAAGTACGGAAAGCAGGAACTTTAATTGTAAATACTTACTTGTTGATTTGTAGCTTGAAATCTGAATCACGCGTGTGTTGGTGCAGGTGTGAAGATGCTTGTTGAAGCGAGGCTAGCGTGCAGGAGGAGAGGCGAGTCCAACCGGGGGATGGCCGAAGGCTGGCCGAGGTTGGCTGAAGGTTGCTGGCCTGGTGGGCTGGTACGTGGCTGGTTTGAATGGCAGGTCTGGCCTAGTGAGAGCAGGGGCACGTAGGTGCGGCAGCAGGCTAGCGTTGGCTAGGGCCTTGGGCTAACGAGGCTAACGGTGATGGAAATTTTTTAGTTTTTGGGTGATTTCAAAGTTGGGGCTCATGCTGATAACATGTTTAAGAATAAGAGATTCGAGAGAGATTGATGAGGGAATCGTGTGTCTATTATTGCTAATAGGAGCCCTTTATATAGAGATTACAAAGTATAATTTCTTGGAGTACATGAATTCCTATTCTAACTTGAATTGAGAATTCTCTCCTATTACAACTATAGAAATTAAACCTAGTTTGACAAGGCATATTAAAGTCAACATTCTTCATATACAGTGAATGTTTTGTATAGATTCTAGTTATTCATCTTAATATATTGTCTTTTAGGAACAACAAGTACTGCTTGACCAAAACTAGCTGCCTAGTTCCGATTGACTGCAAGCTTTGCTTCAAGAACAATGATGATTGCCCAGATATGAAGATTCTTGCTATCCAAGTAAAGTGCGCCCTTTGAAGGGGCAGGTAAAAGTATTGTTGAGAATAAAATGCTAAGAGAATAGAACTCTACAATTTCATTATCCTTAAATCGGGAAGAAGAATTGGGGGTCTCTGAAGTTCATATTTACTTCTGAGAACTAGGAATTGGTCCAAATGTGTCATAGTGCCTAACAAGTTACAACCATGTTGCGAAAAAATAAAAGAAACTTTTCTTTCTTTTACAAGGCCATTTGATTGCATTTAACAAAGGGAGGTTCCATTCAAACCTCTCAATTTGCTATTTAGACCTCATCTCATTTTTGTAAAAATTTATTTCTGTTCAAGGAAAACCTAATTTGTGTTTAGCCCAAACTCTAGGTTACTTGACCTAGTGGTAATAGGATTTAATTAGAAGGATCTAGAATCCTAATCAATGTAGAATTACTTTCCTTGTATGATTGAGATTCTATGCATTGTAATCCTCTATATAAAGAGGCCCCTATTATCAATGAGAATACACAGCGATTATCTCTCAATTTCTGATTCCCTAAAACACGTTATCAGCACGAGCCCTAACCCTAGCCCTAAAAACCAAAACTCTTCTCACCAAAACAGCCGCAAGCTCCTAGCCCTTGCTAGCCATGCCGTAAGCTGCCCCTGCAGCCCTTGCGCACCCATGTGCCACCTACTGCCCATGCAGCATTGCGGCACTCCTGCTGCCCCTGCAGCATAGCAGCTCGCTCGTTCTTGTGCAAATCAGCCTGCTTTCATGCCCCGAAACGTCTTGTTCGGGACCTCTGATCAAAATACTTTATTCATTAAAGTTGTTCATCTCTATCTCCTCTATCTGACCTCAAAATTTCAGCCCTATTGGAGACGTTTTGAGACCTGTACAGTATTCAAGGTGGGAGCTGTTTAGCATGCTCGTTCCTGTGCATATCAGTCAGTTTGCAAGCCCCGAAACTTCTATTTCGGATTTTCAGATCAAAATTCTTCCTTCATCAAAGTTGTTCGCCTAGGTCTCTTCTTTCGGACTTCCAAATTTCAGCCCTATTGGAGACATTTTGTGACCTTTACACCAATCGGAGTGGGAGCTGTTTAGAAGCGAATCTGCTCCGAATTTCAACAAGTTTGATTCGCCTAGAACTGAAGCTTGTTTGCAATCCTACAATGAGGATCGAATGCGATCCGCAATCCTAAGAGGTATGGTTTACTAAAAGTTCCTGTTTTTGAGTTTTTATTTCAATTTCTCTTCTTTTTCTCGGAGACTTGCAACCTCCCTTCTTCTACCCCCCTTTCTTCATTATAGGGGAGACCAAATTAAGCCGAACTGTGGGGGTTCGTGCTCACTCCAAGCTTAGAGCTTGTTGAGATCTCCAAACTTAGAGTTTGTAGAGAATTTATGATCGACCACTTACATCATTGTTTCGATCTAATCCAATATCTCTTGGAATCGAATTTCTTGGAAGCGACTACGCTCGGAAATTCCTAATTTCTTGGAAGCGATTACGCTTAGAAATTTCATATGTTTTCGTGGTAGCCTACTTCCCTCCGAAACTAACCCTAATTTCTTGTTCTCTTTCAGGATGAGTAGCCTGAACAAATTGGACTTTGCTCCATTGGGAACAACTGGCTCTGAATATCACAGGTGGGTTCGTGATATCCGCCAGCATCTCAAGGCCGATGGAATCTTGGATATGATTCTCGAGCCTAGCCAGGACGTGATAACTGTTGAGCAAGCTCAAGCTTTGGAAGCAAATAGAGCAGCCTTAGAGGCAAATAAGGCGAAAGCCATCATCCTAATGACTCGTCATATGGATGATTCGCTCCAGTACGAGTATATGAATGAAGAAGACCCCAGAAGGTTGTGGGTCTCACTCGAAGAAAGATTTGGCAACGTCCATGACTCCTTGCTTCCTGACCTAGAAGTGAGTTGGCATAGCCTCCGCTTCTGTGATTTCAAGACAGTTCTTGACTATAACTCGGAAGCACTTCGCATTAAATCCTTAATGGAATTTTGTGGTAAAAAGATCACAGATGCGATGTTGATTGAGAAGACTCTCTCTACCTTCCCCGTCTCTGCATTGATGGTTGCTAAGAACTATCGAATCGATGTAAATGCAAGACGGATCACAAGGTTTCATGAGCTCATTGGAGCTATGAATGTCGCTGAAAAGCATGATAATATCCTTGTGAAGAACTATAATTCGAGATCCGTGGAAACAGAACATATTCCGGAATCCAATTATAGTCGCACCTCTAAGAGAGGGCGCCAAGAGCGAAACCCTAATCTTAGGTATACTTCTGGACATTCTGATCCATATAATCGCTCTACTTGGGAAGGTAACCACCAAAATAGGCGAACACGGAACCGAAGAGGTAAACGTGGAAAGAGAGAGGGAGGCAACGCCTCTGGCCATGTTGGAGGCGCCACCAACATTAAGAGCCATCTAAATGACGTTTTCAAAGTGCCTCAATCAATGGAGTTAGAGAAAAGAGATGTATGTTCTCGATGTGGAGTGTCTGATCATTGGGCACACATTTGTAGAGCTCGTGAAGAACTTGTCACCCCCTATAAATCATATTGTGAAGCAAGAGAAGCTCACTATGTGGAACAAGAAGATCAAGAAGATGATCTAGAGTGAAGGGTTGAAGACTACAAATCTGGCTGGGATCAATAGATCGCCAATTCTGTTTAAGTCTTTATTTTCCAAGAGATGTAGGCGATTGTCATATTACTTTTTATTGGATTAGATTTTCTTTGATCAAAGAAACAATGATGTACTCCGTTGGCTTATGAATAAAATTTCGAGTTCTTTTCATTATGACTCAATTTTGATTCTGAGCATATTACTTTGTGACTACGATGGCTGGGCCATCAATATTAATTCAAGGACATGGAATAGCACAAGTTCCACTTGCCAAATGGCACCTTGATTACTGCTGTCACAGAAACTCTCTACGCTCTTAGGGTAAATCGTACCCTATGAATAGCCAACGAATTCCATGCGAACATGCATGTAGAGAACAGAAATGAGTTCCTTTGCATTACCTCTAATGATTACGAACACAGACGCATCTTAGAGAAGTTTATGTGTCTCTCTAGTGGATTCTATGTCACTATTCGAGCTATTAATCCAATAAAGTTATGAGAGAAGATCTCTTGGATTTAGACACATATTGGCTTTGTCACAACAGGATAGATCATCCTAGTCATGAAATGATGATCCGTCTACAAAAGACTTCACATGGACATCATTTCTTTCTAGCGAAATGAAGCATGAATCAAAAGTTGATTCCTAGACTAAGTGTGACCGACGCTGTTGCCTAGGGCACTGCCTCCATCCACCATCAGCCTAGGGCTGGCGTAGTCCATATCCATCACGCCATGGATAGCGTCCATCGTGGTGATGGCGCCCCAGGTGATGTTGCAATCACCAACTTGCTTCACATAGCGTTTCGAATGCTCAGGCCTAACCAAAATACTTAATGGTTGCTTCTAAGGCCTCTCGCTCGTTTTACAAAGCCCGTTCCTTAGGGAAACTAGGACTGAGACCGTCCTATGCAAAGGATAGGACAATACTCATTCTGTTCTTACAAAGAATCCGTAGGGATTTTGTGGATTAATTCAACCAACTTGCGGACGCTTAAATATTTTATGATGTTGGTTGACACGCAAACACGCCGGTCACGTGTTGTGCTATTGTCCACCTATAAATGCTGCTTATGCTACACTCCTAGCACATATCATATGACAATGGGCTCACTCCCCAAATCATCCTATTCAGTCAATTGGATTTGACTATGCTAGAGAGTTTACATCGAAAGACTTTCGATGGATATTGCAATGGGCTTGATGTTGGACATCACATTTCCATGTACACACCCAATTGGTCTCGAAGAAATGACTACGATAGTAGTCCGAACATTGGTAATGCGCACCAATCTTCTTACATCTGCTTGGGGTGATGCAATATCGCATGCAGCTATGCTAATTCGTCTACGACCTACCGCCACTCAATGTACCTATGCGTTACAGCTAGTGACTGGGTACACGTCTTTTGTACTTACGCACATTTGAGTGAGCCATTTATGTACCAATTGCGCCGCCACAGCGCTCTATGATGGGTCTTTACAGACGAATAGGCAACTACGTTGGATTTGAGACTCCAACAATTGTCCGCTACTTAATGCCCTTGCAAGGCGATCTCATTACCGCTAGATTTGCGGGTTGTCACTTTGATGAGACAGTCTTCCCGTCGTTAGGGGGAGATAAGAACACAGATGTTCAACAGGAACGACAGGATTTGTCGTGGTCTGTCCCCACTATGTCTCATCTTGATCCCTATTAAAGTGACGAGATCACACAAATATGCTGCAAACATGCCTGCAAGGAAGGACGTCCCTACGAGAGGACGTAGCGCCACCCTACACGGACGTAGGCATGGCGCCAATGCCAAAGAGAGTGGCACTATGGCGTTACAGGCCACGGCCCCAGCTAGGATGCGTGGGAGGCCCGTGGGTTCGAAGGATACTTTGGCACATTCCAATCCTTTGATCATCAAGACTCAAAATCCGTCTCATGAGTATCTTCCGGGTTATGGTTACCGTTGGGGGACGCCTCAACATCAGAACCTATTCCTGAGAATATAGAGCTCTATGAAACTTACACTAGTGTACATGAGACGTGGGATAAAAACTCCATCATAATTGATGATGTAGTTGCGCATTTCGTTGTGCATGAGTTTGTTGAGTCAAATGATATCGAACCACGCTCCGTTGATGAATGAATACCAACGTAGAGAGTTTTTGGCCTAAATGGAAAGATGCGATCCAGGTTAAGATGGATTCTCTAACGAAGAGGAAGGTTTTCGAGCTAGAGATGCCAACACCTCCTAACATAAATCCTGTTGACTAATGGGTCTTCGTTAGAAAGCGTGATGAGAAAAAGAGATGGCAATCTCGCCTTATGGCGCAAGGCTTCTCACAAAACGCCCTGGAATCGACTACGATGAGACATATTCTCTCGTAATGGATGTCATTGCACTCCACTACCCTGTCAGTTTGGTAGTTTCCGAATAACTGAACATGCAGCTTACAAATATGGTCACTACGTATCTCTATAGGGATCTAGATACGGAATATACATGAAGGTTCATGGCGAACTTCATTTACCCAAGTCAAGTGGCTCTAGACCATGGAGCGCGTTTACAATAAGGTTGAAACGCTCACTAAAGTGACTACTTGATTGGAAAGGGATATGCCCACGCGTTTCTATGACAAGTTTCGGATTCTATCGCGGTTCATGTTGGACATGATCTTCATTAGAAGCCCTTAAAGAGTTAAGGGAAACCGCTGAACACTTGAAATCCGAGTTTGAGATGAAGGATTTTGGGAAAACACGATTATGTCTCGGTTTGGAACTTGAGCATCGTGTCGATAGATGCTTAGGTATTTTGACAAGGTCAAGCCTTCAAGCACACCCATGATCGTCCGTAGTCTTGATCCTGAAAAGGATCCTCTTCGTCGAAAGGATGATGACGAAGATGTGCTAGAGGCAGAAGTGCCTTACTTAGTACAATAGGCGCATTATTGTACTTATCCCAATGCACAAGACCAGACATCTCATATGTTGTGAACTTGTTAGCTAGATATAGCTCTGCGCCAACGCGACGCCATTGGATTGGTGTAAAAGATATCTTTCGATACTTGAGATGTATGAGTGATATGGGCTTGTTCTATCCCTACGAAGAGATGATGGATTCAGACCCATCACACACCAGGTACGCCGCCAACCCTGGCTTGCGTCCACTATCCCCATCCCAAAACGACATGTGTTTTGGAAGGTTTTGCTGATGTTGGGTATCTCTCTGACCCACACAAAGGTCATTCCTAATCCGGTTAAGTGTTCACCATGGGAAAAGACCATGACATCTTGGAGGTCTACAGAATAGACCCTAGTCGCTATATCTTCGAATAATGCATAGATCATTGCTCTTCATGAAGTGGTTTGTGAATGAATATGGATTGGATTCATAATTACGCATGTTCGAACAATTGTGGTTTGAAGTCTACCACAGATGAGCCTACGAGCATTTAGGATAATGCTGCTTGTTTTGAACAAATGAGGCAAGGCTACATCAAAAGCGATAACACCAAGCACAATCAGCAACAACAGACTCTCCTCGAGATCAAAGTGAACTAGATTCAATCTGAGGACAGTGAGGCAGACTTGTTTACTAAGTCATTGCCCAAATCCACGTTCGAGAAACATGTGGCAAGAATTGGCTTGCGGAAATTATCTGAACTCCCATGATCGTAGTCATCAGGGGGAGACACAGACATCAGGGGGAGATGTCTACATGTTCACCTCGAAACGTGAAGGGTGTGTTGTGCTCTTTTTCCCCTTCGACCGAGATTATTTTTGTCCCACTAGGTTTTTGTTACTCGGCAAGGTTTTTAACTAGGCAACGAGAGAAGCACCGCGTTTAGGCAACACAAGGGGGAGTGTTCAAGGAAAACCTAATTTGTGTTTAGCCCAAACTCTAGGTTACTTGACCTAGTGGTAATAGGATTTAATTAGAAGGATCTAGAATCCTAATCAATGTAGAATTACTTTCCTTGTATGATTAAGATTCTATGCATGGTAATCCTCTATATAAAGAGGCCCCTATTATCAATGAGAATACACAGCGATTATCTCTCAATTTCTGATTCCCTAAAACAATTTCCTCTTTTTCCCTTCTTTGAAACTTCTCACCGTCAGTTTTGTCATGTTCAATCTGGGGAAGAAAAGTCTTCTCCTGTCTCTCTCTCAACATATATTTTCTTCAACACCTAGTGTCCAAGAATCTCGATTGTTCTAGTATATCCATTTTTATCAATTCATTTTCTATCCACTTAATAACAAGCCAAAGAGATAACAAATTTCCACCTTAATTCTTGTTAAACCCAACAATGGCTTCCATAAACTGAAACTTGTAGGCTTGATTCCAAGACTGAATTGAGGTCCCAACAACTCAATTATGTGGCTAGGTTGAGGTTTAGATGGAAGGAAAAGATGGAAAGATAATTGGGCTACGGCTTAAAGTGAAAGCTTGTCAAATGATAGAAGATGAAATTGTTGTTGTTACATATCTCCTCATACATCGCTGGGTAGGTTTGTGGGATGCCAAATGAAAAGGTAAGGAAGGGAGAAAAGGGCTCTGAAAGAAACACCACTCGTCAATCTTTTCTTATTTGTTTTGTTTTGTTAGAGGGTAAAAAGGGAAATAAATTTTTACAAAAATTAAAGGAGGTCTACATAGAAAGAGCATCTCCAACAGTAGGAATTATTTTGCAGTTAAATATAGCTAAAATTGTGAAATATAGGTATTGATTTAACAATGTTGCTCCAGTAGTAGTAGTTATTTATAAATAATAAACTATATTTTATCCAATCATAAACTAACATGTGGACAAAAGAGGAGAGATGAATATAACTTTTATTTTAGCTATGCATGATTCTCTAGCTAAATATAGCTAGCCAATTTAGCTAAAGCTAAATTTAACTTAGCAATAGCTAGTCTGTTAGAGTTCAATTTTGCTTTAAAAATAGTTATATATAGCTAAAATTTGAATTTAACTAGTCTGTTGGAGATGCCCTAATTTGAGAGATATGAATAGAACCACCTTTTAACAAAAGCTAACGAAAAATATATAAATTAACTCCATTTTAACTTGGCAAACAACTATTGACAAACCCTATTAGCATGAAGTTATATGAGATTTTTGGCTATCTTATAATATAGCTACGCACCTCACGTGTATTAAGAGATTGAGGTTGACTTTTGCGAAACCCATATTTGTCCCGCGACGGCCTGATGTCTAGACTGGCTTTTGCCCTCGTCAACGTTGTTGGTCTGCTGCCGGATGAGCGTTTAGTACTGCTTGGTGGGGGCCCCTTGGGAGTGCTGAGCTCGAGGTTTTGATAGGATTATTTGGCTTTGGCTTCTCTGGTGCGACTCTTGAGGCGCAATGGTTATGATTACTAGGACAGTCTATAATGGCGTCGAATGGGTTTGGTTTTTTATTCTCATCAATTCCATGTGCAACGTCGGTCTATGTTGGTTCTGCGATGCCATGTGTTTTTTTTGAGCCGTTTCAATTGAGTCGGGTTTAGATCTTCTGTCCAAAGTTTGACACTTTCGGATGGTCGCAGAGGTGGTTTTGTCGACGACGATATGGCTTAAAGGTGGCAGTGGTTGTTTAGCTTTGCTGTGCGTTGCGACCGGTGCCCTGACTGGGCCTGGGTTGAGCCAATCCTGTTTGGGCCTAAGGTTTGTTGTCCTTTGGGCCTGGGTCTACTAATTTAGTTAGGTTCTTTATTTTCTAAAGAGAAAAATGCACCAACAGTCCCTCAACTCTTGTGCACCGGCCAGTTTGATACCCAGACTCACAATGGTATCATTGTGATACCTAGACTCAAAATTTTCTATCAACGACATACTTCCGTCAATGTTTTGTCAATCGTCCGTCAAATATGATGACGTGGCATATATGTAGGGCAAAAGATAGGGGTAAAAAGGTCTTTTTAACTTGTTAATAAAATAAATTGAATTACACAATTTTTTTTTTTTGGTTGGTCACATCATGATAATATTTGTTTTTTTCCTTTTCTTTTGCTCTTGCTTAATCTGGAACGAGTCCTTTTTTTTGGTTTCAAACCCATTCAATTAAGTAAACTCCGAAAGAAGCTATGAATGGATATCCATTAGTACAAATCCAAGCCCATATGACGTCTTCTGATTAAGATAATCCACACCCTCATTCAATCCTACTCTCAGTCAATCCACACCGCCGCATCTCCGCCCTACTCTCAGTCAATCCTCCATTCCATACCTTCTTTACCCCACCTCCCATCTCTACCCATCAACCCAGCAAAGCCCTCGTCTCCAAATCCCCACTCGTTGTTTCCAGCCCCAATTGGTCCGCCCAGACCCGCCATTTCTAGATGGCTCTTCCCCCCTCCTCTGCCGCATCGCGTCATTGAAGACTCCTCTCTATCCGCTCAACGAAACCTTGTACTAATCTGGGTTTTGCAGGTTCTTCCTTTCATGGCTACGGCTCCTTACACATCTGTTGCTCCCTCGATGAATTAAACCCAGATGTAAATTCATTTGGGTTATAGCTGTGAAGAAGATGATAGATGATGGTGTGGACTGTGGAGAGAGAAAGGCAGAGCGGATCATGATAGATGACTTGGGTTATCGCTTCGCTTCGATTCTTTTTTTTTTTTTTTCCTTTTTGTCTGGATTTTTTTTTTTTTGAAGTCAAATCCATCCTCATTTCCTCATTCAAATCCAACAACCACAACTAAATCCCACAGCAAGTAAGCTAAGCTATTCAAACACATGGCAAGATACATCTTTTGATATCAATATTCACCAATCGAACAAACTCAGCAGCAAACACAAAAATCTCAAAATCAAAACTAAAAAAGGAACAAATCTGGATTGGAAATCTCAATTACCAGCCCTACAAGAGGTAGGAGGATCTTTTTGGAGATCCTTGAGCTCCTTCAAGATCTGCTTGGATGCCATCACATTCACAAAAGAGAAACACAGACGACAAACCCAGGAACCAAGGAAGAAGAAGAGGAGAGAGAAAATTATAAAAAAAAATCATTTAATTAAATAATTAAGTTGTTGGTAGAAATTGAGGTTTATTTTGGTCATTTGCCATCTCTGTTTTCTCCACGTGTTTGCCACGTCAGCTCTTTAATGGAACCGTTCCGCAAATTTAACGAAAGTAGGTCATTGATAGCAAATTTTGAGTGTAGGTATCACATTGATACCATTGTGAGTCTGGGTATCAAACTGGCCGGTGCACAAGAATTGAGGGACTGTTGGTGCATTTTTCTCTTTTCTAAAAGTAGGGAATTATTTGTATGCTTGTTAGTTATTAATGAGCGCTAATCACTATAGGATATTTTGCCTATCTGCTATGTCTTAGTGTAATCATAACTTATATGCTTGTTTTTTAAGTTGGCGCTGGATGTTTAATAAATAGACCTATCTTTATGTATTACTGTGATACCATCACAACTTCTTATCTGTCTATAAATGGCAGTGAAATGAGATGTAATGATCATTCTATCTTGAGTATCAATGACAAGTAGTTTTAGACTTTATTCAAAAAAGCATTGTATAAAATTTGCAAGGGGATCATCTTGGTAATTTTCTTTAATGTTTTTTCTTTTGGGAAAATTCCACAAATGGTCACTGAACTTTAACATATTCGACACTTTAGTCACTGAGGTTTCAAATATATCACATTAGTCACTGAACTATTACCACGTCTTACACTTTTCTACTTCAGTCTATTTCTAGAATAAAAAACTGGCAGCACACCCAAAAGTAGGGGTATTCTAGCCCATTCACTGTTGATCACCCGCCATTTTCTCATTCATTCGACAAAACCCAGAATTCCCTCCAAAACAATAAATTTTCCCTCCAAATTATTCTAGTTTTCTCACCATTTTTTTTTGCATTCGTCTTTCCACCATAATTATGCATCTCTCTTGGCAATCTGCACGTTTGAAACCTAAGTTCAGTTTCTCTCCATTCTATTGAATACAAGATAACTAAAAGCTGATAATGATATTACACTTCAATTTCAATACATCAGCTGATTATGAAAACACAAACTGGAGCCTCACAATATATATATCAGTCATCATAATTTTGTTCAGAGTCTTGAGCAAACGTCAATGAAGTCAATACACTTATACACCCTTAATTAAGGGGGTGTTGCTACAAAGCTAACTGAAAAAACTGCCCAAATGCAGTCAATTAACAAAAGATGGGTAGCAAAGCTCCATGGTAGGTTCAAGGCCTCCAAACCTTCTTGTTGGCATCTTTTGGTCCTTTAATAGAGTCAGACCTCATAGGTGGCTTCTTTGCATATGACTTGGACCTCACTGTTAGTGAATCATTGAACATGTTTGAGAATGATGGCATTGATGATACAATAGGTTGTGAAGAACTGGTTGGAGCAAGGAAAGATTGCAAACTTGGTTATGATAAATGCACTGGTTGAGATGAAGCCACACTTTGGACATAAACTGGTTCAGATTGTTGTGTGGGTGTTTGATGGTTTACTTGCACAACAAATTAAATTGATGATGTAATAGACAACAAATTATAAAATTATAACAATCAAATCTGCAAAATCTGCCACGGAAATCAATACCTCCTGCATCATAGTATCAACATCAACATTTTCATATGGCATGCCATTCTCGTTTGCCACATGATTTGTAGAATTTAGAACATTATCAGAATTATCAACTTGGTCAACATTTTGAGCTTCAACCTGCATTTGAATTCAACCATTTAATCATGAAAGTTTTATATTAATTGATTCACACTTTAAGATTATTCAAAACAATTTGAAAATGATGGGCAATTACCCCAAATTGAGTACTGTTAGCTTGACCATTTCTCTTGCCACATGTTCTCGTATTATGGCCCTTCTTTTTACACTTAGATCAGGTGACTTTAGAATAATAGCTTTTAGGTAACTTTGTAGCTCCAGCAGGTGGTGGAAATTCACCTTCAAATATAGAAACAAGATAATATGATAAACTAATATCTATGAACGACATAAGTTAGAAGGAAAGCTTATAAAACTAAAGTCTAACCTGGTTCCTTATTTCTTGACAATTTGGGTCTGCCAGGTCCCCTTGTGTATTTTGGAGGTATAATTGGCTTCTCCACTACAGCCCACTCGTGAACACCTGGAATAGGATTTATAGCAGGCTCATAGGCAAGCATGTACTTCTTTTGAGAGTATGCCTCATGTACATAGTCTTCTGGTGAGTAACCTTTGGAGTATATGCAAGCAATTGCATGTGGACAAGGCAATCCATTTAGATTCCATCTCCTGCAAGTGCAAGTCATTGCACTCAAGTTCACATCATGAAGAGAATTTACACCTGATGCACAGGCAACCCCTCTTCCCTTCACTTGAAACCTGTTGTGAGAGGACTCGAAAGCCATATAGTCATGGCTTAGATCTGCACATTTCTTCAAAAGCTTTTCAATCCTTGGACCAACTTTACACTTCCATCTTGGGGCTGCGCATCTCCTATTTTCCAATCTAATTATTAGATTCATCCTCAGTTCTTCCCATAATCCAAGTATTGGCATTTTCCTTCCATCAAGAAATGTTGAGTTGAAGCTCTCACAGTGATTGTTTAAAAGTATGTCACACTTATGTATATCCTTAAAATGTGACCTACTCCAGTGCTCAGCAGGTCTATCCTTCAACCAATTCCAAGCACTTGTTGACTTACTATGAATAATATCCATGTTTTTCATAAAATAATTCTTGGTAGTTGACCTTGATGCAGCCCAAAATAACTCTTTCAGTTCACTGCCAGTGTGTCCATCTCCCTTGAAATTATTATATAGGTGCCTTGCACAATGTCGATGATCAGAATTAGGGAACAAGTCTTTAACAGCATCTAGCAACCCTTTTTTCTTATCACTTATCCAAGTGTATGAAAAGTCATTATTCATGTCCAAGTCATCCTTCAAAAATTTCAACATCCACGTCTAGGAGTCTTTGTTTTCTTTTTCAACAACAGCAAAGGCAATTGGGTACATCCCATTGTTGCCATCAATACCAATAGCTGCTAAGAGTTGACCCTTGTATATTGTTTTCAAATGGCATCCGTCAAGACCAATAATAGACACCCCTCTTTCCATCCTTTTTTCAATGCACCATAGCAAATGTACATTCTGTTGAACCTCCTAACATCACCTTCCGTAATTCCATCAATCCAAATAGAGGTATTTTCATTACTTTTCTTGAGCACTTATGCATATGTTTCCAACAGGTTGTATTGATCCTCTACAGTGCCTTCTGCCATCTTAGAAGCCCTTTTCTTTGCTCTGTAACACATTTGGTACCCCACCTTCATGCCATAGTCTCTCCTAATAATTGATTGAATACCTTCCCTAGACCAGTTCTTATCACTAAGGAAATTATCAAAGTAACCCTTTGCAATGAAAGGAGCATTACAATGGTAGACTTTCTTTTTGAGTGAGCTACACTTGTGTTCTATATGAAGCATCCTGATTTGCATTGTTGGTGAAGCATCATCATCTCTAGAAGCCCAAATTTTGAAAGGACAACCTGGAGTAGTTTTGTATACAACCTTTACTTTTTTTTTGTCATTTATTGGGAATCTTAGTTCCTTCTTGGTCAATACAGAAAGCAATCTCACAGTATCCTTAAAGGCATCAGCATTTGGCAAAGCCATACCTAACTCAAATTCTGGTTTCTTGAGATCAGTATCTGTTGAGAATATATACATTCCACATGGGAAAAATGGGACCTTGCCTATGGGTTTATAAGAGTTTGGGCCACTCCATCCATTGCCAATTGGTTTTGGATGTGAACCCCAGATTACTTTATCATGGTATCAGAGCGGGTTACCCACGTGTGCATGCCTAACGGCCACACGGGCTCCACGTCACCCAAAAGTTATCCACGTGTATGGCTTGAAAATTCGCCACACGTGCGGGGGCGTGTTGAGAATATTTACATCCCACATGGGAAAAATGGGACCTTGCCTATGAGTTTATAAGGGTTTGGGCCACTCCATCCATTGCCAATTGGTTTTGGATGTGAACCCCAGATTACTTTATCCCTTATTGAACACTCTCCACTTGTTCCACCTCTTCTTCTTTTTTCTCTCCCCATTTCTGATTCTTGTTAATTCATCTTCACTTGTTGATGACTCTGTCACACTATGGAAATGGTCAGAATCTTCATCATTCCCATATGATATATAGCCTTCATACCCAATTTCAGAAAATTCAATAACAATTTCAATCTCACCATCAACATTAGCCTTGAACACGTCATCATCCTCATCATGTAACTCATAATCACTATCTATAACATCTTCCCATGTTGGATCATCACTATCAGAACTCTCATCATCACCATCATCGAGTTGATCATTATAACACATATCCCCCTTATATCTGGTATCATATCTCAATAACTTCACCTTCTTACTTTTTTTTTTAATGCTAAAATTTGAATGCCTTCACCAGATGCATCACATTCGAACTGCAATGGTTCACTTGCCTTTACTATGGCAAACCCATTTCTAATCCCTTGCCCACCAAACTTGACTTTTGGCCTACCCAACTTCTTCACTTTTCCCTTATTTTTGTCTGCCTTATTTCTGTCACTTAAATGCATAATAGGTAGATCACAATTCATTGTCCCATCATCAATGTTGCCCAAATTCATCCCATATGAGCTCCCTGCCTTGTCAGCTTTACCATTTAAATCAACATGACTCATTAACTTCTTGGACATCCATTAAATCTTCAACTACATTATTCAAGTACTTTTTATGGTCAACTAGTTTCGGATCTCCAGTCTCATCCTCTAACTCTGCTTCCTTTTTTCTTCTAACACCTCCACCTACTATGTATATCTGTAACAACTTGGTTGTGGTCCTAAATGCAACCATGTTAGCAACATCTCTATCATTATGTAATTCCAACAATTCCTCCCCATCTCTACTTCCTGGCATCTTGAACCAATACTGAATTGGTGGCTCTTTATAGCCTAAGTCTTCTGAAATCTCATTTAAAAAGGGCCAAGAAGTATGGTCAGGATCAACATTATCAAACCATGCTACTTCACCTCCTCTATATTGTCTACTACCACTGCCCAATCTGTAGAACCTCCCACCATGGTGTATCTCCAATGAGAACAAATCATCTGAAAATTAAATACAAACATCATAAATTGGCTTCTAATCAAATTAACTTATTTTCTGTTAAGGATATAGGACTGCAAAGCAATATTAATCCTATGTGTGGGATTGAAAGCTGACAACAATCCTAATTAAGTCTAGTCAACACTTTTTTTTTCCCTTTCATTGCTGCAAGTGCCCAAAGTGCTGGACATTCTTTGTCAGTTCTTATAATATGAAACTTACATGCTATACCAGTTCAGTAATTTGCACTAAATCCCAATTTTTCTTCTAACTCTAATAAGACAAAACCCAAAAATTCAATAAACAAACCCTTAAACTAAACATCACTTATAAGCCCTAACCCATAATTTAATAAACAAACCCATTCTTTATCAGACCCGAAACCACTAGCCAACCCTAATCCCAATTTCATTAAACAAACTCTTAAACCCTAAATTTCTATATCACTTCAATGCATAGCAAATAGAACAAGACAAAACTCATACAAGGACCACAAATACTGTAATAGTAAGATTTAGTAACCTTTGTAGATGGGTGGCTCTCCACCAGTACGAAAATATCTCCATCTATCCAGCATCATTGAGTCATCCATGTTCAAGATTACAATCTCAAACTTTAACTTTCTCAGATTCGAACATGAACTTTTGTCTCTGCTCTGAAAAGATTTCCCCCTTTTTGCTTTCTATTCTCTCATAAAACAATTGTGTTTTTGAGTTTTCAGAAAGATTCGATATTATAGACTTGAATGGACTAGAATACCCCTGCTTTTGGGTGTGCTGTCAGTTTTTTATTCTAGAAATAGACTGAAGTAGAAAAGCGTAAGACATGGTAATAGTTCAGTGACTAATGTGATATATTTGAAACTTCAGTGACTAAAGTGTCGAATACGTTAAAGTTCAGCGACCATTTGTGAAATTTTCCCTTTTCTTTTACAGAAATTGCGTGGTTTATCCGATTATTCCACAGTATTACATTAGACATCCGAAACGACATCGTTCTAATTTCAAAGAAGTAAAATTCTCTCTCCCTGACCTAGCGCCTTTGTTTGAGCTGAGAAGAGTGTGACGAGGCCTCAGTACCCAAACCAAAAATGGCGTCGAAGCTTTCCATGCTTAGGAGCAGAAGTGAGAACATGGCGTGCATTTTCGGCATCAGGAGGTGGAACCACATCGCAGCAATTCCTCCGTCCTCGGATGGGGCCATTCAACGGACGATGATTTCATCGCCACCGTTTGCTCTGCCAGAGTTTTATCGGGAGACTGAGAAGGATAACAAAGTCGGATTCGGGTTGCCCAGTTTTCTGTTCGGTGGGTCCATGGAGCTCATGGCTGTCCCCAAGAGGAAGGTATATGACTCCTACACTTTGTCAATCCCCGTTTGGATTAACTAGATTGGAAATGGTTGAGGTTTTAGGGGTTTTTAGGGTTTTGGATTAAATATCAAAACCATAATCTTAATTATTTGTTTGGCTTTTGTATGGTAGAATGTCACTGTTCTATTTTGGATTGCTTGCTAAATGCTCTGTTTAACCCCTGGTAATGTAAAAGTAGGCAATATATGGTGTCACCAGTTATTGATTTGCAACATTTGGTTCGGATGAACATTTTTTTTCTTTTTTTTTTTGTTTGTTTCATGGGGCGCTTTATTCTTCTAGGTTTGGAGGATTTTTATGTAAATGTTTGTGGTCACTTTTTTTGTGTATTGTGCAGACTACTCCCCACAAGAGAGGCATAAGAAATGGCCCGAAAGCTCTGAAGCCTGTTCCTGTGATAATCCGATGCAGGTAAGTTCTGTAAACTTTTGAATTCGTGGTGGAAATCTGTTTCGAGGATAATTTATTCAGTTTTAGAATGATTTATAGTTCGATAGTTAGCTGAAGGTTAGTTTTATTGATAATGTAGTTTCTGATTATTCTCTTAGAATAACAACTGAATCTTGGCAGACTACTTAGTTGATTGTTTTTATCATCCTTTGGCATATACCAGACAAAAATTGGGCATTCAGTCACTTCCATATCAGTTATAGTTGATTAGTTTAGAATCCATGTTGTGAAAGTTTTGGTTATCAAAATATTGTCAATTGTATTATTTGGTAACACAGGCACAGAGTAGTGAATTTGAAAGGTTTTCTTGGGGGTGTTCATAAGAATAAGAGAATTTAAGTTCTGGAAAAAATGGTAATACAAATGAAAAAGAATGAACTTGGACAACATATAGATTTATATGTTTAATTTGATTTACAGATTGGTGTTGTAATGGTTCGTCGTACTTTTTACCTTTTATTTTAAATGACATTTGAGTGCATCAAAATTTTGTGTTTTCCTTTGTTGTTCACTTCTTGTTTAGGTAATCCGGAACCTAATGTCATCATGTAAATCCACAATGTGGTCCAGTTTTTTGCAATTATTGTTTTCTACATATTTGGATGCTTAATTAGCTATATATACCAATACGTTCCTTAGAAATTGATACAGAGCATCACATCATTTTGACCTCTAACAATTTTGTTTGCAGGAGCTGTGGTCGAGTCAAGCTGCCACATTATTATTGTTGCAGTGGACATAGGGGAAGTACCGGTGAGCGGGAGGTATAGAGCTTTGGATGGGAATTTGAAACTGTTAGATTTTTTCAGAATTGATATGGAGCATTCTGTTTCTGAGTTCGTTCTTTTGAAAAATTGATTATGCTACAAAATCTTATGTGGGTATTAGATCTTTACTTGGTTCAGATTTTGCTGGTTAGAATTAAATCTATTTTCATCTTGTATAAATTGTACTTGAGACATGTAGGTAAAGTCTGTCATATCAATTCCCCGCCTTGCTTTACGAATATCTGAAATGCAAGACAGGACAATAATTATTGTTTTAGATTTCTGGACCAAGTACCTCGATTCATGTATATCTTATGCAATACATATATGGGTTTCCTCTTGCTTTGCTCATTTTTTGTTTTTCCTTTTCCCCACATTGTTCTCTTCATGAACATATAGCCTGGAAATTACAAGTAGAAAACATGGTAATCAAGGTAAGTAGCTCAATTTAGAGTAGATGATACTAGGTAAACAATTTCAATACACATCTGGTTGGTGAGATGCAGAACACTCAGCCTTCAAGCACCTGAATCAGAAGAGTTCTCAATAAAGACGGAAGTTGCCTCTCTTCGTCTCCCGCAGCGAAAACATACATGGGAAATTGTTGATGATTTTAAGTCCATGATATGGTCTTGATAATGTAAGATGATATTGTACGTTGTGTTGAGAAAGAGGAAGATGATTTATAGAGCAAGAAATTGAATTTCTTTGCATTCTGTCTGGACATGAAATTAAATTGTTATCACGCATACATTGCATGATATAAAAGATATGATAGTATATCTTAAAAACTATAACAGTTAACATTTTTAATTTAAGAAATATTAATTTGAGAATTGACCAAAAAAGAGAGGACGATATTGGCTTGCAAGTAATGTAGTCGTTTAATTAAAGCTTCGTGCAAATCGGCAGTGACCGGTCGTAGTTTGATGCTAGTCTAGGCTAGTCGAGGCTATTTTTTGTTGCCATTCTCGGTGCGTGGAGAGAGGTAGAGCGCAACGGCAATGTTGATTGTCGGAGCGAGGTCATGCTATGGCTGATTAATGACCCAGTTTTTGTCTGAGTGATCGACCTCAATCAGCGTGTCTGAGTTGATTTAGGATTGGTGGGATGATTGATCTACTGATCGGTGTGTGGCTGTAGCAGGTGATGAGGCATTAAGGGTCTGAACGACGTAAGTTTGGATCTGGGATGGCATGGTGGTTGCCTTGCTGTTCGAGGCAACTGCGGAAGGGGGTGATGAGTTGTGCGTCCAACTGATTGAGGAGCATTGCTTGTGTTTTGGGCCATGTGGTTAGTGGTGGCGGGAATGGCTGACTATTGAGACCTGGAGACAGTGATGCAGGCAGAGAAGGCGGCGTGAGGGATGACCTATTGAGATGTTGGGTTTGGGCCTTTGGATCTGGGTTTGGGTCGTGTGAGTGCAGTTTCTTTGGGTTCAAGTGATTTGCTCTGGTTTTCTTGAGAATTAGGCCAGGTGGGAAGGTGCCTCGCCACCTTCATCTGTCACTTAATGTTTGGGGCCCGACAATTTGACTTATTTGGGCATTTTTGAGTCCCTTTAGGGTATGTGTACTTACTTGGAATGAAAGGGAATGATTACGGGGTAAAAACATTCCTGCGTTTACTAACACATAAAGGAATCAGAATGATTCCGGGTAAAAGAATTCATGCGTTTACTAATACATGAAGGAATCAGAATAGATGTAAGTCCCACCTCCTTATCAGGAATCGATTCCTGAATACTCAGGAATTCGATTACGAAGGGGGGAGATGGGTTTAGGAATCATTCCTCCAGAATCAATACCGATTCTTTTCTTCTCTCATTCCACTTGTCTCCGATTCATGATTATTTTCCATTCCAAGTAAGTAAACGCGCCATTATTGTCTCTGGAGTGCTAGTTTAATTCATATTATGATTCCGGTGGAATTGGTAATTATCTCGAGTTGGACTGGATATCTCAAGTATAGTGCAAAGAGATAGCTTTTAGGACATTTCTGAGACGTGTCTATTCTTTATTTGTACCACAATTGAATCTAGGCAAGTGAGATGTAGATGAGCGATTTTCCTTTAGAGGCAAGGCTATTTTTGTTTGGACTACACTTACATTCATGCGAGCATCTCTGCGGTGCTTGGGTAGAGAGTTGGTTGTTTCCCTGCTCATTACTCAGTTTCAAGTTTTATTTTTTTTTAATTTTTTTTAAAGGGAAGGACGATCAAATTATATTGCTCAATCAAAGAGTACAATGAGAAGCCACAAAGCCTCTAATATCAGGAGGGACAAGCCCACTCCATGAAAGATTAAAAGAAGAATGTAAAGCTAGTTTAGCTAAATTATGAGCAGCCATATTAGCTTCACGATACACATGTCTCAAGGAAGAACCAACTAAAATCCCAAGAGAAAAGTTGATATCCTCAATAATACGACCCAAGGATGAAGTCTTCTCCCCCTCAGCCTCAATAGTAGAAACTAAACTCTGACAATCTGTCTCAAACATAATAGGAGAAAGGTGAAACTGCACTGCCAGGGAACAAGCAGCCCTGCAAGCCATGGCCTCAACAATATCTGGAGAGGTAACAGAATTGACCGTAATACAAACTCCACCAACAATATCACCCATAGCATCTCGAATAACCACTCCTAATCCACCTAATTTGGAGGAGAAATCAAAGGCTCCATCACAGTTGGCCTTAAGCCAGCCGGAAGGAGGTGGTAACCAAACTACCCTACCCCTCAATGCAGTACTACGAGGTGTAGCCAAGGTAGATTGAAACAACATGTCATATGATCGAATCTGAAACTGTAAGTGAGGCAAAGAAACAAACTTATTTGACCACACTCTCATATTGTGCTCTTTCCAAACAAACCATCCAACTATAAGCAATAGAGCCACATTCTTTTTAGATAGAATATCAAAACAAGAGGCCAACCAAGTGATGATTGACGTACCTTCATTACAATCAATCTGCAGCACCCCATGTAGCTCCGGAAAAAGAGAGAGCAAGTCCTGAACAAACTGGCAGTCCCTTGTGATATGATTAATAGATTCATCATGATCATTACAAAACCAACACCCATCCTAAACAACAACCCGTTTAGTGCGCAACAAAGCAGCTGTTGGTAGGATAGACGAACATACTTTCCACCAATGAACTTTAACCTTGCCCGGTATTTGAGCAAACCAAATCTGTTTCCAGAAAAAAGAGAGACCCTTCGAACTAGTAGCAACTTCTCCAAAGTTATGGAGCTCCTCAAAAGCTAACACATAAGCACTCTTGGTAGAAAATCTACCTTTCTTATCATAATGCCAGGTAAGACGATCAGGAACATCCCTCTGACTAAGAGGCATAGATAAAATCAAATCAACATCATCAGCCACAAAATATTGATTAATAAGAGCCAGATTCCAAGAGAAACCTGGAAGTAATAAAGCAGAAACTCTCTCCGGTCCAACCTCATGTCGGATGATAGGTAGAAAAGAAGAAGGTCTCGGGATCCAGGGATCCTCCCAAGGCCGTATTAGCCGACCATTCCCCACCTGCCAACGAACACCCCTCCTCAGAATGTGTTTAGCCGCATGGATACCCCTCCAACATGCAGATGGAGATGAAGAAAGCTCACTAGACCAGAAATCTCCATTTGGGAAATACTTAGCCTGATACAACTGAGCCAAAAGAGAGCCCGGATTACGCACTAACCTCCAACCCTGCTGAGCCAAGAGAGCCAAATTATGTGCATATAAATCACGAAAGCTCATGCCACTAGCCTCCTTGGGTTGACATAGTCGATCCCAAGACAACCAATGAATCTTACGATTTTCACCCTTACTGCCCCACCAAAACTTAGCACACTTCTGATGCAATGAATCACAACAATTCTTCGGTAATAAGAAGCAGCTCATAGTATAAGAAGGAAGAGCCTGAGCCACCACCCTTATAAGAAGGTCCTTTCCTGCACTACTGAGTAACTTACCTTGCCAACCCTCAAGTTTCTTGTTTAAACTTTCCTGTAAATAAGCAAAGGTTTCAGTCTTATTCCTCCCCAGATAAGTAGGTAGGCCGAGATATTTTTCATGTTTATCCACAATGGCCACACCCAGTGAGTCTGCAATTTGCTGTTGTAAAGAAGAGCACACCTTTTTACTAAAAACAATATTGCTCTTAGAAAAGTTTACCTTCTGACCTGATGCTAACTCATAATCCACTAAGACATCCTGGATCTGAGAACTCTCCTCCAAACTAGCCTTACCAAACAGAAGGCTATCATCTGTAAACAAAAGGTGGTGTATCGTAGGAGCCTCAGCGCAGATCTGAACCCCCTGAAGCTGCCCCTGAGAAACCTTATGCTCTAAAAGAGCTGAAAACACCTCTGTACCAAGCAGGAAGAGATATGGTGATAAGGGATCGCCCTGTCTCAGGCCCCTAGTAGGAGTCAAATAGCCTCTAGGCTGACCATTAATCAAAAAAGAATAACGAACAGTCTTGACACACTGCATGATAACATGTATCCAACTCTCATCAAAACCCAAGCGAATCAAAACAGTCTCTAAGAAAACCCACTCCATACGATCATAGGCCTTACTCATGTCCAGTTTAAGAGACATAACACCATCATTACTCAACCGATTATTATGAATAAAGTGGGATACCTCATTAGCGATCAGAGTATTATCAGTAATCAGACGTCCAGGGACAAAGGCACTCTGAAAAGGAGATATAATCTGAGACAGTATACTCTTCAATCTGTTGGCAAGCATCTTAGAACAAATCTTATGAATGACATTACACAGTGCAATGGGACGTAATTCGGACATATAGGTAGGATTTTTCACCTTTGGGATCAAACAGACATGAGTGTAATTAATAGAAGCAAGCAACTGACCAGAATGGAGAAAACTCTGAACTGCTGCCACTACATCAGTACTAATGGTGTCCCAATACTGTTGAAAAAATAAAGGAGGCATGCCGTCTGGTCCAGGTGACTCGGTTGGGTACATCTGAAAAAGTGCAACTCGAATTTCCACATCCGTATAAGGAGAGCAAAGCATAGAATTCATTTCAGGCGTGACCTTTGGCTGAACCAAATCCACCACTGAAAACATATGAGAAAGATCCACATCCCCTGCACTGAACATCGAACTAAAATAATCAATGACCATAGCCTCCAAACCCTTCTCAGTGGACTGCCAAACTCCATGATTATCAAACAACCCAGTCAACCGATTTTTGGCTCGTCGATTAGAAGCTTTCCTATGGAAAAATTTAGTATTACGATCCCCTTCAGCGAGCCAAGTCAATTTCGACCTTTGCTTCCAATACTCATGTTCCTCAGCTAGCAAACCATCCAATTTTGAGGATAGCTCCATACTTTCTTGCTGGTTAACAGCCGAAATAGGTAGTGCAAGAAGAGATTGTAGTCTGCCTCGAAGGAATTCAATCTCCCTACCCCTATGTCCAAATGTAGCCCTCTGCCAATCATTAAGAGCAAAACGTGTATGCATTATTTTCTGGGATACCTGAAGCATAGGTTGGTTCTGATCATCACTAACCCACCCCGACTTGATCACTTCTACGCAGGCCTCATGACGCACCCAGAAACTTTCAAAACGGAAGCGAGGCCTCCGGCGTTGATCAGCAGGAGGAGGAGGAGAACGATACGCGCCAAGAAGAACAGGAACGTGATCGCCATGAATTGGTTTCAAATTTGAAACCCCAACTGCTGGAAAAATATTCGTCCATGACACTGAACCCACCACTCTGTCCAGCCTACATTTGACCCCACCCCGACTCCAGGTGAAAGGCGATCCAAAATAGCCGAAATCGATCAAGTCACAAAATGACAGCGCATCCCTAAACTGTTGCATTTGACCCTCTCTACGTATACAACCTCCTTCCTTCTCAGAAAATTGGAGAATTTCATTGAAATCTCCAATAACAGTCCATGGTAGGGCAGACTGCTGACAAAGGTCTCGGAGGAGCGACCATGTCCGGTGACGTTCAGAGAGGGTAGGGTGCCCATAGAAACCAGCACTACAACAAATCTGGGTATTAGTGACCACTGCATTGGTCATTAAATCTATCAAATTTGGTCACTAAATATGGTTAGTGACCAAATTCGGGTGGTCACTATAGGTCCCTCACTGATTCTATTTAGTGACCAACAATTGTAAGTTGGTCACTAATTCGAAATGTCTTCAATGACCACAATATTTGGTCACTAATTTAAAATGTCTTGAGTGACCATGATCATATGGTCACAAATGATAATGACATTAGTGACCTACATGTTCATCACTAAATTGTAATACCAATGGTCACTAAATTGAATAATTTTAGTGACCATATTACTAGGTCACTGATAATTTGGTAACTAAATTGGCAATCATTCTAGGTTGTTAAGTTTGATGTTAATAACCAACAAACTTGACATTAAGTGTGTCACTACATTTTCAAAATAGAGACAATGTACATTTTTTCATGCAATAACCTGCTAAAAGTAGCATTCAATATATAGTCCAACACCAGAAAGTGAAATGTACTCTAAAACCAGTTATCAATATCTCTATCTTGAAATACTACATTCGCAAATCCAAATATAGAGATGTTAATATCCATCTTTGATAACAATTTCAAAATAGACAAAAATACATTCAAGTCTTTCTAGAAGTTCAATGAGCCTTGAATGAGAGTTTGCAAGATGTACGTACTTTTTGAAGCTTAGACCAAATCTGCAATATAACAAAACATATATAACAAGTTATAACCTTCATCCTAATGTAGTAAGAGTTGCATCTAAAAAGGCCTAGTATTCACTACATACACTATATTATGTTTCCATAATATAATATAAATGCAACATCTCAATGACTCATGTATGCATACCTCTAGTTTTGGGATAATTGGGCCATCAATTTAAGTAAAAGTGTGTCGGTCTGATTTTGTCTTGCCTTTAGTGCCTCTAACTCTTCATTTTGTTGAGTGGCTCTAGCCTTTACTACCTCTAACTCTTCATTTTGCTGAGCTGCATCAGCTTTGACTGTCTTTAACTCCTCATTTTGCTGAGCTGCAGTAGACTTCACAGCCATCAACTCCTCTGCAAGCTGCATTGCTCGTCTTTCTGCTTGATCTGCCCTTTGATTTGCCTCCCTCAGTTGAGCATCATTTGCTGCAAGTTTAGATCTTTTAGGCTTTGGCCCAGCTCCTAAGCCGCGTATATAGCCTGATCGAGGTGGACCAACAATTTTTGAAAGAACTTTATCATAGATCTCATCTTCAGTCATTATTTCACCAGTTTCTTCATTCATTTGTGGGTCATTTTGTAGATTCTTCATCTCTTCCTACAAAAGAGTGGACATGTATATATATATATAAACCATTTTTTAAGTACTGTTATTTTTACAATAATGCAATAATTGAAATAAAAAAATATAGCAACTCACAAAAGCATTCTTTGCAGTATCACCAACCCATGCAGATTTCTTTTCGCTATATCGTGTGAGCTTGAAAAGGTCAATACGACCAACTTCCTCTCCATTCTCAGGATTTCGCTATTTAAGTTTAATCACAACCCAAAATATTTGTCATATACACCTCTCATAGTTGAACATGCCTTAACAACAAAAAAAACTGAAATTGAAGCTTACATTTTCAGTTCTAAGGCGACTAAATGCTTTTGTCCCTGCACAATGTGTTATCTCCAACTTATCTCTGTTTTTCTTGTTTTTTTCACTTGTTTCCTATATAAAAATCAAATCACAAACTTCACAATCTATAGCAAGTACAACTATAGATGAAAAAAAATTACTAATTGGCCTTAAAAAATAAACATTGAAAGAATTCTAACCAGCCACTTTCCATCTTGCCATAGATTTGCAATCAAATAGTTCCAATCTTCCTCTTCCACATCTTCAGGTCGATTTTCTACAGCTTCCTCTATTGAGTCATATTTCAGAAATTTCTTACGCAAATTATAGCGCCAAGTGGTAAAATATCTCATCATATGTTTCTCAATTGCCTCATCCACATGAGACTCATTGCTCAACTTGAATTTTTCCTAATATCATATGATGATGACATATTAGCAAACAAGGCAGATTTCATGTAATAGACTATAATTTGTTGTACATAATTTAGGTCTAGTATATTTGAAGAAAATGGAATGGTGTACTTACACGGGCATGACGAATTAGCAAAGCAACATCTTCTCTTGAGAGCTCAGACCACTTCTTAATTTGCAATGGAACATTTTTTCGAACAAAGCACCCCATACTAGTAATGTAGAATTGACAATTTGTTCCTACAGCTCTCATAGTATGCTTTGGAATATCAATATCAAGTTGAACACCATCACGCTTCCTCTTGGATAGCTCAAGACATTGAGTCTCACCACGTACTTTCTTGCGAACTGCACCGCCTACATAAATTATCAAACTGATCATATAAAGCAATAATTTAAAATACATTTATACCATTAAATTATCAAAGCTCAGTTGACAAATTATTTTTGTTTTACTTACTAATCATATTATGTACAATTTGTTTCATTACTTACTATTAGTATTAGTGACCTCTTCTACCGTGGGGGAACAAGCAACTTGAGTAGGCTGTGTGGCATTTGCAGTTGAAGTTGATTCTTGTTGAATAGAAGTTGATCCTTGGTTAATAGAAGTTGACCCTTGCTTAACAGAAGCTGATCTTAGCATTCGCATAAGTGGTGATGATTGAACTTGAGGTGGACAATGATGTTTTGGAACATGAGTAGGAATGGAAGTGATAATCTACTCTACTGATGAGTGCAATGGGGCTGCCGGTGCTTGTGCTGGTGTTGTAGGCTTACTTAAAGACTTTGCAAGCTTTGAAATCTTTTGAGTAGATGATCGAATTTGGTGCTGTGGCAGTGCTTTTGTCCGCAATTGATGTAGAAACCTTGGACCTTGTCTACCATTAGCCATAATGATATATATATATATATATATATATATATATATATGCACACAACCTGTCATGAAAAAAAAGAGCTATTAGCATGACGCTAAATCTCTTGAAGTAATTGTTTTAATGCTTACCTTATACAACAAAATAAATATATTTATCCTATGCATTAAACAAACTAATGAACTAGTTTCAAAATGAACTTGGAAGTTAGAATTGAAAACCCAAGCTTTGTATGACATTGACATACATATGATAAAATCATGACAATATAAAATTGTGGAATAGAATATGCATGGATTCTATCACGTAGAGTCATCCTCGATATCATCATAAGACATCAACTCATTATCTTCATCATTAAAGTCGCCATCTTCTGCATCACTATCTTTAGCATTCAAATCAACAACGATCATATCCATGTCATCTCTATGTAATGACGTCTCTCCAACATCAACTTCAACTGAATCGACATACCCATGTGACTCTTGCTGATATGGATCTTCGACCTCCTCTAATGAATCACCCACTTCAGTTTCTTTTTCTGTAAAATCATACATCCCTCTAGGCTGCGACCTTTCTACAACACGCCAATTACTACCATGCTTTGTATCTTTCAAATAGTATACTTGCTGTGTTTGACATGCCAATGCAAATGGATCATTCATATACCATTTTTTGGTAAAATTAACACTTGTAAACTGGTTCTCATCAACTTGAATTCCCCTTCTTGCATTGAGATCCGGCCAATCACATTTGAAAACGATCACTTGATTATTTCCAAGGTATGATAACACAATTATATCTTTCAAAACACCATAAAAGTCGATACTTTTACCACGATGCTCTCCTTTGACTACCACTCCATAGTTTTGAGTTTTTTTATTTGCATCGCGTTTCTGAGTATGAAACCTTATGCCATTGATGATACACCCACTATATCGTGCCACTTCACGTTGAGGTCCACTGGCCAAGTATAGTAAGGATTCAACATCTTCTGTTGAACCCTCAACTTGCATCTGTTGAACCTATATACACAACTTACCAAAATTAGAGTGAGCAATGAAAAATACACAAGTATAGTTTGGAATTATATATGCTAAAATATTCATCACTCACACGTCGCAAAAACCATTTATGAAATTTCTGTTGTTGTTCTTTTTCTATGTTTGGAATATTTTGCCTCTCAAGTTCTGCTTTATGTTCCCTGCATGGAAAACAAAATATTCAGAACTTGGTCAAATTATTGCCTATTAAGAATACACAGATACATTACAGCAGCTCATGTACCTTATATATGGCAGTACTTCATCACAATTATTCAGCACATACCATCGAATCCTTGCAAAGTCAGTTAGGCTAAGAACATCATCAACTGCCCCCTTTAACAACTTAACATTCTGTGTGAAAATAGATAAACCCATTCTTCTCTCACTTACATCATGGTTCCTGTCTACTTGGTTAAACTTTGTCTCAACATCACGAAAGTACATGGAGCAAAATGCAGGCATTCACAATCACAATAACCTTCCGCAATTGATCCTTCAGGGTGGGCTTTGTTTCTGCAATAATCCTTTAAGTTATGCATTTTTCTGCAAAGAAATATAAATATACAATTAATACCAAACTATGTATACATAAAGTAATCCAATTATGTTACAAATAGAGATTAATGAGGTAAAATAAGACAAATTTTCTTATCCAAAACAAATTGAAAATGATGCAGATCTAGTGAAGCAATGAACCAACATTCTCAATAAATTGATAGTTTTTTTAGCACCAGTACAACAAAAGAAACAAGTGCATCAGCACAATAAAGAAAAATATATGCATCAGCACAACCCCAAATATAGAAGCATCAGTACATACCAAAGAAAAAAAAAATTAAATGCACCACCACAACCACAAATATATGCATAAGCACAAACCACAAATATAGAAGCATCAGCACATGCCAAAAAGAAATAAATGCATCCACACAACCACATAAGAAATTAATAGTTTTAAATATTACCTCTCAAATGGAAACATCCATCGATATTGTACTGGTCCAGCAAGTATGGCCTCATAAGCCAAGTGAATTGGCAAATGAGTCATAATGTTGAAAAATGAGGGTGGGAAGTTCAACTCTAACTTGCATAGGAGTACGACAATATCCTTATCCAGCCTTTCCAAAACATCCAATCTCAAAGTCTTGGAAGTCAACTCCTTAAAGAATAAACATAATTTAATAATGACCTCACGAACATCTTTAGACAAGTACCCACGCAAGGCTACAGGAAGAAGTCGCTGCAATATAATGTGGCAATCGTGACTTTTCAAACCATAAATCTTAGAATCAGCAATGTTCACACAATTAGAGATATTTGAAGCCATGCCATCTGGAAGTTTCGTACAACTACAGAACTCACAAAAACCTTTCCTCTCATCTATATTAAAAGTGTAATATGCTGGTCTAAACTTAATCACACCATCAATACATTTGGGGTGTAAATCGGACTTGATGCCCATCTCTTCCATATCAAGACGAGTCTTATATGAGTCCTTCGTCTTACCTTCAGTGTCCATCAATGTACCCAAAATATTATCACAAATATTTTTTTCTATGTGCATTACATCAAGGTTGTGGCGTAGCTTGAGTGTGTGCCAATAGGGTAAGTCAAAGAAAATGCTTCGTTTTGTCCAATTCAAATGATCAGCACAACGCTTCCTCTTCTTCCCCTTTCCAAAACACGGTTGTGAAACATGAGTCAATTGGCAAACCACATCATCCCCTGATAATAAAGCAGGTTTTAATCTCTTCTCAACTTTACTATTAAACTCCAAATTTTTTCTGAATCTGTGATTTTGTGGCAGAAAACGACGGTGATCATAATATATAGTTTTTTGCCAACTGTTCAACCATTGATGAGGTCTCTGGTCATTGCAAGTAGGACACGCCATTTTTCCTTTGGTACTCCATCCAGACAAATTTGCATATGCAGGAAAGTCGTTTATTGTCCACAATAGTGCAGCTCTTAAACGGAAATTGTGTCCAGAACCAGCATCATATGTATCAACCCCAACCTCCCATAATTGCTTCAATTCTTTGATTAATGGTTGTAGAAACACGTCAATGTCATTTCCAGGAGCTCTTGGTCCAGGAATAAGTAATGACATCATGAAGTATGGATCTTTCATGCATTTCCACGGCGGAAGATTGTATGGAACAAGAAAAACAGGCCACATGCTATAAGAGGTACTTAAATTACCAAATGGATTAAAACCATCAGTTGATAATCCAAGCCTAACATTGCGAGAATCCATGGCAAATGACTCATGCTTTAGATCAAAGTCCTTCCACACTTGAGAATCAGCAGGATGCCTCATATACTCATCATCTGGTCGTTTATCCTTGTGCCATTTCATATCTACAGCTGTTTTCTTTGATATAAACAATCTTTGCAGCCTTGGAGTTAAGGGAAAGTATCTCAAGATTTTCTGGGGAATCTTCTTCTTGCCATTGTCAAAAGAGTACCTAGGTTCCTGACATATTGGACACTCCAATTTATCTTCATACTCCTCCCAAAAGAGTACACAATCATTTTTACATGCATGGATCTTGTCATAACTAAGACCCAAGTCTCGTATAATCTTCTTTGATTCATAATGAGATCTAGGACATGTATTTCCATCAGGTAATGCCTCTTTCACTAACTCAAGCAACGCTGAAAAGAACTTGTTGCTACCACGAAAATTATCTTTAAATGAAGCAGCTTTACAGTAAAGGATAATTTAGAGAATTTTCGACAACCAGGATATAATTCTTGCTCTGCATCCCTCATCAATCGTCTAAACTTATTTTCTTCCATAATAGGGACATGTTCTTGAGATTCCCTATCATCATGAGCTTGGAAATCATTTAACATTTCAACTACATCATCAACATCCTCTTCATTTTCAGATTCCAAAATATCATCTTCTAGTTCAAAATCATCATCATTTTCTCCATGATCTGTCCACTTAGTGTAATCCTTAGCCATTCCATTTGCATATAAATGATCCTCAACTTGGTCTGGGCTATATTTACGAAAATTATTGCAATCCATGCACGGACAAGGTATCAAATCAGACCCTGGCTTCATGTGGGCAATTGCGAAATTCATGAATTGTTTCACCCCATTGATATATTCTCTCCTTCCCCTAGTGGGTAACTGAATCCAACTTCTATCCATCAACGATACAGACTAACTCTAGCAAATATTAGAAAAGAGACAGTAAACTAAGTTATAACAACTAAATTTCAACAGAAAGCTATTCAATAAAGGACCATCTTGCTTTGATTATACTAGCCAAGAAGTACTATATATCTATGTTTAAGTATATTTTAATATAAGATAGAGCATATCTATGTTTGATAACCATAAAAAAAGTTTGTAATAAGAAATAACAAAAGAAGTCTTTCCTTCTTAAGACTTCTTTTGTAAATTGGATATTGAGACTTGTTCGCTCCTATTCAGTAGTTGAAAGCTGCACAAATTGGACAAGTTAATGATATTACAGTAATATCTTTTTGTTTTAATGCACTTGATCATACTTCTTGTAGAATAGGGAATAGGAATAGAAAGATATGTTCTAGTCTAGTAAACATAGTACAACACTCAATCATTGTTAAGCGATGTCTATTGCTATAATAGTTGTACATATACGGATTATTGTTTTCCAAGGTACATTATGATAAGGATTTACTGATTTAGTCTCCATTATGAAAGGTGTTTAGTGCTTGACTGCCCATAAATATATACCCTGAGGTCCCTGCTATACCAATCATTGAATCGAGCTATTCAATTAGCTCCATAAGAATCAAAGTCACAACAAGACCCCATATATTGACAGTTCTAGATGTGCTAACAGACAAAAAGAAAGAAGATAATAAGGAAACAAAAAGAGTTCATATCAAAAATACAAAAGTGTTGAAGGAATATCGATTTAGTGTGCCTTATCAAACTAGGAGTAGCAATAGGAGAGAAGGTTCTAGATTTCTCAATCCTACACGGATTGGTATTCCTTGTAACATTAGAACTAGCACTTTGTAATCCCTATATATAGGGCTCCTATTCTTAATAATAAGAACACATCTCTCTCATCAATCTCTCTCAAATACATTATACTTAAACACATTATCAGCACGACTCTAACCACAAAACAGAAAACCAAAACTCATTCACAAAGCAGCCCCTAGCCCGAGCTAGCCGAGCCTTCGCTGCAGCCCGAGCACCCGTGTGCTTGCAACCTTGCACAGAAGCCCCTGCTGCCCCCTCCCTGCAGCCCTGCGTTCCAGCCTGCTGCCACCGAAGCATCCCTGCTGCGCAAACAAGCCAACGCACACCCACTGCATCTTTTTCCCGTTCCTGTGCACATTCGTCTTCTTGCAAGCCTCGAAACGTCTAGTTCGGAAGCTCAGATCGAAAAACTTTCTTCATAAAAGTTGTTCGTCTCTGTCTCTTCCATCCAACCTCCGAATTTCAGCCTTATCGGAGTTATATTGAGATCTGTACACCAATCGAAGTACAAGCTGCTCAGAACAGAATCTGCTCCGAATTTTCAACAAGTAAGTATTCAAAAGAGTAAGTTTTGAAGTTCCTATAATTCGAAATTTAAATATTTCTTCTTTTCTCGGGGACTTGAAAACCTCCCTTCTTCTACATCCCACCTTTCTTATAACGTGGGTTCGATTCTTGAAAAGCGGAATCGTGGGGATTCACGCAATTAACGAACTAAGAGCGTTCGTAAGACTTCGGACTAAGAGCGTCCGTAAGCATCGATTAACGACCATATAAACATCATTGTTTCGGTCTAATCCAATTATTCTTGGAAATCGATTTCTTGGTAGCATAGCTCGGAAATCTTATTTAGTTTTCGTGGAAGCATTGACTCCGAAACTAACTTGTTTTTGTTTCATCTTTCAGGATGTCAAACACAAACAAACTCGATTTTGTTCCATTGGATTATGCAGGCAAAAGGTACTTAATTTGGGTCACTGATGTCGAGATCCACCTCATTGCCCGTGATTTATTGCATACAATCCAAGAGCTTTGTCCTATAGAAACAGCTCCAGACCCTCAAACTGAGAAAGATAATTCCAAGGCACTTGCCTTCATGAAACGTCACATGGATAGTGACCTACAGTTTGAGTTCATAATTGAGGATAGCGCCATAAAGCTTTGGCATGCACTTCGCGAACGATATGGCAATGTTCGTGACTCCATACTTCCGAATACAGAAGCAGAATGGAAACATCTTCGCTTTTCTGAATTTGACACTGTCATGCAATTTTATTCGGAAGCTCTCAGCATCAGAGCAATGATGCGTCTCTGTGGAAAAACAATCACAGAAGACCAATTGATTGAGAAAACCCTCAATACCTTCCCCGTCTATGCTATGAGGTCCTCTGACTTATTCCGGACTCATGTAAATGCAAGACGGATCACAAGTTTCCAACAGCTTATTGCAGCTATGGCCACTGCTGAAAGACATGGCAATGAACTTGTGAAAAGAGAAATTGATAGGCTTCAAGATAGCTATCAAGAGCATCGTCCTATGGCTAGAGAAAGTCGCCATCGACGTCATGATCCATACGATCGAAATGCTCAAGAAGGTAATCGCTCAAGGCGACAATCCCACGACCGTAGGAGGCGTGATTTTGAGGGAAATAGGGTTGGAAACCATGGAGCCAACGTTGGCCATGGGCACCACTTTCCAACGCCACCAGTCCTAGGGACTATGCATATTGCGCCAATGCGCCTCAATCAAGGGAGAATCCTCTTTATGGTGTCTATTTCTGATATGGAACGTCTGATCAATGGACCTGAATTTGCAATGTACCTACGAAGGTAGTCGCATTATGGTGATCCAGACATCGAGTTCACAAAGACTTTAAATCTGGCGATGAAGACAACATGCCGCAGATTTTTATTTAGAATAGTCTTTTATTTTTCCAAGAATTATGTCATGGAAATTATGCCTTAAATCAATAAAATGACTTATTGTATTAACTCTTTCCCTCTAGGCGTACTCAAGAGAAATTACCGAACGGATAGAGTGACTACGATTTGTCTACGATTTGATTTTTATATTGGATCAGATTATGGTCACGAAACTTTGGTGTCATCATTGGATATTATTAATAAAGTATCGATTTATTTTATCTCATGTCGTAGACATGTTTTTCGAACTTTATTATTTTAAAGATATAAGAGCCAATGGTTTTCATGCGGAAACGCATTGTGAGAATGGACAAGAGTTCCTTTGCATCACCTCTAATGACTACGGAAATAAACGAGTATTAGAGAAACTTATGTGTCGATCTAGTGGGTTGTATGCAACCACTATTCGAATCATTGAATCCAACCATGTCATGAGAGATGATTTATGGGATTCCGACACATATAGGCTTTGGCACGACCGTTTGGGACACCCAGGTCGTGACATGATGATCCGTATCTTAAAGACTTCACACGGACATCCCTTTTTCAGAACAAAAGGAAGTAAAACTCGAAATTTGGATCAAGGAGGAGCACCTGCGCCTCACGGTGCCTTTCCCCCTCAAGTCCGGCCATCCCCGGTCGGCGCCGCCATCCCCCTGCGGCCCAAGGGTGGCTTTGACGCCACCCCTGCTCCCTTGACTCCCATTTTTACTTCTAAGGTCCATTGTGACTTCATGGCTCAACCAAAATCCTCATTGGTTGTTTCCAAAGCCCATCATTCGTTCTGCAAAGCCTGCTCTTTAGCAAAGTTAGGATCGAGACCATCCTATGCAAAGGACACCAAAGAAAATATACCATTCTTGCAAAGAATCCAAGGTGATATTTGTGGACCTATTCAACCACCATGCGGACCATTTAGATATTTTATGGTATTGGTTGATGCATCGACACGCTGGTCACATGTCATGCTATTGTCCACAAGGAACGCTGCATTTGCTAAACTCCTAGCACAAATAATTAAGTTACGGGCTCACCACCCTGATCATCCCATTAAGTCTATAAGATTAGACAGTGCTGGGGCGTTTACATCAAAGACTTTTGATGATTATTGCATGTCCATTGGGATTGATGTTGAACATCCTGTTCCTCATGTTCATACCCAAAATGGTCTCGCAGAAGCCACCATTAAACGACTACAAATGGTTGCTCGAGCATTGGTGATGCGCACCAATCTCCCTATTTCTGCTTGGGGCTATGCAATATTGCATGCAGCTGTGCTTATTCGTCTGAGGCCCACTGCCACTCGACCCTTCTCTGCGTCCCAGATGGTTACTGGGTATGAGCCTGATGTCTCACACTTACGCATATTTGGGTGTGCAGTCTATGTGCCTATTGCGCCGCCACAGCGCACCAAAATGGGTCCTCAAAGACGATTAGGCCTTTATGTTGGATATAATTCTCCAACGATTATCCGCTACATAGAACCCTTAACAGGCGATCTCTTTACTGCTAGATTTGCGGATTGTCACTTCGATGAGACAGTCTTCCCGTCGTTAGGGGGAGATAAGAACATCAATGTTCAACAGGAACGACAGGAATTGTTGTGGTCTGTCCCCACTCTGTCTCATCTTGATCCCCGAACCGCACAGTCAGAAATTGAAGTGCGGAGAATTCTCGATCTTCAGAACGTAGCAGATTCGATGCCTGATGCGTTTTCTGATATCGCTAAAGTGACGAGATCACACATACCTGCTGCAAACGTGCCTGCAAGGATTGATGTCCCTAAAAGTAGAGGACATGACGCCAACTCAAGAATGCATGAGCATGGCGCCAACGTCCCATCTCTCAATGATGGTGACGTTGTGGCTAGGCCCACGGCTCCCGCCAAGAAGCGCGGGAGGCCCATAGGTTCGATGGATTCTCGCCCAAGAAAGAAAGCGAGTTCGGCACAAAATAATCCATTAATCATCGATGTAAATAATCCATCTCATGAGAATATTCCGGATTATGGTTATGTCCAAGAGACATCATTGGGGGACGCTCCAATGTCAGAACCAACTCCAGAGAATAGAGAGATCTCCATAAATTACACTAGTGTACATGAGATGATGGATAGAAATTCTATGGCGATTGATGATGCATTTGCATATCATATTGCAAAAGGAATTATAGAATATGATGATATCGAACCTCGCTCTGTTGAAGAATGTCAACAAAGAGCGGATTGGCCTAAATGGAAAGATGCAATCCAGGTTGAATTGGATTCACTAACAAAGAGACAGGTATTTGGGCCTGTAACGCAGACACCCCCAAGTGTAAAGCCTGTTGGCCATAAATGGGTCTTTGTTAGAAAGCGTAATGAGAAAAACGAGGTTGTTAGATACAAAGCCCGCCTTGTGGCGCAAGGTTTCTCACAACGCCCTGGAATTGACTACGAGGAGACATATTCTCCCATAATGGACGTTATAACGTTCCGCTACCTTGTCAGTTTGGTAGTTTCCGAAAAACTTGACATGCAGCTTATGGATGTGGTTACAGCATATCTCTATGGGGATCTAGATTCAGAGATATATATGAAGGTTCCAGATGGACTTCAATTACCCAAATCAAGTGGCTCTAAACCACGGAGCGCGTTTTCAATAAGATTAAAACGCTCACTATATGGATTAAAACAATCCGGACGGATGTGGTATAACCGTCTAAGTGACTACTTGGTTGGGAAGGGATATATTAACAATGAAATATGCCCATGCGTGTTCATTAAAAGAACAAGTTCCGGATTTGCAATCGTAGCAGTTTATGTCGATGACATGAACCTAATTGGAACTCTAGATGAGTTGAAGGAAACTGCTAAATACTTGAAATCCGAATTTGAGATGAAAGATCTTGGGAAAACACGGTTTTGTCTCGGTTTAGAACTCGAGCACCGTAGTGATGGAATCTTGATCCATCAGTCTGCATATACTCAGAAAATCCTAAGGCGCTTTAATGAAGATAAAGCAAAGCCTACGAGTACTCCCATGATCGGCCGTAGTCTTGAGCCCGGAAAAGATCCGTTTCGTCCAAGGGATGAGGACGAAGAACCATTAGAGGCCGAGGTGCCCTATTTGAGTGCAATAGGCGCATTATTGTACTTAGCTCAATGCACAAGACCGGATATCTCATTCGCAGTGAACTTGTTAGCTCGACATAGCTCTGCGCCAACACGCCGCCATTGGATTGGTATAAAGACAATCTTTCGATACCTAAGAGGTACGATTGATATGGGCCTTTTCTATCCCTACAGAGAGAAAAGGAATGACGGAAAATTGGGATTGGACCCCAAAAGGCAAAACGCCCCCGTCCATGGAATGGCCGCCGGCCATGTTGCCGCCGCCGACGCCGCCACCGCTCATGGTGGCCGGCGTTCTCCTATCTCCCTCCATCAAAACGACAATGATGTCTTGATGGGTTTTGCTGATGCAGGGTACCTCTCTGACCCTCACAAAGGTCGCTCCCAAACTGGTTATGTCTTTACCATGGGAAGCACTGCGATATCTTGGAGGTCTACAAAACAGACCCTTGTTGCTACTTCCTCAAATCATGCAGAGATTATTGCTCTACATGAAGCTGTACGTGAATGTGTATGGCTAAGGTCTGTAATTCGACACATTCAAGGAAGTTGTGGTTTGAAGTCTACCACAAATGAACCTACATGCATTTATGAGGATAATGCAGCTTGTATTGAACAAATGAAGTTAGGTTTCATCAAGGGCGACAACACCAAGCATATATCGCCTAAGTTCTTTTATAATCAGCAACAACAATCACTTCTAAAGATTGAAGTGAATCAAATCCGATCAGAGGATAATATAGCGGACTTATTCACTAAGTCGTTACCTAAATCCACCTTCGAGAAACATGTGAAGAGCATCGGATTGAGAAAGTTATCCGAACTCCCACGATTATAGCAATCAGGGAGAGATACCGACATCAGGGGGAGTTATGATGTCTACATGTTCGATCTCGAAGAGTGAAGGACGTGTTGTGCTCTTTTTGTCCTTCGACCAGGGTTATTTTTATCCCACAGGGTTTTTGTTACCTGGCAAGGTTTTTAACGAGGCAACGGATGAAGCGTCACCATCAAGTTTGAAGCGGCACAAGGGGGAGTGTTGAAGGAATATCGATTTAGTGTGCCTTATCAAACTAGGAGTAGCAATAGGAGAGAAGGTTCTAGATTTCTCAATCCTACACGGATTGGTATTCCTTGTAACATTAGAACTAGCACTTTGTAATCCCTATATATAGGGCTCCTATTCTCAATAATAAGAACACATCTCTCTCATCAATCTCTCTCAAATACATTATACTTAAACAAAAAGAGATGGCAAAGAGAATTATTTTTACTAAAACAACTTATCGAGCTTTTTTGTTCTCGCAATGCATATCCGAAGCAAAGCACTAGAAGTGGAATTATCTATATCTCACATCCAAGGAAAAATGGTGAACATAGTTTATTTGATCAACATGCCATCAGAGATAGTTTATTGGTTCCTAAGGAGCAGATTTTATGAGTCAATTTGACTCAAAACAAATATTAAAAAAACAAAACCAGAGGTAATTTGAAGTTCAAAACACAATAATGCAAATTGGTGAAAACTTGGAAAAAAAAAAAATACTGTACATGCATCCCACAAAGGACATATTGCATGCAAATATACAAACCTATACAGCTACAAATCTCTTAATAGACATCACCTGATTGACATCAGGTTAATCAAAATCTGATGTTAAAAATATTTTAACATCGCATTCTTTTATTTCTGATTTCTAATATGGCCATAGACATCGGGCCTTCCAGCGTTTGATATTGTTATTCTTTTTTTGAATTGCGGGAACCTCATAATTAAAAAAGCGGAGCGTGCTCCTTTGTTAAAATTACTTCCAACTTCTCACGAAAAAAAAAATTGCCCACGTTCTGAAGACCTGAACTGCAGTCACCCCAATCTCTCCCTTCATTCGGTTACCCCTTCTATCTCTCACTCTCTCTCTCTCTCTCTCTGCAATTATGAAAGGCCAAAAATTTCTCAAAAGACCAAATTCTGGTTACAATTGAATCCAACACAAGCTGCAGCCCGGACTTCGTCCTCCTTGATGATGTAAGCTTCCTCTTCTACTATACCTTTTCTATTGTTAATTTCTTTAATTCATATGAGATTTACTCTCTTTGAAGCTATGCCTTTTTTATTCTGGTTTTCTCAAATCTGTCATTCTTCGATTGCAATTTCTTTCAATTCGGTAGTTAGGCTTTCTTCTTTATATTCATTACATCTGTTGAAATAATAAGGTTTGAATTTTCGTAGTTTCTGCAAGTTTTCTTTGATTTCCCAGGGCCTTTTGAAATTCAGATATACAACATGAGGTGAAGGCGTTCGGTGCGGAAACATCTTTTAATTGGATCCGAACAATCAAAAGCTTTGTCTCACACTTTCAATATCCTATTGGGTCAGATTTTCTCTGTTCTTTGTAGGTTTACTCAGAGGATTATGTATTTGAAATTTTGAATTTACCCCATTCATGATAAAGAGCCTATCTCTTATGGGTCTGAGGAATACCTTTGGTTTTGAACAAATTTCATAGATGACAAGTCAAGACTCTTCTTTTTCTTTTTATTATTTTGATTCTCTTAGTGACCTTTGAAAAGGTTTGCCTTTATCTTTTTCCAGTTTTTTAAATTTATTTCTTGGGCGTCTTTCATACGTCAATTCATTCATTCTACTTATACTAGTGTTGCTTGTGTTTATCTCTTGCAGAGAAGTTGGGACTATTCATCGGATTACTAGTTTACCTTTGAGGAAGAGGTAAAACTTCAATCTAAAAGTAAATCATAAACCAAAGAACCAGTTGGTCACATAGCTTTAATTCTGATCAGTTAGTTAAAGGAAGATAAATATCTTCACTAGTTTTCCTTTTATTACTTGATCAAACATGGTTATAAAGAAATACATGATGCATTATGCTTGTTACTGTACTGCATACACTTACTTGATGACAACACATTTCACCCATAAATAGTTGTTCCTAACAGAGAGATCTCTCCACAAGTTATATATGGATTTGCTGAATCAATAGACGATTTATACCCATAAATTATTATGTTATCTGTAATTTGTATAAGTTTTAAACACTTGCTTCTTAATCATTTTTAATTTAACTAACTTCTTTCTGTGGGTTTAACTAAATAAGGCGATAAGAATTATGCTATGGAGTGAAATTGAGCTTCCTCTAACATACTGAGTTTGAGAACTTTAACAAAAGCATTTTTTTTTGTTTTGTTTCTTGAATTGCTAAGAATGTCCTTGGCAAGGTAGCCTTGATGGTACTTTTGGTCATTAAATATTAGATGTTTGTTTTCCAGCATCTATTCCTAAGCTTATGTGTTTAGACATTATTTTACTTGTTGCATTGGTTTCACGGGATAATGCAAGGAGCGGTTGCTGTTCTGTTGGATTTGCAAGAGGATTTTCTGCTCTGTTTTGTGCAAGGAAGAGCTGTTCTTCTCTCATTCCAAGGGTGCTTATATATTCATGTAACATTTTAATTATATTAATTCTTGGGTACCAACTTGATTTCGATAGCCAAGATATTTAATTTTGATCAATTGAACTTTTATTGCTTCCCATTATGCAAGTTGTTTTTGTTTTTTGTACTAAGAGGTAAGGCCTTATGTCCCCCTCTTTATTGTATCTGTTTTTTTATGCTAATAAATCATATTTCTTATTAATCTCAATTTACTGTTAGTCTCTTTTTAATCTGAGCAATAAGAAGTGCTCTCTTAGTATGTAAATGGTTGTATTAATCTCATCTTGAAGTACAAAAGTTATATTATTTCTACAGTAAAAATTTAAGTTACAAAGGGATGCCAAAAGACTAGATAACAATAGATTTAATTACAGATATTGATGTAAAGATGCATATGTAAACAGAAACTAGTAAATAACTGATGTCAAATTCTTCTTAGACATCAAATATAAGCAAAACACTGATTTGGTTTCAGGATTACACCACTACTACAAAAACTGCATCACACAACGGTGGAAATCTGTTGTGTGATGTGGACCATGTCTGTCGTCTATCTCGATGTTGTGTGATGAGCACACTCACACAACGGTGAAACACCGTTATCTGAATATCATAGACACAACGCATTGCTTATAACCGTTGCACCAATTCTGCACATGCCAATGCCAGAAATTGGATGCGGCGCATTTTCGATGGTGATCAGACAACAGAAGTAAGCACATGCTGTTGTTGGTTAACTTCTCACACAACAGAAAATAACACTCAGACAACAGAAGTAAGTACACGCTGTTGTTGGTTAACTTATCATACAACATAAATATATGGCGACTGTTGTTGGTTGTTCCTTCACACAACAGGTATCATAAGTAACTGTTGTATGTGTGAGGCTCAGTGTTGAATTCTTCACAAGTCATACAACACATTGTTTCTATACCGTTGTGTGATTTAACATTGGACAACTGATACCCATTTATTCTGTTGTGTGAGTACTAATGTGACGACATAATTTTATAGATACTATTGTGTGATTATAAGTGGTTTGTTGTGTGACTGACGACATGCGTATTCATACAACGTAATTTAATTTACTATTGTTCGTTCATTATTGATTATTTACCTGGAATATTTGCACAAAAATAATGCTCTATATATTAAGTACTGAAGTACTCTAATTCAAGCATGTACCAAAAGAGCTAGTATTTATCAATCATCCATACATTCATCTAAGTTAGTATACTGTGAATGTTGCTTTCAAGTTTGGAGAAACAGAAAACCATATTTATAGATACAAAACACCCAATACTCTGTCAAGAATTTGCAACAACAGAAAAACCAATATGTATAATTTAACAATAGCCATCCAACTGCTTCTATTCTAGGTACAAACAGAGAATCAAGCTTGTTGTCCATATTATCCTCACCAGTTGTGAGTTCGCTTTGTAACGCCACGAGTGATAGCTAGCACTGCAATAATTGACTGAAAATAAAGTATATAGTTCCATGTTAGGGCACGAAATGTATAAAAACCTCACTTTAGAGAAACCAAGAAAGACGAATACACTCAACTTTCACAAACGAAAACATTTAAGTACTGGATAAGGGATGAATACAGGATAAGCTAAAGAAAAACGGGCTGCATGCCTCCAACTGCATTTTCTACTTTCACAAACAGACATGAGGAGAACAGGAAACCTCAGACATGCACCTAGAATTACCCTTACGACTAACAAGGCTCATAAGTAGCAAGATGTGCACATTGCGTGATAGGTTTAAACTGTCCTATTATATGAATATGGTGCCATGAACTAATTAAACAAATCCCTAAAATGGTATGTAGCTTCAAACAGGCAGAACAGATACAGCTGCAATATATATTGCAAGCACACAAATTTTAAAGGACTACCAGAAGTTCAGGCAAATTGCACGCTACAACAAACTTGACTGGAACACAAACTTTCCAAACAATCATAATCAACACTATGTTCTAATCCAAAATGCCAGTTTCTATAATATATGCAAAATTCCCTTATATCATTAAGCTTATCCTGAGTTTGAATAGAATATCAACAAAAACTAGATACGCATACAACCACTCTGTAACCTTGGTGGCAAAATTCAAGAACGTGAAGATCGAAGCTATTTGCCAATTCATGAACATGGAACTGTACTTATGAGGAAACGCAAACAACAAAGAAAACTGCTTCTGGAAATCCATCATTACAAAATAATCACAGTTATAAATATACAGGGATATATTTGATTAGAAAACATTACTTAGCAGTTAGCACGTAAAATGAAATGAAGGAAAACTTACTGCTAATGTGCATGCAACATATCTAGGTTTTTCTCTGTAGTCCACCCTCACACAAAGTAAAATAAAAGTTCCAATATACCAGGGGATGCCACCAAGAAAGAACCCCATTATAAACCTTCAGAGACAGTGAAATTGTATTCTGTCAGTTACAGCCAGCCAGAATATGCTAATTGAAATATGCATTCAAAGTCAAATATACAATCGAAGTTCATAATGAATAATCTACGATGTCTTTCATATCAGATATCATGATCCCTTCTTTTTTCTTGGTCTGAAGATATCATACTATCTGATTTAAAAACTAGCACAACTCTTTAAATTGCAACGAACTTGTTTGAAGAAATAACTCTGCTCCTGTAACTCTGTAAGCACAGAGTTATCCATTCGATTAATCTCTTTCAGCTCGAAAGTGATCACTATGATTTGCACAAACAACACAATTCATACCGGAAAACATTTTTGCTTAGTTTGATCCCCAAAACCATCAATCTTAATTCTTTAGGGTTTATTTATACACAAATTTCAGTGCCCTAAAACACAGAATGGCACAAACAAACAATAAAAAGTAAAAAACTGAGAAATAAGAGTGAAAGTGAATCAACTCACAATAACCAAAAGGATATTCAGTCCAAGAGGAGAGAATCTGATCCCTCTTTTGTCAGAACTCATACATACACTAAAGTTCAGCTAAATATACATAAATATATGAATGTAGACAAACAGAACCAAATACCTTGTGAGCCCACGAATATCAGTTTAATTCCTATCTTCTTCTTCTGTTCTTTATGGTATCAGAGCTGTGCATCCATCTAAGGTAAGAAGCTTGATTTACATAATATTGGAATTGAAAGACAACATACTAATTACAATAAATGGATGAAAGTAATGAATCAATCCTCTTAACTTTGTGATCAGATAATGATATGCAGATTAATTGATTAGTCGACTTTCATAGTATGAAATATGAAAAAAAGAACCTGAGTTAGTGTTCCTTGTTAAGAGTAGGATCACTTTGCGTTCTCCATTGCATATAAAATAGGCAGTAGTTTCCAAGTTTCCTCACTCACAAACAGAACCATGCACCTTGTGAAACCTTGTTTACCTTCAAAAGGCATAGGCATCTTCTCACACAGTTCCAGCCAAAACCTCTCAACTAACCAACAAAGTTAAGATGGCAGATGAGGAATACAGTACTGCAGAAAAATAAAAAGAATTGTATGCTTTTGATGACCTGAAAATTGGTGTCAAAGGGCTTTCAGACTCTGAGGTATCCAAGATTCCCAGAATTTTCATCCATCCACCAGAGACTGTAAAGAACAAAGCACCAGAAAATGGTGTCAAACTTCAAATCCCAGTTATTGATCTAAAGACATCGGGAATGAACACAGTCGAGAGGAAACGGTCAATGCAATTAAAGATGCATGTGAAACATGGAGGGATTCATAAGTACGCAGCTCCGAAATATATAGTGGCAAAAAGTAAGATAGTTCTTGTCAAACTAGATACCATTACTAAAACTTCTAACCAAGTTTCAAAATCTGAAAAGCAATAAAAGAACTCCATGACTTCGAATTGCTCAAGTAAGGAAACAAAAGATATTCACATCGTATATACAAAGAAAGTTACTGCGACTTCAAAGATGAGGTAAATAGAAAAATGATATTGGAATCATGGACCAGCAGAAATAGCTCTTACCACTCGAGAATTTTCTCCCCAATGATTGCTTGTCTGAGTTGAGAGAATATCAAACATGGAAGCAAAAGCGAAATAACAAGCTGCAAGAAACAAATAGGTAAGCAACCTTTGGCACACCATAATACCAGAACGCAATTTTAAACACAAAACAGAAGTGTAATTTTGCCTTACCCCATTCAAGAGCTTCCTTCCATGTGCCAGTGAAGCCATAAGAAGACCCAAAGAACGTACTGTAAAAACTTTTGCTATGAGCAGTATTGCAATCTTGATGGTACTGAGATGACAAAGATCGATGATAAAGAAGCTAGCATACCTTCGTTGAACAGCAAATGAGATGATGAGCAGCCAAGACGAATGCCTAAAAGCAACAAGCATTACCAAAACGCAGTGCCAAGATGAACAACCACAAACACTGATTCACAAAATCCAAAGATTGAAGAAGCCCTAAAATTCAAGAATCAATAAATCCCTAAATTCCAATGCTTCAAAGAAGTAATTAAACCCAATTTAGAAAAGACCCACACCAAATTCATGAAGAAACGAAAGAATCTGAGGTCTACCTCATTGATGGACTCGGCGCCGGTGAAACGAAAGAATCTGAGGTCTACCTCATTGATGGACTCCACGTCCTCCTTCCCCACAACGTCGACAACCTCGTCGTCCCTCACCGTCGCCGCCACGTCCCGGCCTTTATCCGCCATGAACTCCTCAATCTTCCCCAAATCGGAGCTCCAAGGCAAAACCATGTCCTTACAGCTAACCATGTAATCGTAAATCTTGACCTCCTTGTTCGCCAGCTTCACCCAATCGCGGCTCGCCATGTAGCCCAAAAGCTTGGAGCTGGGGGCGCCGGACTCAGTGACGAGGACGTAGGGATTGGCGCTGTGGTCGAAAACGTTGTTGTTGTGGATGCGGTCTCCGCGGGACATGAAGACGGGGGCGGAGAGGAGGGGGACGCGGTGGGCCTTGACGGATCTGACCATGGCGGCCTGGTCGGAGGAGGCGGCGTTGGAGTGGAGGATGACGATGCCGCCGAGGGCGGCCATGGAGACTGCCATGTGGGACTCGGTGACTGTGTCCATGGGGGAGGAGACGCAGGGGATGGAGAGGCTATTATGAGGGTTGATAGTTTGTATGTCGAGAGAGGGGGTCGAGAGAGGGTTGATAGTTTGTATTCTGAGGCTATTCTGAGATTTTGTTTTGTTTTCTTCTTTCTTTTGGACACGATGCGGCATGACGATTAAACTTAAAAACATTCTCAAAGTCACTCCCACAACAGAAAGCTCACCATCCGTTGTATGAGTGCTGTACATAAAATCAAAATTTGGAAACACGGAGGGAAACATGCCGCCTACAACATTTTGGCTCAAAATGTTACCGCCTATGTTCCTTCTTCACACAACAGAATAGCTTAAATCTGTTGTCTAATTTCTACAGCTTGCGACATTCAAGTAAGCTTCCTCAAAATTTGGCGCCTAGTTTTCAATCACACAACGAAAATCTTAAGCACCGTTGTGCCTAGTAGCCCAAATTTCAGATTTCAAGAGGCAACCAAGACTCCAGAGTGGAGGGAAATCTGCCGCTAAATTTTCTAAGACTCAGACAACGGAAAATACTTAATTTCGTTGTGTAATGTAGTTATGATAAAAAAGTTATCATTTTGTTGACATTCACACAATATAACATTACTAATACCGTTGTACAATAGACTTTACTTAAACACACAACAGATGATTTCTGTTCCGTTGTGTGATTGGTGTTGTGTGATTAACTTTTTGAAGTAGTGCACATTAGGTGAAAAACTCGCTGATGTTAAAGTAATGTCAGACATCAGAAGTTGGTGCTTAGACATCAATAATTCTAGGTAGTGATGGGTTTGTAGTATATACAGGACATCATTTTCTTGTAAATTTGTGTTGTCTAAATATGATGTAGACATGGGGCAAAAATCGATGTCTAAATGCATGACATTAGACATCACTTAACGAGACATCGGTTGCTTACTGAAATAGACATCAATGTTTAGCTGATGTGTATCAACATTCTTATAATCTGCATGCACTCTAAAGTGTGTCTTGTTACTCAAATGTAGTTTACAACTCTTGAACCTCAAATAATAAAAAGCTGTTGAACACTTTACATTCACTTGTCTTATAGCTTCAAGGGTCAAAATCTTATTAGTTCCTTCAACATATATTAATTCCATTATTTATTTCAATTATATAACCAGCCATTCCTTTCATTCATTTCAATTAGAATAAGAGTACGTTACTACTGGCATGGCAAGTAACATATATATTCAAGTCAAAAGTAAGTAACTTCTAAGTCATCAGTTCATGACAACAATCATAGAAATAAATGATTTATAGATTATTGATGGTAAAAACCTATGTAACTACGTAAAACATGAATCCATCAAATTAAACTACATGTGTTAAGGATTACGTACATGTTTAATTAGAACTTCCAGTTACTTATACAGCTAAACTAAAGTTGAAAAAGCAATAAGATTATAAGTTTACCAAATTTAACAGCAAAAGGAATGATGCCAAACAAGTCCAATGTGTCTAAAGTTTGAACCGAGGGGGAAAGGGACCAATTAAAGGTAACAACATACCATCTCCACGGTTGTTAGTTCGGGCAAGCTTGAAGGTCCTATAGCCAGCATCACCAAGCCTCTTCAGGTACATATTCACAAATTCTTAATTTCCAACCCAGAACTCCTAATTTTACAAAAAATGGTCTATTAAGCACATATAGTTGGACAGAAACTGAAAAGTTTACTTTTTTCAGTTTAGACAGAAATTCAGCACAAAAGACAAAAGGGTACACAAAGATTACCTGGAGACATATAATAGCAGACGATTCATACAATAGCCAATCCAAAATCTTCTGATTCCTACTCACCCAAAATGAGCTGAATTGACTCTCAGGAAGCCCTTGATTCTGTTCCACACCACAAGAACAATGAAAAACTTCATAACACAATCAAAAACAATAAGCAACCTTATTTTTGACTTGAATATATATGTTACTTGCCAGAAATACAAAAGCCAATCCTTCTTATCGTCTCCAGCTGAACCTTGAACCAGAAATATGAAAAGCCCAGCAACCTAATCATTACAAATAAGGAAAATCAAATCAAAACTCAAACAACCATAACCCTAAATTTAAATTGAGTACCGAATTACTTCACGAAACCTCTCTATTCAAACCCCCAAAGTCAATTTGATTGCCAAAAAAAAAACCGAATCGAAAGTCAAATAGCTCAACCCAAAATCACAGACGAAGCCATTTCACACAATTCAAACCAAGGAAGGAGGAGGAGTACCTCGTCTTTAAGCAGGGAGCGGATATGAGTGGAGGAGAAGATGGAAGGTGAAGAACGCAATAGGAGTGGATGAGGAGAAGATGAATATGAGTTAGGTGAAGAACACGAAATAGGGCGCTTATAACTTTGGGAGACCGCTTTGGGAAAATTTGGGAGTAGCGCGCTTATAATTTTGGGAGACCGCCAAGCACCGATTGAAATACATTAAAGATCTAGTTGGTCACTAAGTGCAAGTGTTATTAAAACTTGTAGTGGCCAAACCTAAGTTGGTCACTATTAATTAAACATTTGGTCACTGCAAAATAATAATTAGGCGGGAGTTCTAAAAAATCTGGCGCCAACTATTTTAATGACCAATGCATAATGTTGGTCACTAGTTCTATTCTATTAATGACCAACTATAAGTTGGTCACTATGATTTGGTCATTAATTCCCAGATTTGTTGTAGTGCAGTCAGCCTCCATGCAATCCCAGAGCCATCACCCTCTCGTACTTCCACATCGATGTGATGGTTCGACTTCGACCGGAAGCGAACGTCGATGCCATCACACCAGAATAAAGCCAATCCACTGGATTGCCCCCGGCTGAACACTACTTCACAATTGAGATACCCGATCTCCAATCTCAAGTTTCTCATATAAGTAGCATCCGAAACCTTCGTCTCGCTCAGGAAGATAAAGGATGGATGATGTTGATGAATTAGTTTCTTCAAACCTTGCACCGCAGCATCATTGCCGATTCCACGACAATTCCAGGCCAGAATTTCCATCTCCAACTATGTCGTCGATGACCAACCCAGCAGGTGAGTAACAGGCACGTCGTAAACTACGACCCAAAGTATATCACACTCGTCGAGTGGATAAGGTATCTCGGACAGCGATCGCCGCCGGAATGGAGTCGCTGAACCTGAGTCGAAGTGACCGCCGGAGCCGCGACGTGCAAAGGGCAGAAGCCCGATCTAGGTTTCTAGAAAAAATTCCTTCGTGCGCGTGAGGCGCGTACAGAAGAAAGCCAAGAGTATACTTTTTTAGTTACAAGTTTTATTAATTAGTCTCTAGCCGATTTGGCTGTTAATCTAATGTTATCAACTTCTATTTCAAAAATAAAAGTAATGTAGTTGTTTACTCACATTTTGTTGATTTGTATTAGTGGCAAATTATGTGCTCGTTAAAGAGAAAAAAGAAGAAAGTTATCTTAGAGGCGAGGCTATTTTAAAAAGCCACTTTCATTAGTTTCATTGGCATTCATACTATAATGCTACATTCAAGCATCAAAATTCCCGTTTGTATAAAATAGAATCTTAAGCAGAACAAGTGGTCAGCTTAACGCCCTCAATGGCTAACTTATCCTCAGGGAAAGCACAATCGATTGGTTTTTGCTGCTCGGGCAACGAATCGCAAGCCTTCGGAGTCACATTGCTCGTAACGCCCTCAACATCAGTACAGTTCCACAACAATTTCTTTGGCTTTTCAGTGAGTGAGATACTCACATTAGAGATGCAAATTCCCTTGAAAGGATCACTAGCAATTCCATCCAACTGGGCCGGCATTGTAACATTCTCAGCAACAACCTCTCTATAGTTGATGTTTTGAATCACAGGAAGTGCCTTTGGATCAAAACCCTCGCCTGGATGTGAACCATAGGCGCCTGTCATCCAAAAAACGAACTTCATAGTGTTCAACGTCAATCTTCGTACATAAATGTCTTTTACATAAGCTCCTCTGCCTACAGATGTTTTGACCCTAATGCTGGATTCGGTGTTAATGGCTGTCACATCTTCAACTCTTACATCCCTGATTCCACCAGACATTTCACTGCCTAGGGCAACGGTAGCACTTTTAGGTGAAATACAGGTAAGCCTCCTAATAACAAGATGCTTGGTTGGCATTCGAAATTTGATTCCATGCTGATCCCAGCCACTCTTCACTGCAATGCAGTCATCCCCGGAGACTATGTAACAGTCTTCAATTCGAGTTTGTGAACACGAGTCGGGGTCAATCCCATCTGTGTTAGGAACGGTAACGGGTGCAAGGATTGTGAGGCCTTGTATAGTAATGTTACTGCAAATTAATACCAGAATGTTAGCCCACTGGCATGCAAATAAGAGCAAAAACATATCCAGTTCAAGATATGAAAAAGATCAAACCTGCTGTAAATGGGATGGATGTGCCAGGATGGAGAATTACGAAAAGTGAGATTGGAGATTTGGATCTGATTAGAGTACATAATATCAACCAAGTATGGTCGGGTGACTTTCAAAAGACCCTTCTTGAATTTGTCCCACCAGGGAGCACCTTGCCCATCAATGGTGCCATTGTTACCTAAATCCAAAAGGAAACCCATTAACTTTTATATGCAAAACCAAATTAGTTAAATTTGTGGTTAATTACCGGTAATTACGACATCGGTAAGGTTTGTTCCAAAGATTAGACTGCTTAACCTTCCACCAGGGGCCTCTCTCCCTTGCCCGTATGAAGGCAGTGCTGGAAGAAGAGGCCACTCGGACTCATCCTGTCGATTTGGTCATGAAAAATGGTCAACTTTTAGATGAAAAATATCTTAATAGAAACAAAAGCTAATCGATCTAAGGGAAGTTTCTCTGATATTGTAATTAATTGCTACTACATATCACCTCTCTAATATGCACATATGAATATATGATAGAACTCGATAAAAATTCCTTAATTCAAACAGTCTCCTCAGATATAGACGTATAAGTAGAATTAAAATCAGCCTAAATTTGTTAAGCAAATGTCGAGGTAATCACAATCATTAAACTTAAACATTAATAGAGACAACAAAATACAAAAATAAGAAATTAAACAAGAACCAAAATGGCCAGAAACCAAACCTGAGACCCAAGAATAACAGCATCCTTATGGAGGAAAAGGGTAAAGTGGCTTGTGAGGTTGAAGCTTCCGGTAAGCCAGTTACCGGGGGGCACAATTAGCTGTGCTCCGCCATCAGATGCATACTGGCTTAGTTTATCAACTGCATCTTTAAAAGCCTTTGTGTTCAATGTCTTTCCATCGCCAACGGCTCCGAAATCAGTCAAAAGAGCACTGTGCTTCCGGCAGTTAATGGCGGAGTACGTAACTGCATCCTTACTATTCTCTACTCTACATTCTGCCGCTTGCAGGAATAGTAATCCCAGTATAACAATAGTAGCAACCTGTAATTTTCTCAAGAGAAAACATATTAATATTCCTCAAAATGTTCTATTTGGATATGAGATCCAACCAAATAATAAAAATAATAGACAATTCATGAACTAATTTAGAAATGGAGGAGAGGAGAGAAAAGTACATACATGAGACATTGTTAAAGATTTTGAGTCCATGATCTGGTTTGAAAATGAAAAGGAATATGGTATGGTGAGGAAGAGGAAGAGAATTTATAGATCAAGGAATTCAAAGTGCAATGTATTTACAGAGAGATATGTGAATTCGTGGATAGGGATAGTAATAATGGTTCATACTATTTGTTAAAATTCTTTAATTTAAGAAAAAACATGAATGATGTCGCTGCTTTTGGATATCCCTTTTGTGTGCAAGTCATGGTACAAATCAAGCCTCAATCCTCCTTGCACTTTTCGCCTTTTTCAGCTCATCAAACTTTTGACTTTTGTCACCAAGGTGTTGAACTCGAACCCAATGCCATTTGTCAAACATAAAGTCAACAAGGTGTTGAACTTGAAACCAATACCATTTTTCAAAGATAAAGTAAACAAGGTGTTGAACTTGAACCCAATACCATTTTTCAAAGATTTGTTTCTGAATTTCGAGTTGATAAGAGTCATTTCTCCTTGACTGCTTTTGTAAAGTTTGTCGTTAATCATAGCCGAGGAAAAGCTACTTCTATCACGCTCCCAGCATACTGTACTCAAGAGGCAGTTGAGTTTGTTGCCCATGTGTAAGTTCCACTTTGTAATTCCATGTGCTTAAATGGTGGAGAGGCATCGTACTCTTTTTACTTCTTTTTTCTCTCTCTTTTTTCTATGAGCAAATGAGCAATACACATTGGAATCATAATATTTCCAAATTTTTCTCAGATTGAAAGTTTTTTTTTTTTAAAGTGTTCTAAATTTTCATTGCTCCAAGAACCCTGTCATGAATAGTTATTTTTTCTTTGCAGATGTCCTGTCCTTTGTTGTAAAATAAGAGCAAAAACATTTCAGAAGAGAGAGTTTAGACGCAGAGAATATGTGGTGTATTTTCTATTCATCTCCCCATGTGAGGTGTATATAGGGTTACATACTGTATACAAAAGGTAATACATATAATAGTTATACTAATCCCTCATACAATCACGATTTGTCATTCGCCAATTACAAGTACGTCAATAGCCGATCAAGGTGTGACACACATCACGCAATATTTATTGCATGAATAACCATAATTATTTACAACACTCCCCTTGGATATTTCATGTCAATAGTGTTGCCTCCACTGTGCGCTTCTAAGTTGCCTCATCAAAACCCTTGCCAAGTAATAAAAACCTTGTGGGAAAAAAAAAACCTTTGTCGAAGGAGAAAAAAAGCACAAGGTGCATGAGTGTGGAGTAGACGTATTATAACTTCAGAGATAGGTGAAGTCTTCTTATCGGGATCATAAGTAGATAGTATGTCTACGAGAGGGATGCACTAGAGTTGCCGCACCAAAACCTAGTAAAAAAGAATACTTCAATTCAGGGTTAATTTGATGATTCTATTCATCCCACAATGAGGGTATATATACAAGTACAAAGGAGTAGTCTAACTCTAATAGGAAACAATCTTTCCATAATTACAGGATATCCTAATTAAATAAAATCCTAATTACATACAGATTTACAGCGATTCTACACTCTCCCTCAAGTTGGTGCATAGATATCTATCATGCCCAACTTGTCAACTGAGCTGTCAAATACCTTCCTGGACACTCCTTTAGTAAGAACATCAGCTAATTGCTCCTCTGAGTTTACAAATGGAAAGCGAATAACCTTTCTGTCAAGATTTTCTTTAATAAAATGATGGTCAACCTCCACATGCTTTGTTCTATCATGCTGAACTGGATTATGTGCAATCTCAATGGCAGCTGTATTATCACAATGCAAATCCATAGGCTTTTTAAGCTTGTATCCCAGGTCTTTCAAGACATTACAAATCCACAACATTTCACAGACTCCGTGTGCCATACCTCGGAACTCAGCTTCTGCACTTGATCTGGCAACAACTTTCTACTTTTTGCTACGCCAAGTGACAAGGTTCCCTCCAACAAAAGTGAAGTACCCAGATGTAGAACGTTTGTCAGTTTTATCACTAGCCCAATCTGCATTTGTGTACCCAACAACTTCCAATCCATCTTTTTTCTGAAACAGTGACCCTTTACCTGGCGCCATCTTTAAGTACTTCAAAATATGAAAGACTGCATCCATATGCTCTTCACTAGGACAATGCATAAATTGACTAACAACACTTACAGCATAAGCAATATCAGGTCTAGTATGTGAAAGATAAATCAACCTTCCTATAAGACGTTGATACCTCCCTTTATCAGTTGGAACTTGATCAGGATAGATAGCAAGTCCGTGATTCATCTCAATGGGTGTCTCGATGGGTCTGCAGTCCAGCATCCCCATTTCAGCAAGTAAATCAAGAACATATTTCCTCTGTGAAAGTGAAATCCCCTTCTTAGACCTTGCAACTTCAATACCCAAAAAATACTTCAGTTGTCCCAGATCCTTCATTTCAAACTCCTTTGACAAATACTTTTGTAATTCATTTATCTCTTTCGAATCATCCCTGTAACAATCATGTCATCAACATACACAATAAGAGCTGTAATCTTACCACTCTTGCGCTTGATGAACAAGGTATGGTCAGAATTGCTCTGTCTGTATCCAAAGGCTTTCATGGACTTTGAAAATCTTCCAAACGAAACTCTTGGAGACTGCTTCAGGCCATACAAAGACTTCTTCAATTTACACTCTGACAGGACCCGCCCCGGATTTCACCTCTGAAATCCGAAGTGGCCCTGCGGGACCCACCTTAGAAGAAATTCTACCAAAAATTTGGTGGAACTTCCCCCAAAATGGGCTACCCAAAACCTGTAGAAAGCATATACACTTCTAAACCAATTCATCCTTATGCTCCTGGAGCCACCCTGCTCCCCAAATCAACATCATCCTCCAATTCACAAAATACAAATCTCAACTTGAATAACATAAATCTCATCAATAATCAGAGCGATTCTAACGGAAAGGTAATAAGGAAAACCTAATTCAAGGACAGACGCGGAAGCCATGCTATTGACTATGCCTCAACTCCAATGTACGCCCGACCTCAACAAATTTCGCCTGCAAACTGGGCATTTGAAACCGAAGGGCCCAGGGGAAAGAATATAAAATACGTTAGTGTGAGTGGACAAAAATAAACAATTTAAACAAAAGGGATTTTATACTTTCCCACATTTATTTCTTTAAAAAAATTCCCGATGCATGCAATAATTAAGAAAACGAACCACAAGAAACTCCGCTCAAGAAAAACCGACTAGCCCCGCTAGTCACAAACAACGGAAATCGGACTAGGCCCCGCTAGTCAAGTAATGATAGGATATGGGGAAGAGATATCACCATACGGGTAATGGAGCCTCCCAGGCTCTACCTACCCTCGACTGCCACTCACACATAGATTGTGCGAGGAGGAGAACTAATAACCTCGACTTCCACTCACACATAGATTGTGTGAGGAGGAGAACATTACCTCGACTGCCACCTACGTGAGGAGGAGAATACGTCACCTCTACTGCCACTCACCAACACAAAGTAAGTGAGGAGGAGAATAAGCTACCTCAACTGCCACTCACCAACACAAAGTCGGTGAGGAGGAGACCTAATCACATGACCCGCATATGGTGAGGAGAAACCATTGAAAACCAGTAAATCCGTAAATCCATAAGGCTTCTCCAAAATCTCTCAAGATAAAATCCATGTATTCAACGATGTGACCCCGCACGCCAAAATAGTCTCGAAATCATAAACAAATGGGCGAGAATTAATAAATCATTATAATTTCTTTAGGAAATCCCATTTCCGATAATATTCCAGAAAATCTCGAAGTCATCATTAGGGCATTCCCAATGCCAAAACCGAAAGTCTATAAATAAATAAATATGAAGACTAACTCCATCGAAATCTCATTTCGAAAATCTCTTAAAAATCCCAAATCGACAAATATAAATATAATATAAATAGCATAATTCCGGAAATCACCTCGGAAATAATTCGTCGAAAATCAACATCAATTATAAATTCGAATCCGAGCATAACAAATTAATATCCGTAATTCACAACCGGTATAAATCATAAATACTTCATGAAAATCATTATTGAAAGCAAATCCACGAGATAAATCGAAATCAAATTCCGAAATCAATTCATATGCTCGGAAAGTAATTTGTTAATTAAATAAAGCATTAATTCAAGAAAATAAACGCATGCATCATTATTTAAAACAAAAGTGCACTCACAGTACTATTCCGGTGATCACGGCATCACGCATATGAGTTCCTTCATCGAGCAATCGCTCGGCACGTCACCCTGTACATAATATATTCCGTGAATAGTTATTCCACAAATTAATACAATTCCTCAAATCCATTCCTTATAATAACATCTCCACTTCTCCTCGGATGCAACCCAAATTATACTACTAATACCAATTCGTTAATTTAAAGGTTCCAAGGCAGAACCGAGAGATATCCGACGGCCGGATTCTCGTAATTCGATAATCGAAACCCTAAACTTCAAAAATTCATAATTAATTCCAAGCTTCTCCAAAATTCACCAAATTTCATATACAAGCTCTACAATATTTAAAGGATTTAATGGGCTAAAAACTGGAATTAAAACACAGCCCAACACGCCTCCACGGGCCGCCAACAGTGGTAGCGCGTGGGCCCCACGCGCCGGCGGCCACTACCTCCGATGGCCACCATATTTTGACAGTAGCACCTACTCAACACACTGATCGATTTTCTCAACTACAACACCACCCAATTTTACCTTTAAACAGTCGAAACCGGCCGGTGAAATTTTTCCAGAAAATCCCAAGAACCTTAGGATTTGAAATCTTCGATTCGACCTCCACACTGAAAATCTTGACTCGAGGATAGGGGCGAAATGATCCTTGGCAAAAACCGATCCTTCGACGCCAGTTTGGTGGCCCGATATGGCCGGAATCGCCGGAAATCGATGAAACCTCCGTTCGCCCACCGTAATCTTCGTGGCTCAATTCCGAGCTCCTCCGGTCGAGCCGCTGCAAAACACCACCACAGGCGTGACAAGAGGGAGGAGACGAGCTTGCCGGTGCCCAGATTCCATCGTGGGTCGGCCGGAGAAGGGAGATATCGGAGGAAGAAGAAACCGGACAGAAGGGAAGAAAGGATCGGGGGAGAGGAGAGAGAAAGAGCCGGGTAGGTTTCCAAAAATGGAAACTTACCACAGTAACTCGGCTATTTATAGAAACTTACCCTGAACAGTAACCGTAAACAGTAACTTTAATCTTTCGCTTATAACTTTCACATACGAGCTCCAATTTTTACGCACCACATATGCACACGCTCGGTTTAACGTCCTCTACAACTTTCATGAAGGAAGTTTCCTCAAATTTTGACCTGAAGGAAAAGTCAACTTTTAGGGCCACTAAAAGTATCTAAACAAGTAAAAAGTGAAAGAAATTGTCGTTTCCCATCCAAATGACTAGTAAACGGTAAAATTTAGGTCCGGGACGTTACACACACCTTGCCAACGTCACTTGGGTAATTCTTAACACCTGGGAGCACATCCATGTACACTTCTTCCAAATTCCCATTAAGAAACGCATTCTTCACATCAAACTGGTGCAAGGGCCAATCTTTGTTTGCTGCAAGTGAGATTAGAATCCGGACAGTATTAATCTTTGCCACAGGTGCAAAAGTCTCCTCATAATCAATCCCATAGCGTTGTATATATCCTTTGGTAACCAACCTCGCCTTGTATCTATTAATAGTTCCATCTGCATTAAGCTTCACAGTAAATACCCAACGACATCCTACAGTCTTCTTTCCAACCGGCATAGGTACTACCTCCCATGTTGCATTCTTTTGAAGAGCTTCCAATTCTTCATTCATCGCCTTTGTCCATTTTGGATCCGTCAATGCATCCTGCACGTTACTAGGAATAGATAGAGTAGATAATTGATCAACAACAAGTGCATGTGACTTAGAAATCCTATGGTTAGACATAAAATTAGCTATAGGGTATTTAGCTTTGGCTTTGATATCTGGTTCATATTGTTTCTTAGGAATTCCCTTGGTAACCTTTTATGATTTCCTAGGTTCGACACTTTCTAACCCAGACGACTCATTACAGTTTAGGGGTACCTGAGGTGGATCATTCTGACCGGTAAACATCCCAAATACATCACTCTTATTCTTCAGTAATGATACCCATGTCATGCGAGTACAATCATCAATAAACGTTACATAATATCGAGCTCCAGAAAGAGAATGAATTTTCGCAGGACCTCAGACATCAGAGTGAATTTTCATAAAAGGAACAGGACTTTTATTAAGACTTGGTGAATATGAAACACGGTGGCTCTTGGCTAGTTCACAAATATCACAATGGAAATCCAAATCATTGACAACAGAAAACAAATGAGGTTGCAGCTTCTTAAGATAACTAAAAGATAGATGACCTAAACGGCGATGCCATCACCATACAGCTTCCTTCGCATTCTCTACCCCAGTGATCTGATTAGCTTGCCCCAAAAGATGCTTCTGGTTCTCTCCAGTCTCTGTCAGATCCAGGTAGTACAATTTCCCCCTTCTAACACCATAACCAAGGATCTGCCGAGTCAGAATGTCCTGAAACACACAGAAAGACGGATAGAAGGTCATAATACATGCAAGAGCTAAAATAATTTGACCAACAGACAGGAGATTATAAGCTAGTGATGGCACAACTAAGACAGATTCAAGGGTTAATGTATCAGATAAAACAATAGAACCTTCTCCGATGACCGGAGTTGGAGTACCATCAGCAGTAGAGACAACAACCTGAGGGGAATGTCTAAAGTTTTTCACAAGATTAGGGTCATTGGTCATATGATCAGATGCACCTGTATCAATTATCCATGTATTATTCAAAGTAACCTTACCCTTCATACCTGATTGCGCTACATTAGCGGAGGCATTGTCTAGACGCTCTTCCTCTGTAGTAGCAATGGCGGCCTTGCCCAGATTCTTTCGTGGTTTCTTGGTGAAGTCCCACCAATCAGGGTAACCAATCACTTCATAGCACCACTCTTTGCTATGACCTAGTTCCCCACACATAATGCACTTTCTATTTGCGTATGGATTTGGTTTACCTAGAGGACGATGGGAGAAGCCTGGAGGAGGACCTGGTTTGCGTTGGACAGCCATAACAGAGGTTTCTGTAGGTATCGAATGCCCCATAGCCTGTTTCTCTGATTGCACCTTGCGAATGTAAGCATAGCTCTGCTCCAAAGAGAATTTAGGTTCCTTGCGCAGGATTTCTCCACGCACCTGATCATACTCTAGGTCAAGTCCACTCAAAAACATGTGAACACGCATCTGGGACATCGCTGAGGTCTCTTGAACTACAGCTGCAATATTATCATTCTGAGAGGCCACCCTTTGATCAATCTCCTGGAACATCGCCACTAACTCATTATAGTAGGTAGGAATAGGGTGATGGTGGTTTGGAATTCAATGGTGGTGGTACGCAGCGTTTTGTGGTGTTCTTCAGGATTCAGGATTCAAAGGATGCAGCGCAAGTTCAAAGGATTGAACCTGCTTTGATACCAAGTAGAAAAGAATACTTCAATTCAGGGTTAATTTGATGATTCTATTCATCCCACAATGAGGGTATATATACAAGTACAAAGGAGTAGTCTAACTCTAATAGGAAACAATCTTTCCATAATTATAGGATATCCTAATTAAATAAAATCCTAATTACATACAGATTTACAACGATTCTACAAACCTTGCCCAATAAACCTAGTGGGAAAAATCCATGGTCGAAGGGAAGAGATGAGCAAATGCATATGTGTCAAATCAAATCATCTTCAGGATGCAGGAAGTGGGATGATCATGCCAAAGCTATGCCTCGTCAAAACCTTGCCAGGTAACAAAAATAGTGGGACAAAATAACCTTGGACAAAGGACAAAAAGAGTACCCGATGGTCAAGTGGGTATGCTTCGGTGTACTCCCCTTGAAAATTACTTATTAGGTAATTCAGATAATTCATGTGGACCAATACCTTGGACATATTCTGAAATATAGACTTTGGTAGTGACTTGGTGAAGAGGTCTGTACGATTTTCTTCAAATCGAATGCGCTTAACTTTAATCTTTTGATGGTCCCATTGTTACTGATTGAAGAAGAACTTCAGTGCAATATGTTTGGTGTTGCCTCATTTGATGAAACTCGTCTTTATCTGCTCGATGTAAGCAGCATTATCCTCATTGATAATGGTCAGTTCATCAGTGGTGGAATGCAATCCACATGTGCTTCTAACATGCTTTGCAACGGCTCTTAACCTTATACATTCACGAATTGGTTTCTAAAGGGCTAGAATCCTAGCATGATTCAAAAAAGTAGCAACTAGGGTTTGTTTCGTAGACCTATAAGAAATTGTAGTATTTTCAATGGTAAAGACATAACCAATTTAGGAGCAGGCCTTGTGCGGGTCTGGTAGATAGCCCGTGTTAGTATATCCAACAAGGCCATCATTCTGAGAATTAAGGGGGTTTGATTCATTCTTTGATGCATAGGGATAAAATAAGCCCATATCCGTTGTACCCCTAAGGTAGCGAAAAATGACTTTTATGCCATTCAGTGGCGGCATGTTGGTGCAAAACTATATCTAGCTAACAGGTTCACATCGAATGAGATGTCCGGGTCTAAAGCATTGAGTCAAGTACAATAATTCTCCTATTGCACTTAGACATGGGACTTCTGGCACTAACATCTCTTCGTTATCATCTGTAGAACGATACAGTTATGTTTAGACTTCGAACGACTATGGGTGTGCTTGAAGACTTTTATTTATCCTTACTAAAGTGTCTTAACATCTTCTAGATTTAATTTGATTGATGGGTCCAAATTTCATCTGCACTATGCTCGAGCCCCAGGTCGAGACAATAGTTTATTCTCCCAAGGCCTTTCATCTCAAATTTTGTCTTTAGGTGCTTTGCGTTTCCTTGATCTCTTTAGAAGTATCAATCAAATTCATGTCATTGACATAGACCACCATAATTTCAAACTCGGAACTTGTTTCCTTAATAAACACACATAGGCATAGTTTATTATTCACATATCCCATCCCGGTCAAATATTCACTTAGACAGTTATACCACCTCCGTCTAGATTGTTTCAATCCATAAAGTGATCGCCTCAAAACTAATGGAGAGCATGTTCTGTAGTCTAGAACTATTTGCATAGGGTAGATTAAATCCTGTAGGAACTTTTATGTATATCTCTGTATCATGATGCCCATAGAGATAAGCTGTGACCACATTTATATGATGCATATTCAGTTTTTTGAAAACTACTAAACTGATAAGGTAGCGGAATGTTATGACATCCATTACAAGAGAATACATTTCCTCGTAATTAATCACAGGAAGTTGAGAAATTCCTTGCGCCATTAGACGAGCCTTGTATATCACAATTTGTTTTTCTCATTACGCTTCCTTAGAAATACCCATTTAAATCCTACATGTTTAACATAGGGAGGTGCAGGAACAAGAAGCCTAAAACACCTTTCTCTTTGTCAAAGAATCTGATTTGACTTCGATTGCTTCTTTCCATTTTGTCCAGTCATCTCTTCATTGATATTCATCAACAAATCAAGGTTCGAGGTCATCGCTTATTATAGTTTTAGTGGCCACCACAAATACAAGCATATCATCGATGATAATCTCATTCCGATTCTAATTCTCACCAAATTTACCGAGATTTCTCTATTCTTGGGAGTGGTTCAAATGTTGGAGCGTCCCCTAACGTCATTTCATCTAGGTTGGACCCATATATAATCTGAATTTATCTCGTGATATGAATCGGTTTAAGATTACGATGTCAATATGATTCGTTTGTGCTAAGTTGACCCTTTTTCGGGGATAAAAATTCTTCTAACCTAATGGTTTACCTCGCTTCTGGGCAGGGACATATGACTGGTTAGCCATCATGGTCGTATCTCGTTCATCTGGGACGACATGTCCTACGGGACGTCTACCCTTGCAGGCACATTTGCAGCAAGTACATGTGATCTCGTCACTTTAGCTAGATCATAAAAAGTCTCTGGCATATTGTATTTTATACTCTATAGATCTAAAATTGTCCACACTTTGCTATTTTCATGTGGTTCATGGATTAAGATGAGACATAGTGAGGACATTCCATGTTGATTCACGTTGTTCATTAGGAATATTGACATTCTTATCTCCCCTAATGGCTAGAAGACTGTCTCATCAAAGTGACAATCCTCAAATCTAGCGGTAAAGAGATCGCCTATCAAGGACTCTAAAGAGCACATAATAGATGGGATTCATAATCAACATATATGCCCATCCTTTGTTGAGGATCCAATTTTGTATGTTGTGACAGCACAATTGGCACGAGGATTGCACACCCAAAGGCACGTAAATGTGAAACGTCATGTTCATACCCAGTCACCAGCTGTAATGCGGAGTAAGATTGGGTAGTAGTGAGCCTCAACGGGACTAACATGGCTGCATGTAAGATTGCATAGCCTCACACAGAAAGAAGAAGCTTGGTGCGCATTACCAAGATTCTATCTGCGAGACCATCCTGGGTGTGGACATAGGGAACTAGATGTTAAACATCAATCCCAAGGGATATGCAATAATCATCGAAAGACTTCGATGTAAATTCTCCAGTATTATCAAGTCATATGGACTTTATGGGATGATTCGAGTGATAAGCCCTCAATTTCGTGATCTAGGAGAGAGTTTAGCAAAAGTAACTTTATTGTGGACAACCGTGTAACATGTGATCACATTGTCGATGCATAAACCAAACCATGAAATATTTAATTGGTCCATATGGTGGTTCTATAGGCCCGCAAAATTTTCCTTGCACTCTGTGCAGAAAAAGATAGTGTATATACCAGTCTTTCCATATGATGGTCTAATATTCAATATTCTTAATGAGCAAGCTTAACATAATGTGTCACTAAACACAAGACCCTTATTCAGAAGGGGGTGATGATGTGATGAGTTGAGGATACGACGTATTATATTTTGACATTGGTGTCCCAAACGATCATGTCATAATAAGTAGTCACTCGAATCAGTTAGCTTCCAGCTAACAAAATTTAATTTCTCCAATGTACACTTCTGGCCTCACTCGGAGGTTATGCAAAGATATTCCACTTCTTTTTCTCAGTGGTTTCAACGTGACAGCCGTTGGTTCTAACATCCTTAATACTTAATAACGTTCTTTTGGAACATGGAGAATATCATGCCTCATTAGTGGTAAGTTTGGTACCACTGGACAAAATAAATTTGGCTTTACCATAGCCCTCCATCAGGTTGGATTGGCCTGATACGGTTGTCACAAAGGTATGAATAGGCAATAAGTTTGAAAAATATCTCTGATCTGGGAGTATGGTGTGGCAATAGCACCATTAGCTAGACAACAAACTTCCCATATAATATGCCTACTCACTTATTTAATTCAATGGATCACATGTATAAATTAATAAGTTTATTGAATTAAATATATTCGAACATAACCACATTTCCATAATCCAAAATAATTGAAAACATAAATCACCAAAAATAATCCAAAAAACTAAATATCATTCATAAAAATGAAGTAAATATGGCACATGGGTCAATCATATCCATGTCTTCGAGTTTCAATTCTCGGTATATCCAATAGTTGCCTAGAAGACCATAATCTCTAGTGTGGTATCCATAGGAATTGACCCTTCGACAAAGTTAGGCTTAGTTTGAGATTGATTCCTGGGGTGCTTTTGGGGCTGCTTCTGCTTTTGGGCCAAGAGCATGGTGTTTGGTAAAATCTCTGAAAGCTGCTTTTGGTTGAAATTGCTTCTCCGTAAAGCCGAAGTTGGGAAGCTACAATTTGTAGCTTTTAAAAGCTGCTTTGGGAAAACACGGAGGAACAACAGTGGAGAATTTAATGAAATTTGGAATTCTTGTCAATTTTGTCCTCCTCCTTTTCTGAAAATTACATCAAAACACTTAAACCCCATCTTTTCTCCATCGTGAGACAGACATATCTCTTTGCCGTCATTATCATTATCATTCCACATCTGCTCCTTCCTCTTCTCGGTGCCTAGTTCTCCCTCCTCTTCTCTCAGATCGCCTTCTTCTTCAGCTTGTCGTTGTTGACGTCCTCCAATTCCTAGATTCTCGTCGGCCTCGCCTCCTTCCTCTACGCAGACTTTGGGTCTTTTGGGTTTTGATTCTTCTCTACAGATAGAATCAAACGGAACCCAATTTCTCTGATTCCTCCATAAATGCACAAAAATGAGTAAGGTATGTGAGCTTTACTCAGTGCTGTTGCTTAAGCCTTGCCATAGAAGTTTGACACAGGTTGCGTTAGATTTTTGTCTCGCACTTAGTAGTTAGGCACTTTCTTGCAGCTAATAGAGATTTTCTGAGATTGCGATGGGGAGCTTTTGGTGGTCAGAAGAGTTTTATTAGACAAATTCTCTATTTTTATGGTTTAGAACAACTTTGTAGATTGAAGGACATTGTGTGTGCTATTGGTTCTTGTAGTTTTATTTGAACTTAGTATCTTGTAGACTATAGTATCGAATTATGGTATTGATTGCAATCTACTTAGTGTGATCTAAGATAGTTTCTCGAATGTTTTTGTTATCTGTTTAATAGGGCATGTGATGTTTACATCAGTGATCATTATCCAGGTTTTGGATAACATGTAGGAGTCGGCTGGTCTGAAATTATAGTATATAATTTCTTTTAGTTTGAAGGTTTAGTTTAAGAAGGAATAGGAATATGATATGGGTTTGTTTGTATCTAGAGATCTTTTTCATTAAGTGGCTACTACTTCTCTGTTTTTCTTTGTTCATTAAGTGTATCTAGACTTTAGTATCGTATTATGGTATTGTGTTAGGATTGTTGCATCAATTATTGCTGTGCTTGATTTGGATTTCTACAATTGGGGTTCGTTACATCAATATGAAATTTATTGATTTTAATTTCTTCAATTGGAGTGTTAGATCAGTAGGATTTGGATAATTTGTATATATGTGTTTGTTTGATTTGGATTTTGAAAGATTGTTCTTTTTGCTACTAATATAAATGGGTTTGTTACACTCCTAGTGATATAAATGGGTTTGTTTGATTTGGATTTTGATTCCTTCATAACTTACGTGCTCAATAAGGCTGAGAGATGTACATGAAGCAAAGACATTGTTCTTTTTGCTACTCACAATCTCCAGCAGTTAAACTCCGAAGCTATAAACATATATCATATATGGATGAGGCATCTTCGCGTATAATATATGTACAGATATGACCTGAAACAGATAATAACATACCTATCTTTCTTTGGTTGTCTCTGTTTCTATCAAACACATAGTGTTTCAAATTTTGAATTCTAACTGGATTCTTTAATTACTTTTCCATTATATCAAACTTGCATTTCTTTTTCTATCTTTACTTTTCAGTATGCAAGAAAATAATGCATATATTTACTTTTCTTTTCTTTATCTTCTGTAAGTTCCAGAATGGAAAATTTAAATATCAAGATTGACAATTATACATTGCTATCGAAAACAAACATGCAACAAATAAATTACTTATTTAATCTTTCTCTTAGTTCAAAAGTAGCTGAATGCTTCAATTTTTTTCAGAACTTATCCTCTGTCTCCTTCAGCTTGCAAGAATGTTTCTAGTGGAACACCTTTCACAATTGTGGGATATAAATAATACTGTTTTGTGAGTATATATGTTTATAATTTTGTCTTTTTGTCTTGTTGTGATGAAGGTTGTTGGAAACCTTTGTGATATATATTTTGTGATAAGTAACTCCTTTATTATCTTCTTATTTTGTAGATCAATCTATAGGGTCGCAAATTTCGTGACGTGGGAGTTAGTCCTGACATGATGGCTGTTTATGATAACATGTTCAAGGGTAGCACAGCCCTAGGTCACAATGTCATGATCCCTCAGAAACTATAAATATTGAAGAGGTTGTGGAGGATTCTGAGCATAATATTACTCAAGTGAAGAGACTAGTGAAGAGATGGAGGATAATGAACATGATGCAGATGGTCCGGGAAGACAAGAAATGGAGGTGTTAAGAAATGCAATTGCACAAAATCTAATGAATGCATCTACTTAGCATTTAGTTGCAAATTTCAAGTGACTTTAATATATTTTGTGTAATGGTTCCTGTTGAAATATGGTCGGGAAATTAATCCAAATATTTTTGTGTAATAGTAAAACAATAATATGCATATTGAAGGGTTTAAAGTAAATCTTTTATTTGGTCCAACCAAGGGTACAAGAATAATACATGAGAAATTTTTTTATTTGGTATGGTTACATAATCAAAAAATAAAATTATGTATTTTAGTAGCTTATCTTAGCATGTATGACCATTTTGGTAATTATACCCAGCCAAAGCACTTTTGCCTTGCAACTTAACAAACACGTAGAAATTGCTTTTTTGTTCTCACAGCACTTTTAAAAACAGTTTACCAAACACCTCAGCTGCTTTTTCTCACAGCAAGTTCGAAAGTGCTTCCTCTCACAGCAAGTTCGGAAGTGCTTCCCCTCACATCACAACAATCCCAAACTAAGCCTTAGTCTCTTGAGTTCTGTAATTGGTGTGATACGCATTTACAACGTCTGCTTCGAGACCAAGTCAGTTCCTCTACATTAATAACAAAGATCATGCTGATTTTGGGGGTTTTGGGGGTGACGGATCGGACCAGTGTTCCATTCAACTTGGGCTTACTGAGCTGAGGCACCATGGAAACCGTGGGCCTGGCTTGATCATTCCTTTGCAAGAGGTTGTTGTTCTTTTTGGCTAGCAACAAGGTAGTGATTAATTTCGAGAATCTAGTAAAGTGTCTCTCCCTGTATTGTTGCTATAGGACCAAACATGAAGCAGGGAAGGTAGAGAAAATCTTCTCCAATAGGTCAGCTTCCGTGAGCTCATTCCCACAAAATTTGAGGAGTCACCAGATCCAACAGATTTCTAAATTATACTCATTTATAGATTTAAAATCCTTGAAAACAGATGTTCTGCCAATCATGTCTTGCTTCAGGCAAGAAAATGGTTAAAGAACTCTTCCAGAGCAACCCAAAGAATCTGGCTCCTTGGAGTGCTCTCTCCATATGTTTCTTTATGAAAATTATGGCACTCACCTTAAAAACCTTAGTGACGACGTTGTTAGCAATGATTGTTGATCTCGTCTTCTTTGCAGTCAGATGAATTTTCACATCTTGAGTCCACTTTAGATAGTTTCTTCTGGAAACCTCTAAAGCAACAAAGTCAAGCTTGCTGAGATTTGACATTCCTTAAAGGAAAGAAACAAATAATCTTAATACTTTGGGTAATATCATCCATAAGCAACTAACAAAAACTTCAGGTTCTATATCATGGTATGAAAAATCAGATTAAATATGTATGGTGAATTTATGAAGGAAACTTCAAGTTCCTTATATGGCATTATCGGAATTACATGTTCAATATACATGAAATGTTATTACTCAACCATTTCGGTAACTCCAATTGAACACGACCAAGTAAGAAGATAAGGTTTGGGTGGAGTGAGGCTCATTTAAGTACACAGCCTCAGTGGATCTTATCTAGACATCGCATCCAATTAGATGAGCCTAGTTAGAATGATTCATAACATTTCAATATTATCGAAACTAACGGTTCGATATGTGTGAACTTTTGGTTCATTAAGTACCTCCATTCCACACATACATATTCTAATGCAAAAAATTTAAGCAAGCAAAATATTCATATAATTAATATAATCAAATAGAGAAAATAGGAAAAGCACATAATTATATGATAAATTGCTTTTGGCAAATACTTACTTGTGTACTAGTATGCTACTATAGCATAGCGATAAGTGTCCCGTTTTGCTAAATATTAGGGCTGGATTTGAATCCCAATAGCAGCAAACTCTGTTTTGCCATTTATTTTGGTACTCCTGGACCGTAAGGTTGTGGGCTTTTGGGCTAAATCGGGAGCTTGTGAACTTTAGCTTCCCATGCGTCAGCCCATTAAGAAGTGGTTGGGCTCATCTAGGCTTGTGCAAAGGAGCTTTTGGGCCTTTGTAGACATTGGATTTGTTTATAGTTGATGTGGTAGCAGGCTTTGCGGCTTGGGCTGAGCTTCTTGCTTAGGGCAGCGGCTTAGGGCTGAGCTTTTGGCTTAGATCAATGGCTTGGGCTGTAGTCCCAAAAACCTAATATTCCAAGATTTAGGGTTCATGCATCATGCAGGATTTTTACATACAATCATGGGTTACTAGCATGTAGATATAAGATTGAAATAACGAACAAAATTACGTTCATGCTTCATGGTGATTATTCATATAATCAAGACTTGATAAGCATGAATAAACATTAGAATTTAGAAAATATAACTCGATGCAAATAGGATGAATCTTCAGCTTATTTGTGCATAATTGAGAAGGTTGTTTCTACAGAGCTTCTCAGCCAATCCAAGAGCTTGTCTATGATTCAGATCCTAAACTAGATTGAATGATGATTCTTCTTTGGTTGATCACCAATTTCAGAACTTTTCGTGTTGATAACGTGCTGTAAAATGAGAGTGAAAGATTTCATAAGAGAGCATTTAGACGCAGAGAATATCGAGTGTTTTTTCTATTCATCTCACCATAAGGTTTATATAGGGTTACATCATGTATACAAAAGGTAATACATAATAGCTATACCAATCACTCATACAATCACGAGTCTATCAATTGCCAATTACAAGTACGTCAATCGCCAATCAGTAGTGATTAACACACATCACACAATACTTATTGCATGAATAGCCATAATTATTTACAACAACCTTGTGTTTTTGGATATATCTCATTATTTATTGTTTACCCCATCAAGAAAACAAATATTAGATCTGATTTGCAACTGGGAAAATTTGGTGGAGTTATGGTTAAGTTAAAGCTATAATTTAGAGAAGATCTTGTCACAGATTAGTGTTCGTTGCAAGAGTTTTTGTTCTCTGCGTATGTCTTATGCCTACATTCATAAAGATGAAGCATTGGTGATCACTACATTGGTGCCTAATATTAAGTACTTAAACTTGAGGTCTGCAGATTTTTATCGGGACAGCCTTGTCTCAATACTGAGGAGCTGCAAAAATCTTGTGCTTTTGGATGGCAGAGATTGTGTTGGGTTTAATGAAGCTAATGAAGAATAAATCTTGAAGCTTTCTTCACATATTAGTAAATTTATATGTGAGGGTTCGAAAGAAGAATTTTTTATTGTATCATGATGTTTACGAGGAATGAGGGGTGCCATTTTCAATTTGATTAATTATGAACTTTGCTAAGATATTTGCAATCCTGTATGCACTGGAGGTTAGTGGGAGTGTCTCTATTTTTCAGACCTAGTGCTGCTGAACTTGTTTAGTCTTATATGTAATTGCGGCGGTTGGGCACCTCAACATGATCAATACTGATGTTCTTTACGTCAATTATGACCTTGTTGTTGGGTCCTACCTGAGTTTCTTACTCCATCTTATTAATAGCATGACCTTCAAAATTTTGTTGTTTGTATTATGTATATACAGCTAATGTTTTGTATAGATTCCAGTTGTTCAGCTTTTATTGTCTTTTAGAAACAATACTGCTTGGGCAAAACTAGCTGCCTAGTTTCGATTGACCGCAAGCTTTTCTTTAAGAACAATAATGATTGCCTATATATGAAGAAGACACTTGCTATCCAAGTAAAGGGCACCCTTTGAAGGGTAAGGTATAGAGTGTTGTTGAGAATCTATAAATGCTATGAGAATAAAACTCTACAATTTCATGACCCTTGGGGAAGAAGAATTGCAGTTCTTTGAAGCTCAGCTTTACTTCTGTGAACTAGAAGTCGATCAAAATGTGTCATAGTGCCTGACAAGTTACAAGCAGGTTGCCAAAATCAAAAGAAACTTTTATTTGTTCGCAAGGCCATTTGATTGCATTTAACAAAACCTAACGAAAAGTACGTAAAGTAAATCCATTTTAACTTGGCATGACAAACCATATTAGCATCCAATTATTTGAGATTTCTTGTTGAAGTAAGGAAAGTAAACCATTTTTGAGAAAAGTAGATAATTAATTTCATTAAAACTTATCTATGGTCAGAAGACCCTTACATTAATTTTGGTCTTGATCCAAATATAAATGGCTCAAACTACCGAACAAATTGATCGATAGGTACCCTCATTACAAATAGATTTAGCTCGCTTATTAAAACACAAACGTCTCTACCAAACGACCAAAATTCAGACTAATTACCCAACTTTCATAATAGTAAAATTAGACATCTAGAGATCGCAATTGATGTACAACTAGAAGAACTAAAAATTAAGCAAGTCAACAAAGAAAAACTTTCTTTGCCCTTAGAAGTATGCCTAACCCAAAGAGATAAAAAAAACTTGACCCAAGGACAAGGGCCATAAACCACGGGCCAACCACTCTAGCCCAATCAGCACCCTAACGACAAGCAGCTCTAGCGCCGCAGTGCCAAACATCCTCTTCGTCATCCCTGGCAACATCGAAGCCTTCAATGCCAACGACCTAACCCAGTAGTCACTCCATTAGTGCCCACCACCATCAGCCCATCCAAAATCAAGTAGCGCAATCCACCATCAAACTTGGATCTAGGAGCAATCGGCCACCCAAACTAGCAATCCTACAGCCCTTATAATCGTCGCCAACACCAGATCCTGCAGCCCGCTCCGCCTTCATCTATCTTGCAAACACAGCCGTCCTTCCCGACCCAATGAAGCCAAATGAAGGTAGCAAATCAGACCGCGTCTATGGAGACCGGCCCCAACCAAGCCTAAAGATCCTATCAAGTTACACCTCGATCTTAGAAACATTTATACGACATAAAAGAGTACCACGTAAATGCTTGTTCGATGATGACATCCCAAGGACATGCTGTCAGACAAACTGGAAAGCTTTGAAGGTTAGACACGCATGTGGTGTAGGGTGGCTAGGGTTTCTTTTTTGTTAATAATTTTTAGAGAGTATTTTTCATTAGCACCCGAATTACTAAAACCTCAATTTAAGGAAAGTACACCATTAAATACTCTAAGATTTAACTTTCTAGCATTTTCAATTATTTTCCCAACAACCAAATTTCCTAAGAAAATCGCATCCGCCAAGAAGTGTGGAAGTTTTGGTTGAAGGCGGAAGTCAGCGATGCAACCTTAACAGAGGGGCTAGGTAAGTGAAAAAATAGTAATAACATTTCCAAAGTTGTATTTAATGTAATCATTTTCCTCTCAGATTTTATCTTTGTTACTTTTTAGGGAGAATATCACACAATGGTCACTCAACTTTTACCTTTTCGACACTTTAGTCACTCACTTTTTAAATATATCACTTTGATCACTTAACTTTAACCCTGTTATTTACTTTAGTCACTTTGTTAATTTTTTTTCATTAAAAAAATTTATTTGCCACAATATTAATGATATTTTCGACCAGCCAATTGTGAAAAATTGATAAATTTGAATTGGAATGAATGAGAGAATTGATAAAAGTGAGCCTAAATGTTTGACAGACTAATAGTTGAGTGACCAAAGTGGTATATTTAAAAATTGAGTGACTAAAAATGTCGAATAAGTCATAGTTGAGTGATTATTTGTGAAATTTTTAATAAAATTTCAAGAGGATTCTTTTTGTAATTTTCTTTAGGGAAAAATTCATGAATAGTACCCCAAGTATGGCCCACTATTAATTTTAGTACACCAAGTTCCAAAACATAAACTTTAGTACATGAGGTTTCAAAACCGACCCATTATACATACACGACGTCAATGATGTCGTTAGTTTCGTGCCAGCTGTAGTATTTCAAAGGGTAAAACAGTCTCTTCAATTTTTTTGCTATGAGCACCCAGCTGTCACTCTTCTCTTATTCTGGACACCCAGCTCTCTCTCTCTCTCTCTATATATATATATATATATATATATATATATATATATATATCCAAAAACCCGCCCTAGAACACGACTAGTCTACAGTCTACTGCTATCTGGCCTCACAGTAATGGCAACCTCGCTCTCGTCCCTCTCCTCAATTCTGAACTTATTACCTCGCCTTCATCTCCAAAAGCCATGTCGTTTCTCTCTCAGGTCCTAAATTGGAAATTGGAAGCAACTTTCGGAATCCGATGTTACCATCGGCAGCGGACCACTACTCAGCTACAAAGGAGGAGTCTTGGCTCCAGAAGCTTCTCTCACTCCAGCTCTTCTCTTCCGAACCACTTTGACGACCCCAGCCCCTGCCACTTTGTTCCCCAGACCACCGCTATCACTACCTCTGAAGCCGGAGAGTCGGATCAGGTCGGTGTTGAGCTTGGTCCGGAGGAAGAACTGGAGCGAAAGGGCAGATGCTAGAATGGTGAGATTTCCGGTGGTGGGCTAGAAAGACGGTCCCCATGTCTCCCTTGCCGAGGACTATGATGGCTTTGAGGTTGTCGAGGTCGAGCTCCAATGAAAAATATGACTATGATGGAGAGTAGGATTGGGGATAGGGGCTATAATCAGATGTGGTGAAAGGTAGTGCAGAGGCGTGGTGATCAGTGGTGGTGATCGGTGACAACGAAAAGAATAAGGAAAAGAGATCCAGGCGGTGACGGATATGAGAGTGGCTATGAAAGAGATAAGAAGAGGAAGAAGCGAAGCCACAAAAGGCATAGGGCTTATGATTCTAGACCAGAATCTGGTGCTTCTGATTCTTCAAGTGATGACAAGAGACATAGGCCTCTTGAACCCGTACTTCTTGTCGTCAGCCGTGGCGGACATGGTGGAGAAGTCGTCGGAGGCCATTGCTAGAGTTTGGGGTAGCAGAGTCGATAAGCGAGGTTGAGAGAGAGAGAGAGAGAGAGAGAGAGAGAGAGTGTGTGTGTGTGTGTGTGTATGAGAGAGAAAACCCGTTGACAAATGAAAAACCAATTTTGCCCTTCATTATGTGCGTAATGGCATGCGGACTGACGAAGTTATTGACGTTGTGAACGTATATTGGGTCGAGCTTCATATTTGATGTACCAAAATTTATGTTTTGGAACTTAGTGTACTTTAGTGGACCATACTTTGAGTACTATTTATGAATTTTTCTGTTTTCTTTAAAATCAAATTGCGTGGTTTAGCTGATTATTCCACAGTATTAAATATTTGAGTTTTTGTCCATTTACCCAATTTTTAGAGATTTTTTTCTCACTTATCCCATTAAGTTTTTTTTAATTCCCTCTTACCCAAAACATTCTAAGGAGGTTTTCCCTAATATCCCATTAAGATTTTTTTTTAAAAAAAATTTTTAATACCATTTTACCCTCACTCCTTTGTTACTTAGAGAGAGAGAGAGAGAGAGAGAGAGAGAGAGAGAGAATGGAAGAGAGAGAAACCATAGAGGACTTCGCCAGAGCCCCGTCACTGGCTGCCCATAGGAATTTGCTAAAAATCTTACCAGAAATATTTTTTTGCCCCCAATAGACATCTATTGCCCCCTAATAGACGTCTATTGCCCCCCAATAGACGACTATCAGCCATATATTGCCCCCCGATAGATGTCAATTGCCCTCCAATAGAACTTTCGGTAGCCAGAATGGGAACTAATCTTCTTAAAATTAGACAAATAAAACTATGATTAAAGAAAAAAACGAAGAGATTATATTAATTTGAAAACGTCTATTGCTCTCCAATAGACGTCTATTACCCCCCAATAGACATTTAAAACTTTTTTTTCCTTTCCTTCTGTCCCGTTACTTAAAAAAACAAAATCTAATATGATCTTATCTAGGAAGGTGGCCGATGATCTATACGGGATTATGGAGAGAGAGAGAGAGAGAGAGAGAGAGAGAATATCGTAGTGTGTTGGAGAGAGAGATATGAGAGAATATCGTAGTGTGTTGGAGAGAGAGATATGAGAGAATGACATAAAATGAAGTTGTTTAATTAAACTGAGGTTATATTTGTCATTGTACTCTGAATTGGATTAATGAGAATAAAAATCTATTGTTGGGCAAGTAGGAAAAGTTTGGCTCATTTTGGTGCTTTTGGGTAAGGACCCCAAATATTTAAATAGACATCCGAAACGACATCGTTCTAATTTCAATGAAATATAATTCTGTCTCCCTGATCTAGCGTCTTCGTCTGAGCTGAGAAGAGTGTGAGGAGGCCTTGGTACCCAAACCAAAAATGGTGTCGAAGCTTTCTATAGAATCGCTGTAAATCTGTATGTAATTAGGATATCCTGTAATTATGGAAAGATTGTTTCCTATTCGAGTTAGACTACTCATTTGTACTTGTATATATACCCTCATTGTGGGATGAATAGAATCATCAAATTAACCCTGAATTGAAGTATTCTTTTCTACTTGGTATCAAAGCAGGTTCAATCCTTTGAACTTGCATCCTTTGAATCCTGAATCCTGAAGAACACTACAAACCGTTGCGTACCACCACCATTGAATTCCAAACCACCATCACCCTACCTTTTTTTCGAAAAAAAATTCAGATCCATCTTGAAACCCTAGAAAACCCAATCCTGTAAAAATCCCGAATTCCTCAATGGCTGGACCTGTAATTGAAGACGAACAGTCAAATCCCGAGAAGGCAATGGTGCCATCCTCACAAGTCATCCATCACCACTACACCACCCATCAAGACAACTCTGCGTTCCCAACAAGTGTTGTCTTGAATGAATCCAACTACACCATATGGGCTCCTCTCATGCGGATGCGCATTGGAGCACGAGGGAAGGTTGGTTATCTGACCGGAGTGAAGGCTGAACCCGCCATAAATTCTGCAGAGTATGAAGCTTGGGCCACGGACAATGAAAAGGTGAGAAGTTGGCTCATTGACTCCATGGAGTCCTCTCTTATGAACCGCTATATTCGTCTCCCTACTGCAAAATATATTTGGGAAGCTGTAGAGAAAACTTTTTATGATGATTCTGATGAAACCCGAATCTTTGAATTGAACAAGAAGTGTTTTGAAGCAAAGCAAAATGGACGGCCTATTCCTACCTACTATAATGAGTTAGTGGCGATGTTCCAGGAGATTGATCAAAGGGTGGCCTCTCAGAATGATAATGTTGCAGCTGTAGTTCAAGAGACCTCAGCGATGTCCCGGATGCGTGTTCACATGTTTTTGAGTGGACTTGACCTAGAGTATGATCAGGTGCGTGGAGAAATCTTGCGCGAGGAACCTAAATTCTCTTTGGAGCAGAGCTATGCTTACATTCGCAAGGTGCAATCAAAGAAATAGGCTATGGGGCATTTGATACCTACAGAATCCTCTGCTATGGCTGTCCAACGCAAACCAGGTCCTCCTCCAGGCTTCTCACATCGTCATCTAGGTAAACCAAATCCATATGCAAATAGAAAGTGCATTGTGTGTGGGGAACTAGGTCATAGCAAAGAGCGGTGCTCTGAAGTGATTGGTTATCCTGATTGGTGGGACTTCACCAAGAAACCACGAAAGAATCTGGGCAAGGCGGCCATTGCTACTACAGAGGAAGAGTGTCTAGACAATGCCTCCGCTAATGTAGTGCAATCAGGTATGAAGGGTAAGGTTACTTTGAATAATACATGGATAATTGATACAGGTGCATCTGATCGTATGACCAATGACCCTAATCTTGTGAAAAACCTTAGACATTCCCCTCAGGTTGTTGTCTCTACTGCTGATGGTACTCCAACTCCGGTCACCGGAGAAGGTTCTATTGTTTTATCTGATACATTAACCCTTGAATCTGTCTTAGTTGTGCCATCACTAGCTTATAATCTCCTGTCTGTTGGTCAAATTATTTTAGCTCTTGCATGTATTGTGACCTTCTATCCGTCTTTCTGTGTGTTTCAGGACATTCTGACTCGGCGGATCCTTGGTTATGGTGTTAGAAGGGGGAAATTGTACTACCTGGATCTGACAGAGACTGGAGAGAACCATAAGCATCTTTTGGGGCAAGCTAATCAGATCACTGGGGTAGAGAATGCGAAGGAAGCTGTATGGTTATGGCATCACAGTTTAGGTCATCTATCTTTTAGTTATCTTAAGAAGCTGCAACCTCATTTGTTTTCTGTTGTCAGTGATTTGGATTTCCATTGTGACATTTGTGAACTAGCCAAGAGCCACCGTGTTTCATATTCACCAAGTCTTAATAAAAGTCATGTTCCTTTTATGAAAATTCACTCTAATGTCTGGGGTCCTGCGAAAATTCCTTCTCTTTCTGGAGCTCGATATTATGTAACGTTTATTGATGATTGTACTCGCATGACATGGGTATCATTACTGAAGAATAAGAGTGATGTATTTGGGATGTTTACCGAATTTCACAAAATTGTGGCAATTCAGTATCAAAAATCCATTAGAGTGTTTCAGTCTGACAATGGTGGAGAGTTTGTGAATGGCCCTATGATTGAGTTTTGCCGGTCACAAGGAATTCGTCATCAAACCTCTAATTCTTATACTCCTCAACAGAATGGTTTAGCAGAACGGAAGAACATGCAATTGATGGAAGTTGTTCGTGCTTCCTTGTTTGGCATGAATGTACCTCGGTCCTATTGGGGAGAAGCAGTAAAATCAGCAGCATATCTTATTAACCGTACTCCTTCACGGGTGATTGAGTTTTAGAAGCTTCATACACTTTTGACCATCCCTTCTATGCCTAATTTGGAGCCCCGGGTGTTTGGGTGCACAGCCTATGTTCATATTCCCAAGCCTCAACGCAGCAAGATTGATCTCCGTGCCCATAAGTGTATCTTTGTTGGTTATGCTGACTTCCAGAAGGGTTATCGATGTTATGATCCTCTTACTAGCACTATACATGTCTCTCTTGATGTTGCTTTTCGTGAATCCGAGCCTTACTACTCAGGGGGAGCTTCTCAGTCTTCCCTTCAGGGGGAGAGAGGTTGTGAAGGAAATCCTCGTTCTATTATTGATTTTGATGTCTTTGAAGACTTGGAAAATTTGGAGGATAGATTTGAAGGTAGAAATTCAGAAACAGAAAATGCAGTTGCCGAACAGAGCATTGTAAATTCCGAAATAGACAATGCGACTGCTGAACGAAGTGTTGCGAATTCCGAAACAGAAAATACGACTGTCGAACAGAATGAGACTGCCGAACGAAGTGTTGCAAATTCTAAAATAGAAAATGTAACTGCCGAACAGAGTGTTGTGAATTCCGAGACAGAAGAGACAACTTTTTTGGATAGTTTGAATCAAAATCAAGACATATCTGAAGCTCACACACAAGATATTTCCCCTTCTCCATCATCAACTGAAGATTCCGGTCAGAATGATCCACCTCAGGTACCCCTAAACTGTAATGAGTCTTCTGGGTTAGAAAGTGTCAAACCTAGGAAATCACAAAGGGTTACCAAGGGAATTCCCAAGAAACAATATGAACCAGATATCAAAGCCAAAGCTAAATACCCTATAGCTAATTTTATGTCTAACCATAGGATTTCTAAGTCACATGCACTTGTTGTTGATCAATTATCTACTCTATCTATTCCTAGTAACGTGCAGGATGCATTGACGGATCCAAAATGGACAAAGGCGATGAATGAAGAATTGGAAGCTCTTCAAAAGAATGCAACATGGGAGATAGTACCTATGCCGGTTGGAAAGAAGACTGTAGGATGTCGTTGGGTATTTACTGTGAAGCTTAATGCAGATGGAACTATTAATAGATACAAGGCGAGGTTGGTTGCCAAAGGATATACACAACGCTATGGGATTGATTATGAGGAGACTTTTGCACCTGTGGCAAAGATTAATACTGTCCGGATTCTAATCTCACTTGCAGCAAACAAAGATTGGCCCTTGCACTAGTTTGATGTGAAGAATGCGTTTCTTAATGGGAATTTGGAAGAAGAAGTGTACATGGATGTGCCACCAGGTGTTAAGAATTACCCAAGTGACGTTGGCAAGGTGTGTAAATTGAAGAAGTCTTTGTATGACCTGAAGCAGTCTCCAAGAGCTTAATTGGTTTGGAAGATTTTCAAAGTCCATGAAAGCCTTTGGATACAGATAGAGCAATTCTGACCATACCTTGTTCATCAAGCGCAAGAGTGGTAAGATTACAGCCCTTATTGTGTATGTTGATGACATGATTGTTACAGGGGATGATCCGAAAGAGATAAATGAATTACAAAAGTATTTGTCAAAGGAGTTTGAAATGAAGGATCTGGGATAACTGAAGTATTTTTTGGGTATTGAAGTTGCAAGGTCTAAGAAGGGGATTTCACTTTCATAGAGGAAATATGTTCTTGATTTACTTGCTGAAACGGGGATGCTGGACTGCAGACCCATCGAGACACCCATTGAGATGAATCACGGACTTGCTATCTATCCTGATCAAGTTCCAACTGATAAAGGGAGGTATCAACGTCTTGTAGGAAGGTTGATTTATCTTTCACATACTAGACCTGATACTGCTTATGCTGTAAGTGTTGTTAGTCAATTTATGCATTGTCCTAGTGAAGAGCATATGGATGCAGTCTTTCGTATTTTGAAGTACTTAAAGATGGCGCCAGGTAAAGGGTTACTGTTTCAGAAAAAAGATGAATTGGAAGTTGTTTGGTACACAGATGCAGATTGGGCTGGTGATAAAACTGACAGACATTCTACATCTGGGTACTTCACTTTTGTTGAAGGGAACCTTGTCACTTGGCGTAGCAAAAAGCAGAAAGTTGTTGCCAGATCAAGTGCAGAAGCTGAGTTCCGAGGTATGACACATGGAGTCTGTGAAATGTTGTGGATTCGTAATGTCTTGAAAGACCTGGGATACAAGCTTAAAAAGCCTATGGATTTGCATTGTGATAATACAGTTGCCATTGAGATTGCACATAATCCAGTTCAGTATGATAGAACAAAGCATGTGGAGGTTGACCGTCATTTTATTAAAGAAAATCTTGACAAAAAGGTTATTCGCTTTCCATTTGTAAACTCAGAGGAGCAATTAGCTGATGTTCTTACTAAAGGAGTGTCCAGGAAGGTATTTGACAGCTCAGTTGACAAGTTGGGCATGATAGATATCTATGCACCAACTTGAGGGAGAGTGTAGAATCGCTGTAAATCTGTATGTAATTAGGATATCCTGTAATTATGGAAAGATTGTTTCCTATTAGAGTTAGACTACTCCTTTGTACTTGTATATATACCCTCATTGTGGGATGAATAGAATCATCAAATTAACCCTGAATTGAAGTATTCTTTTCTACTCTTTCAATGCTTAGGAGCAGTAGTGAGAACATAGCGTGCATTTTGGGCATCAGGAGGTGGAACCACATCGTAGCAATTCCTCCGTCCTCGGATGGGGCCATTCAACGGACAATGATTTCATCGCCACCGTTCGCGCTGCCAGAGTTTTATCGGGAGACTAAGAAGGATAACAAAGTCGGATTCGGGTTGCCCAGTTTTCTGTTCGGTGGATCGATGGAGCTCATGGCTGTCCCCAAGAGGAAGGTATATCCGTATATGACTGATACCCTTTTGTCAATCCTGGTTTGGATTAACTATATTGGAAATGGTTGAGGTTTTAGGGGTTTTTAGGGTTTTGGATTAAATATCAAAAGCATAATCTTTATATTTTGTTTGTTGGGCTTTTGTATAGTAGAATGTCACTGTTCCATTTTGGATTGCTTGCTGAATGCTCTGTTTGACCCTTGGTAATGTAAAAGTAGATAATATATGGTGTCCACGCCAGTTTTAAGTAGATGTCAAATTTGCAACATCTGGTAATTGTTTCATGGGGCGCTTTATTCTTCAAGGTAAATGTCTGTAACCTGTTTGGAGGGTTTTTATGTAAATGTTTGTGGTCACTATTTTTGTATATTGTGCAGACTACTCCCCACAAGAGAGGCACAAGAAATGGCCCGAAAGCTCTGAAGCCTGTTCCTGTGATAATCCGATGCAGTTAAGTTATGTAAACTTTTCGATTTGTGGTGGATATCTGTTTTGAGGATAATTTATTCAGTTCTAGAATGAGTTATAGTTCAATAGTTAAGTGAAGGGTAGTTTTATTGATAATGAAGTTTCTGATTATTGTCTTAGAATAATGATTGAATCTTGGCAGACTTGTTTTTACCATTCTTTGGCCTATACCAGACGAAAACTGGGCACTCTGGCACTTCCATATCAGTTGAAGTTTGTGATTAGTTTAGAATCCATGTTGTGAAAGTTTTGGTTGTCAATTGTATTATTCGGTAACAGAGGCATAGAGTAGCGAATTAGAATAAGTTTTCTTGGTGGAGTTCATAAGAATAAGAGAATTTAGGTTCTGGAAAAAATGGTAATACAAATGAAAAAGAATGAACTTGGACAATATATAGATTTATATGTTTATTTTGATTTACACATTGGTGTTGTAATGGTTCAGCGTACTTTTTACCTTTTATTTTAAATGACATATGAGTACATCAAAATTTTGTGTTTTCCTTTGTTGTTCACTTCTAGTTTAGTAAATCCGGAACCTAATGTCATCATGTAAATCCAAAATGTGGTCTAGCTTTTTGCAATTATTGTTTTCTACATATTTGGATGCTTAATTAGTTATATATAGCAATACGTTCTTTTGAAATTGATACAGAGCATCACGTAACAATTTTAATTTCAGGAGCTGTGGTCGAGTCAAGCTGCCACATTATTATTGTTGCAGTGGACATAGGGGAAATACCGGTGAGCGGGAGGTATAGAGATCAGGATGGGAAGTTGAAACTGTTAGATTTTTTTCAGAATTGATAGGGAGCATTCTGTTTCTGAGTTCGTTCTTTTGAATTTTGATTATGCTACAAAATCTCAAGTGGATATTAGATCTTCACTTGGTTCAGATTTTGCTGGTTAGAATTAAATCTATTTTCATCTTGTATAAATTGTACTTGAGACATGTAGGTAAAGCTTGTTGTATCAATTCCCCACCTTGCTTTATGAATATCTGAAATGCAAGACAGGACAATAATTCCGACCTGTTTTAGATTTCTGGACTGAGTACCCCAATTCATGTATATCTTATGCGATACATATATGGGTTTCCTCTTGCCTTGCTCATTTTTTGTTTTTCCTCTTCCCCACATTGTTCTACTCATAAACATATAGCCTGGAGCCCTGGATATTATAAGTAGAAAAAATGGTAATCAAGGTAGATAATACTAGGTAAACAATTTCAATACGCATCTGGTTGGCGAGATGCAGAACACAGCTTTCATGCACCTGAATCAGATGAGTTCTCAATAAAGATGAAAGTTGCCTCTCTTCATCTCCTGCAGCGAAAACATACATGGGAAATTGTTGATGATTTTGAGTCCATGATATGGTCTTGATAATGTAAGATGATGTTGTACATTGTTTTGAGAAAGAGGAAGATGATTTATGGAGCAAGAAATTGAATTTCTTTGCATTCTGTTTAGACAGGAAATTAAATTGTTATCACAGATACATTGCATGGTATAAAAGATATGATAGTATATTTTAAAAATTATAATAGTTAATAATTTTAGTCTAAGAAATATTAATTTGAGAATTGACCAAACAAGGAGACGACGATATTGGCTTGCAAGTAATGTAGTCGTTTACTTATGGCTTTGTGCAAATCGGCAGCGACCGATAGTAGTTCGATGCCAGTCTAGGCCAGTCGAGGCTATTTTTGGCTGCCATTCTCGGTGCGTGGAGAGAGGTAGAGCGCAACGGCAGTGTTGATGGTCGGAGCGGGGTTGTGCTTTGGCTGATTAATGATTCGGCTTTTGTCTGAGAGATCGCCCTCAATCAGAGTGTCTGAGTTGATTTAGGACTGGCGGGGTGATTGTTCTACGGATTGGTGTGTGGCTGTACCAGATGATGAGGCATTAAGGGTCTGAACAACGTAGGTTTGCATCTGGGCTAGCATGGTGGTTGCCTTGCTGATCGAGGCAACTGCGAAAGGGGCTGATGAGTTGTGCAATCAAGAATTGCTTGTGTTTTGGGCCATGTGGTTAGTGGCGGTGGTAATGGCTGACTGGGGTGGTCGTCCGGCCTCCACATTGAAATCTGAGCTATGAATCAGAGACGAAGGAAGAAGAAGATGAGAGAAAGGGAGAGAGGGAGAAAACGTGAAAACAAAGGGTACTACATTGTTACTGAGTTTGTTACAAATTACAGTTTTACATGGACTTATATATCAGCTGTTCTACTACCAAAGTTACCAAAATACCCTAATATACTCTTAACATCCCCCCTCAACCATAGGCTTGGGTACAAGCATATGGTTGGAGCAAATGTGAAAAGTAAAATCCCATAACCAAATGATGGAACTGGTGCCTCTTCTTCAGAACAAGGACGGGTGATTAACTCCAAAATCAAGGGCAGTAAATACTCAGAACATAGCATGCCTCTTTTGATAAGAAAATACTAATCTTGGAGTAACATCAGCTTCAGAGCTACTACTTGCTTGAAAGAACTCTTGAAGACTCAGGAACCAATTAGAAAACCAACTTCACTCTAATCAAACTCATTAGGAACCCTTCTTGCAGTGTCCACACCATGGAGCATAAAACTAGAGCATCACATTTTTCCCAGACTTGAAAACAATGTCCTGGAGGCTCTCAGCGACTACAACTTTAACAGGGTCATCGTTCTTCTCAGGGATGGGTTCAGACTTCTTGTATGGTGATACTTTCCCATCCTTGTATTCCTTCACCCAAACTGAAATATGATCTGGCTCCAAATGTGGTTTCAAAAACTTTTGTCCGTCATTGGTCTGTATGATGATGAGAGGCACTTGCTCTTCTTTAAGTCCAAAGTACTGGAAGGCACCTTGACTAGCCTCTAGATCTCCAACTAAAAAGCTTATGCCCTCTCCTTTGTATTTCTCAGCTACTTCACGATACTTTGATTTAAAAGCATCAGCAACATCACTGCTGAAGTTCAGAAACAACATAGCCTTATCATTTGGACCATTGAAGAACTTGATAACAAAAGGGTGGTTGTCTGGGTCATTGTTGAATTCTGTAACAACTGCCGAGCTAGATTCTTCAAGGAACTTCTCTAGAGCCTCTACATTGAATTCCTTGAAATCAACAAAAGTTCTGCTAGTAACAATTTCATTTTCACCATCATGTTTTCAGTAGCTCCATTGTTTCTCAGTGGATAAAATCTTGTCATCTGCTCCACCTCCATATATAACTCCACTTCACTGATGAACCTGAGACCCTTTGGTCCAATGAGAGTACTTCCTTCACACTAGAGCCATTCTCACAATCCAAAACACAATCAGCTAACATCTTCTACTATCCCACTTGTCAAGTCAGAACCATCCATCCAAAAAGAAAACAAACTTCAATATTCTACTAATTCTTGTTCTGTAACATTCACTTAATACTTCTTCAAAAATTCATTCAATTGTTCTTCAAACTATATACAACTAATCATCTACTTCTTCAAAATTCAATCAATACTTCAAAATTCAACTCAACTCTTCTTCTTCAAAAATCCTTCTTCTTCAAAAATTCATTCAATTGTTCTTCAAACTATATACAACTAATCATCTACTTCTTCAAAATTCAACCAATTCTTCTTATGCAAATTTCACTCACTTCTTCTTTCAAAATATTTACAACTAATTCTTCTACTTCAAAAACCAATCAATTCTTCTCCATCTAATTCAAAATTTAATTCTTCTTCAAATATTCTATCAATATACTTCAACATAACAACGTGCAAAGTAGACGGATGAACAGAAACGACTTAGGAAAGATCCAATAATAGACTAGCACATCAGCAGTATGTATAGTGAAGCGGAGCAACAAGAATTGCAGAGAGCAGATGAACAACGTGTAGAGATGAGTGAATCAGAAAGAGATTACCAAACTCTCTATAATTGTATCAAACCATGGACATGAATCCGCACTCAATTCCGGTGGAGACTGCCGGAGGGAATCGCTTGTCCGCACTCGAATCGAAAAACGACGTCGCACTGAACAAGGCCATGGAAGCTTGATATCGATGAGTTTCGGATTCCGGAACAGAACAACGACGGTGAAAAACTCAAGCTTGGAGCAAGGATCCATGGCAGAGGGAGAAACTGAATTTGGGGGTTAGGGTTTGGAATTGGGGAAAATCAAAATTGAATGAAATTGATAACACGAAAGCAAAAAAAATAAAGGAAGCAAGAACATCTAGGTCACCGATCGACCTGAGCTCCTGATACCATGAAATCTGAGCTATGAATCAGAGACGAAGGAAGAAGAAGATGAGAGAAAGGGAGAGAGGGAGAAAACGTGAAAACAAAGGGTACTACATTGTTACTGAGTTTGTTACAAATTACAGTTTTACATGGACTTATATATCAGCTGTTCTACTACCAAAGTTACCAAAATACCCTAATATACTCTTAACACTGGAGACGGTGATGCAGGCACAGAAGGCGGCGCAGGGGATGACCTTCTGGGATGTTTGGTTTGGGCCTTTGAATTTGGGTTGGGGTCGTGTGAGTGCGGTTTCTCTGGGCTCTCGATCTGGTTCTCTTGAGAATTAGACCAGATGGAAAGGTGCCTTGCCACCCTCATCTATTACTTATATTTGGGGCCCGAGAGTTTAACATACTTAAGCCGTTTTGAGTCTCTTTATTGTCTCTAGAGTGCCAGTTTAATTCATATATATTATGATTCCGTTGGAATTGATAATTATCTAGAGTTAGACTGAATATCTCAAGTCTAGTGTGTAGAGATAGCTTTTAGGACCTTTCTAAGATGTTTCTATTCTTCATTTGTACCACAATTGAATGTAGGCAGGTGAGATGTAGATAAGCGATTTTTCCTTAAGAGGCGAGGCTATTTTTGTTTGGACTAGGCTTACATTCATGCAAGCATCTCTGCGGTGCTTGGGTAGAGAGTTGGATTTGGTTATTCATCTGATGTTATCAACTTCTATTTCAAAAAATTAAAAATTTCATTGATTTGTATGAGTGGCAAATTTTGTGCTCGTTAAAGAGAAAAAAAGAAGGAAAGATATATTAAAAAGCCACTTTCAATTAGTTTCATTGGCATTTATGCTTTGATGCTACATTCAAGCATCAAAATTCCCGTCTGTATAAACTAGAATCTTAAGCAGAACAAGTGGTCAGCTTAACACCCTCAATGGCTAACTTATCCTCAGGGAAAGCACAATCGATTGGTTTTTGCTGCTCGGGCAACAAATCGCAAGCCTTTGGAGTCACATTGCTCGTAATGCCCTCAACATCAGTACAGTTCCACAACAATTTCTTTGGCTTTTCAGTGAGTGAGATACTCACATTAGAGATGCAAATTCCCTTGAAAGGATCATTAGCAATTCCATCCAACTGGGCTGGCATTGTAACATTCTCAGCAACAACCTCTCTATAGTTGATGTTTTGAATCGCAGGAAGTGCCTTTGGATCAAAGCCCTCGCCTGGATGTGAACCATAGCCCCCTGTCATCCAAAAAACGTACTTCATAGTCTTCAACGTCAATCTTCGTACATAAATGTCTTTGACATAAGCCCCTCTGCCTACAGCTGTTTTGATCCTAATGCTGGATTCGGTGTGAATGGCTGTGACATCTTCAACTCTTACATCCCTGATTCCACCAGACATTTCACTGCCTAGGGCAACAGTAGCACTTTTAGGTGAAATACAGGTAAGCCTCCTGATAACAAGATGCTCGGTTGGCATTCCAAATTTGATTCCATACTGATCCCAGCCACTCTTCACTGCAATGCAGTCATCCCCGGAGACTATGTAACAGTCTTCAATTCGAGTTTGTGAACACGAATCGGGGTTAATCCCATCTGTGTTAGGAACGCTAACTGGTGCAAGGATAGTGAGGCCTTGTATAGTAATGTTACTGCAAATTAATACCAGAATGTTATCCCACAGTGGCATGCAAGTAGGTACAAAACATATTCAGTTCAAGATATGAAAAAGATCTAACCTGCTGTAAATGGGATGGATGTGCCAGGATGGAGAATTCGTAAAAGTGAGATTGGAGATTTGGATCTTATTAGAGTACATAATCTCAACCAAGTATGGTCGGGTGACATTCAAAAGACCCTTCTTGAATTTCTCCCACCAGGGAGCGCCTTGCCCATCAATGGTGCCATTGTTACCTAAATCCAAAAGGAAACCCATTAACGTTTATATGCAAAACCAAATTAGTTAAATTTGTGGTTAATTACCGGTAATTACGACGTCGGTAAGGTTTGTTCCAACGATCAAACTGCTTAACCTTCCACCAGGGCCCTCTCTCCCTTGCCCGTATGAAGGCAGTGCTGGAAGAAGAGGCCACTCGGACTCATCCTGTCGATTTGGTCATGAAGAATGGTCAACTTTTAGATGAAAAAAAACCCATGAATCCCAAATAATTGTTTGTAATCATTGAAGTGGCCATGTACAAATGTTTTGCAGTACGTATATGTAATCTTCATAGGTTAGTCTACCATACTTATTAATATGACCTGGAAATTGAAATATCTTAATAGAAACAAAAGCTAATCGATTTAAAGGTTTCTATGATATTGTAAGTAATTGCTACTACATATGAATATATGGTAGCACTTAATAAAAATCCCTTAATTCAGATAGTCTCCTCAGATATAAACGTATAATTAGAATTACAATCAGCCTAAATTAGTTAAGAAAATCTCAAGGTAATCACAATCATTAAACTTAAACGTTAATTGAGCCAACAGAATACAAAAATAATTGTCCATTTTCGATTAACATAGTTTTACTTAATAAATTTATAATCCAATGGTCCATAACTTAAATTAGACTTTAAAGATCATCTCTGTAAAAAATCAATCGAATCGAAAATCGTTTAATTATCTAATTAAATCAAATAAATGGTTGGTCCCCTTCTACCCTCACTACTATTATGATGAACCGTCCATATATTTCATAGAAATGAATAACTAAAAATTCTGCAATTTGATCGATTTTTTTACAGAACTAATCTTTGTATTACGTTATACAACATGAATAATTGGATTAGAAAATTATAAAGTTATTATGCGTTTATTACAAGAGATGGTGAATATACTCGTTCACCCAAAGAGTAAACCTAAGAATTGTCCAAATAGGAATTTAAACAAGAACCAAAAGGGCCAGAAACCAAACCTGAGACCCAAGAATAACAGCATCCTTGTGGAGGAAAAGGGTAAAGTGGCTAGTGAGGTTGAAGCTCCCGGTAAGCCAGTTACCGGGGGGCACAATTAGCTGTGCTCCACCATCGGATGCATACTGGCTTAGTTTATCAACTGCATCTTTAAAGGCCTTTGTGTTCAATGTCTTTCCATCGCCAACAGCTCCGAAATCAGTCAAAAGAGCACTGTGCTTCCGGCAGTTAATGGCGGAGTACGTAACTACATCCTTAATATTCTGTATTCCACATTCTGCCGCTTGTAGGAATAGTAATCCCAGTATAACAATAGTAGCAACCTGTAATTTTCTCATGAGATAACAATTAATATTCCTCAAGAATGTGCTAATCGGATATGAGATCCAACCCAAATAAACAACAATAATTGACAATTCATGAACTTTAGAAATGGAGGAGAAGAGAGAAAAGTACATACATGAGACATTGTTGAAGATTTTGAGTCCATGATATGGTTTTGAAACTGAAAGGGAATATGGTTCGATGAGGAAGAGGAAGAGAATTTATAGATCAAGGAATTCATAGTCCAACGTATTTACAGAGAAAGATAATTAAATGTTAACCCAGTATTTGGAAAGATATATGAATTTGTTGATACGTATAGTAATGGTTCTTTTTTTGAAAGGATTGTAATAGTTCTTAGTATTTGTTAAAATTCCTTAATTTAAGAAAAAACTTGATTTGAGGATTTGACCAAGAAAGGGAGTAAAATTTAACGTAAAAGTAGTAATGGCACTTACTGCAAAAGTAAATGAATTGTGGATATTTATTGCCTTATTCTTACATGACGTTTTTAATGCACATAATTTTTTTTCACGTTCACATGCTTTTCAATTTTTTGGGGTATGATCCTTTTAATTAAAGCAAAATTATAGGTTCATTAACCTAGCTCCAGTAAATTAGATAGGTGACGAATTATAGGGATATATAGGGTGAAATGCATCCATGATATGAATTGACTAGCAACAATTTTATTTCATTTTTTAACTAAATTGTCTAAGAGTCAAATATAGCTAGCAAATTTTTAACTTTTAATTTGCTTGAGCAATGTTAACTATTTGTAAGCTGGTTCCGGATTATGCATGGGACAATATATTTTACACAATTTTATACACCTCTTGTAAGTTATTCATTAGACTTAAAAAAGTCCAGTGGTTTGGATTTTTTGTTTGAATAATGTCAAAACAAAACCAAGTGATGTAGAAAATAAGATGACATTACATATAGGATTTTTTTTGCATAAACAGTGTTTGGAAACTTGGGTGACTGACAATATGATGCTCGAACTTACAAAGTTATCAAAGTAATAACTAGACTCAATTTTTCGTATCTTTGTCGTACCCGCGATCACTTTCCGTCACAGAGCCGACAAATTTGACCACATGCAACGCACGTGACTTGTTGAAGGAGGGGGCAAAAAAGACTTTTTAACTGATATCAGCCCAAAACTCGGTCAAATCCTTAAATCCTTCCAAAATAACAACACTCGACAAAAAAAAAAGACCAAACTCATTCCCAAACTTAGATTCAGAACAAAAAATCAAGGGGTGCCTTTCAATTCAAGACCAAGGTGAGAAGGAGATGATACGCTTGTCATATCGACCAAGAATTTGCTTCACATTCTCATCATCAACACCAAAACTAGGTGGATATGCACTGGCCAACCCATATTTCTAAGCCCAAAAATTTACATATAGTAACTGAAGCCATTTAGAAGAAAACCAAATGCATAGATCAAAAACTTGAAATCAATCAAAACACAAAAACAAACATTCGAGATTCAAAGGACAAGAAATCAACTAGATTGCAATACTTGAACCTAGAAATTCATTATATTTATGTTCTTGAACCTAGCTAAAAAGCAAAAAAAGACAATTTTAGCAACCAATTCATTCATATTCTTGAACCCAGCATGAATTTCTAACACTTGCCCTCCACTATTTTCTCTCTCAAGAAGTACCCGCAGCAACCCTGACTAGGTTGAGGTGGGGGTCCACCTCGTCGGCGCTGTCGGTAGCAAGATCGAGGATCGGGTAGTCATAGATCGAGGTTGGATAATGGGATTCTTAGAGAGATGACTTGTTGGTGGATGTTCTCAGGAACGGTGATTTCGATGATGTTGTGAACTTTTCCCAGTTACAAAAGCTCGCCGATGCGATCCACCGCATGTTTGACTGTGGAACCGGAGCCGAGGCCAAAGATTATGCCGGACTCAACTACCTTGTAGGCGGCCATTTTCTTCAACTCATCTTGGGTTAGAATTGAAGAGCTGAAAGCAACAATTGGGAAAGAGAGGAGGCAAGAAAAGGGTCTTAGTAGTTTGATCCATTTGTGCGCCACTAAAACTTTTGGTCAGATCAAAAGAAAAAGTTGAAGAGAGGGAGTTGGACTGGCAAGAGTGTAGAGGAAGAAGATGAGAGGTGGAGAGGGTAGAAAAAAATGATTAAAAAAATAAAAAGTAAATAAGAATATATTATTGATAATAAGTAAAAATGCCAAATAAAGGGTAAATCAGTCTTTTTATCTTCATTTTATGACTCACAGGCGTCACACGTGGTAAAGTTGACGGCTTTGTGACGGAAAGTTATTGCGAGTACGATGAAGATACGAAAAATTGAATTTAGGTATTACTTTGATAATTTTTTACGTTTGGGTATCATATTGTCAGTCACCCAAGTCTCTAGACACTGTTAGTGCAAAAAATGCTTACATATATTTGTAGACACAAGGAATTTAATGAAAATAAAATTCATTAAATAAATCAGTCAATCTTTGAAATTTTGACTAAACAAGCTTAGTTGGTACACGTGGCTCGTACGTCACCAAAATTATGTGAGCTTCGAGGAAGACACATGTCAAAACACGAGTGATCCATGGATTGAATTACGCTGAAGCATCAATTGTGGAAGAGTCAATTTATTAATGATTGATTATTGCTCGAGTTAAGCATTTAAGGCGGATCATCATATTAAACTGTTTGACCTCAGTGGAAATCAAGTATTAAATACAAATATTGATCAGGTTAAATTGTTTAATTCTGATTAAGATCAAGTATCAAATACAAATATCGATAAGATTAAATTGTTTAATTTTAATTGAAATCAAGTATGAAATACAAATATCGATAAGATTAAGTTGTTTAATTCTAATTGAAATCAAGTATTAAATACAATTATCAATCAGATTAAGTTGTTTAATTCTGATTGAAATCAAGTATTAAATACAAATATCGATTGTTTAATTCTAATTGAAATCAAGCATTAAATACAAATATCAATTAGATTAAATTGTTTAATTCTAATTGAAATCGGGCATTTAATCAAATCAAAATTGATTGACATATTCCTTAAATAAAAAAATAATTAAATCAATCAATTAAAACTGATTGATTTAATTAAACAATTAAGGAATGTGATTAATGCTATATCATCAATGCATTCCAAATTGAGGGAGACGTCGACACTATAAATACCCCCTCTCAAATCAAGATGGGGGAAGGACGACAGACAGAGGGACGCAAGCAGACGGAATAAACCTCTCCAAAGCTCAGAAGTCTCCTAAGCTCGTGAAGAACCATCACGCTGCCAAATAGCTGGTCTCTTCACCTCACCAACTTCAGACAAACAAGGGAAATCACTTGCAAGCTCAGAAGTTGTCAAACTCTAGGAAAATCAACAAGCATCAAGCAAACGTGCCGATTTATCCGCCATCAAAACTATACTCGCCACATGACACTTCTCGTGGTTCAAGTTTGATCAAGATCAAGCCTCTATAGCCTGTGATCATCCGTTGTCTTCAACAAAGTAAATCCTCTACAAGTTCTTCATCAAGCTCGTGGAGAATCAACAAGCACCAGACACACGTGCCGGTTCGTCCCCTACCAAAGCTAAAGAACGCTCATCACGTGACACAACTCGTGGCCTAAATCTGATCAAGATCAAGCCTCTTCAGCCCTTGATCATCCGTCGTCTTCAACAAAGCAAATCCTCTACAAGTTCTTCATCAAGCTCGTGGAGAATCAACAAGCACCAAACACACGTGCCGGTTCGTCCCCTACCAAAGCCGAAGAACGCTCACCACGTGACACAACTCGCTAGATCCGATCAAGATCAAGCTTCTATAGCCCTTGATCATCCGTCGTCTTCAAGTCGTCAACATAACAAGAAGTTCATACTGCAACCGTTTGATTCAAGATCAAGTGCTCGCCACCCTTGAATCAAATCAATGTCAGAGATCGAATCAGAGGAGATTTTTGTGAAATAGCATCTTCAGAGATTGTAATCCTCAAATTCATTAACAAAATATGTTATTTTGTACACGTGCCCTTCTTTCATTCGTTGCAAGATTTTCGTGTTTGCAAATTTGGCACTCCCAGTGGGACCATCTCTGCCTCTCATCTCTTTCTCCGACAATCTCTAGTCGTCATCCTCAGCAAATGGCTTCAAAAATGATTCAACTCAAATCAACAAACAAGACCATTAAGGTACCTACTCTAAAAATGAGTAGAAACCTGAACAATTGCATCGTTCAGAAAAAGTCATCTCAACTCGCGAGATTCACAATTCATCCATCCAAGTCGTGTAAGATGATCACCACTTTCACAACAGTGGGGGAAAACATCATGAAGCAAGGGTGTTCAACATGCTTAATTAACTCAACAGAACATTCTCCTTTGCCCACTGCCAGTGTTGATCTGCATACACACCTATGCCCCAAATCATCTCCTGATAACCAAAAGGAAGAGATTTTGGAAGACGCCTCTTTCGCTATGCAAGTCATGGTAGTAGGGGTCACCACCGTGGAAGAACAAGCTACCCAAATAGCCCAATTAGCTGAAGCAGTTGAGAAGCTACAGAAAACTATTGAAGAGAAGGATATGGAAATTGCTGCGCTCATGGAGAAGTTAGAAACTCAACGTGGCGATGACTCAGAAAAAGGTCTGCTTGGTCATAAGAAAGACTTATCTGGCAGATCATTTTCTGAACAAAAAGAATAATCAAATTCCATCCTAGCTTCATAGTCAATTCAACAACTTCAAGACATGATTGCCAACACGATCAAAGCTCAATATGGTGGTCCTTCTCAGGATACGCTAACGTACTTCAAACCTTATACAAAGTGGCTCGACAATTTGAGGATGCCAACTGGGTACCAACCTCCTAAGTTTCAACAATTCGATGGCAAAGGTAACCCTAAGCAACACATTGCTCATTTCATCGAGACTTGCAATAGCACTGGCACAGATGGCGACTATCTTGTGAAACAATTCATTCGCTCACTCCGAGGGACAGCATTCAAATGGTTTATAGAATTGGAGTCTGAATCCATTCACAGTTGGGAGCAAATGGAAAAAGAGTTCTTGAATCGCTTCTTCAGTACACATCGCATTGTGAGCATGTTAGAGCTGACTAGCACCAAACAACGAAATGACGAGCCAACCATAGAATTCATCAACCGTTGGCGTGCATTAAGCCTCGATTGCAAGGATCGACTCTCAGAGTTTTCAAGCAGTAGAAATGTGTATTCAAAGCATGCATTGGGACTTACTATACATCCTTCAAGGAATAAAGCCTCGCACCTTTGAAGAACTTGCCACTCGAGCTCATGACATGGAACTTAGCATCGCTAGTCATGGTCGAAGAAAAGGTGAAATCATTGAACCACATAATTAGAAACGTATCATGGAGTCTTTGGTGATCACAACACTTGTCAAGATTACAGCATGAATCAAGTCAAATAACCAAAACAAGTTGGAGCTCACTCATAATCAAACAAGGCGGCGCACTCTTAGAGAGCTAGAAGCTGAAAGTTACCATTTTCTAGATTCCGATGTTGCTGACATGTTGGAAGATTTGCTTCCAAAGAAAGTAATTAAACTGCCAGACTGCAAGCATCCGAAAGAGATGCATCACATCAATGAACCAAACTATTACAAATACCACCGTGTCATCGGTCACTCGACAGAGAAGTGTTTTGTGTTGAAAGACCTCATCATGAAGCTCGCCCAACAAGGAAAAATCTGTTTAGACATTGAAGATGACATGGCTCAATCAAATCAGGTTGCCATCATCTTTGATCAACTCGAAGCAGTGTCGTCGTTGCCTTTGCTGGGAGCATGCTACTGGCCTAAATTGCCTTAGAGCACACAAATATTGCAATGCTCCTAGCCAGCAAGAGCCTAAACTGCACGTGGCACCCAAAAAAAAAAAAAAGGTCTGTTAAGTTGAAAACCCAAAAGGGTGGCTCAAGCAAAATAAGGACAAAAAAAAATAAGGACAAAAAAATATCATCATCATCATCATCCATAAATCCTTGAACTACGTGATGACTTGATCTCTTTCTTCGGAATGGTACGTAGGCAGCTCGGAAAATTACTCCGAGTCCAGTCATACCAAAGCAAGAAGATGAGTTTGCTTGGGAAGTTATTCTGAGTATGGTTATATCAAAGCAAGAGGATGAGTTTGCTTAGAGCTGCTTCAAGATGACGATTGGATTCAATATGACTCAAGAATTTGGAGTCGTCCGCCAAGTCAAAGAAGAGACGTGTAAAACTCAAATGTCAAATGTCTCAAGACAAATTTAAAAAAAAAAAAGAGCATCAAGGCAATGATTAAAATTATCAATGTCAAATACACCAGCAAAAATAAAGTTGGCCAGCTAATTCATCCAAGTAGGCTGATTACAAAGCACGCGAAATGTGCCGTAACGAAGTGACTTCAAGTCACACCTCCAACACGTGACAACCACATGTTTACGGCACACCTTGAACTGGAGGCATTTGTAGACACAAGAAATTTAATGAAAATAAAATTCATTAAATAAATCAGTCAATTTTTGAAATTTTGACTAAACAAGCTTAGTTAGCACATGGGTCCTACATAAGGTACACGTGGCTCGTATGTCACCAAAATTATGTGAGCTTTGAGGATGACACATGTCAAAACACGAGTGATCCATCGATTGAATTACACGGAAGCATCAATTGAAGCATCAATTTATCACTGATTGATTATTGCTCGAGTTAAGCATTTAAGGCGGATCAATCATATTAAACTGTTTGATCTCAGTGAAACTCAAGTATTAAATACAAATATCTATCAGATAAAATTGTTTAATTCTGATTGAGATTAAGTATTAAATATAAATATCGATAAGATTAAATTGTTTAATTCTGATTGAAATCAAGTATTAAATACAAATATCAATTAGATTAAATTGTTTAATTCTGATTAAAATCAGGCATTTAATCAAATCAAATTGGTTGACATATTCCTTAAATAAAAAAATAATTAAATCAATCAATTAAAAATGATTTATTTAATTACACAATTAAGGAATGTGATTAATGCTATGTCATCAATGCATTCCAAATTGAGGGAGACGTCGACACTATAAATACCCCCTCTCAAATCAAGATGGGGGGAGGACGACAGACAGAGGGACGCAAGCAGACGGAAGAAACCTCTCCAAAGCTCAAAAGTCTCCCAAGCTTGTGAAGAACCATCACATTGCCAAATAGCTGGTCTTTTCACCTCACCAACTTTAGACAAACAAGGGAAATCACCTACGAGTTTAGAAGTTGTCAAACTCGCGGAAAATCAACAAGCATCAAGCAAATGTGCTGATTCATCCGCCATCAAAACCATACTCGCCACGTGACACTTCTCATGGTTCAAGTTTGATCAAGATCAAGCCTCTATAGTCCTTGATCATCTGTCGTCTTCAACAAAGTAAATCCTCTACAAGTTCTTTATCAATCTCGTGGAGAATCAACAAGCACCAAATACATGTGCCAGTTCGTCCCCTACCAAAGCTGAAGAACGCTCACCACGTGACACAACTCGTGGCCTAAATTCGATCAAGATCAAGCCACTTCAGCCCTTGATCATCCGTCGTCTTCAACAAAGTAAATCCTCTACAAGTGCTTAATCAAGCTTGTGGAGAATCAAGAAGCACCAAACACACGTATCAATTTGTCCCCTACCAAAGCCAAAGAACGCTCACCACGTGACACAACTCTTGGCCTAAATCCGATCAAGATCAAGCTTCTACAGCCCTTGATCATCCGTCGTCTTCAAGTTGTCAACATAGCAAGATGTTCATACTGCGACTGTTTGATTCAAGATCAAGTGCTCGCCACCCTCGGATCAAATCAATGTCAGAGATCGAATCAGAGGAGATTTTTGTGAAAGAGCATCTACAGAGATTGTAATCCTCAAATTCATTAACAAAATATATTATTTTGTAGACGTGTCCTTCTTTCATTCGTTGCACGATTTTCGTGTTTACAATATTCAATAAAAAAATTATGATAGATTAAACTTTTCTTTATTAGAAGAAAAAAAAAAAAAAAAAAATTTGAGGAATAATGTTCTTATCAAAACTATTCACAATAAAAAACAAAACAAGCATAAGAACAAGGACACCAAATTAGAGTTGGAGAAGAGGATGTTCTTTTTAGTGTTTGGCTTCCAGTGTGAGTATCAATTGCAGATGCAACAAAACCATAACTACCTTTGCCAATCACTTCTTGTATCTTATATTGACTTGCCTCACCGTATCCAGTGAAAATGTTCTATCAAGCATATTTTGAATCAATGAACTCACAATCAATAATCTATCAAAAGAAACTAATGTAGTAAGAGGACGCGAAATGAAAAGTGCATACTTGAACTGATAATTCTAAGTGATTTCATCATAATCCACTATAAAGTTTACAAAAAATAGAAGAACAAGGAGTAAAAAGGTAGAACCTTTATACAAATATTATAAATCAATACAATAAGTATCACACATCAATTTGCAAATTGGTCATAAATTCTGAACACTGATTCACAAAGCATTTAACCTGCATAAACAAGTGTTACAGAAATGACAATGTTCTTCATTATGGCTTGTGGCGTTTGGCGCCCCTATTATTTTTGTTGTTGTTCTTCTTCTTTTCTTTTAATCATGAACAATTCAGATAAGAACAATATTTCCCAAAAACATGTGGACAAACCTAGGTTTCATAGAGTAGCGGTAGCGCTCTTCCCTCAAGCAAGGCGAAGACCGTGGGGGTGACGAGGTACGGAGGTTCGAGGTTGGTTCTCGACAATGATCGTGGGGTGTGGCGGGAGTTTTTTCGATTAGAGGATTCTCTGATTGTTTTCTGGGATCAATCCACCATTCGATGATGGCGGATTATTGCTTCGATCCGAGCGGCATCCGGGTGTTGGGGATCATAATCTGAGGGAGACGGCATCTGATTGCGGCAGGCATCCAAGTGATTTGTGGCGGTGACCTTGTAGTTGAGGGGAGCGGGATGCATTGGAAAAGGGAGGTGGCGTCTGATTGCTAAGGCAGGTCGGGCCGGGGTCGGGGTCTTCCCCTTCGTACTGCTATGGTGGAGGAGCGAGGTCGGCTTCTAGAGTGATGGGCAGACGGCTATTTCTCGATGGCCGGTGCTAGGCCAATCTGAGGGTTGGAGAGGAGTCAGTGGGTTTGGGCCTTGGGCCTCAGCCTGCCTGGGTTGCAGCAGTGCAACCTAGCTGGGCTAACCCACCTGCTTTTCCCCCTCCTTTTGGATTAGGCTTGGGATGGGTTGTTGAGGAGTGGCTTTGTCCTATACTATCTTAGCTTGAAGTGGGTTTTGTGTTGCTGCTGGGACGTACACCATGGAGGTCTTAGGCATCAAAAGTTTCCAAGAGAGTGCTTTGATCTAAGGTTGTGTATTTTTTATATTCTTTTTTGAATAAGTGAGCTTTACTCACCTGTTTTTTCCTTGCAGGTCCTTTAGGTTTTGTAGTTTTTTTTGTTAGGAGTTCTTTGGCTTCTCTAAAAGTCTATATTGTGCTTGAACTTGTATTATGAGTGGTTTCTTGAAACCCTCAAGCTTGACGCAAGGATGTCATTATTTAATGGAACCTAATTCCGTTCCTCTCAACAAAAAAAAAAAAAAAACAGTATTTCCCAAATTTTTATTTTTCTTTTTATTTTAATAAAGAAAAGTTTAAAATATTACAACTTTTTGATTGAAAATATGTAATCCCATGTTATTTTCCACATCACTTGGTGTTATTTTGACATCATTTAAAAAATAAATCAAAAACCATTGGTCATCTTTAAATTTAATGGCTCACAAAAGATGTAAAAATTGTGTAAAATATAAGAGTTAAATACTGGTTACTCCCTATACTTATAGGATTTCATCGTTTCAGTCCCTGACCTTCGAATTTCACCTAAAAAGTCCCTGAACTCTCAATTTCCGCTCAATTCGTCCCTGCCGTCAAAAACCTCGGTTATCTTGCTGACGTGGCATTCATTTCACACTAAAATGATGATTATACCCTCACTTACTCTTTTTTTTATTATTTATTTCTTTTTCTCTTTATTTTTTCTTTTCACCCCTTCTTCTTCCGGCTCTCTCTCTCTCTCTCTCTCTCTCTCTCTCTCTCTCTCTCTCTCTCTCTCTCTCTCTCTCTCTCTCCCCCCCCCCCCTTCTGCTTCCAAAGAAGAAGCAGCCGCAGCAACAGCCCAAGAGGCGGAGCTGCAAACCCCAACCGGCCTCTTCCATTAACTATTGTCAACAACCACCCACCAGTGCTACCACCACCATCACAGCCATCATTCCTCTCAACTCCCAACATATATAATCAAAGTAGCCAAATCAAACACAGATTAATGCTTATAATACCAACTAATATCATCTAGTTCTTACCAAATAATGCAAACACTAATCAACAGAACCAAAATCACAAATCATAAAATCTGAACAAACCCAAATGAATTCTAACCAATATTGACAATTCCCAAGCATCAAAATCTAATCCTTTTACTTATTTCTAAACGATCTCTGAGAACCCAAACAGACCTAAACAAAATCTCATCGATGACTCCATGAGGGCTCTGAATCCATCGATGACTCAGAGAAGGCTCTCGTCCGCATTGGAAAGGTAGTGAGGGCTTGGAACCTGAGGGCTCAAAGAGGAGGGCTTCCAGCCGGCGAAGTTGGAGTGGTTTATGGCTGTCATGACGGCGGCATAGTGGTTTATGGTCGGAGCCTCCGGAAAAGCAAGGAAACTTGCCGTAAAAACCGAAACGCTTCCCCCTTTCGATTCTCTGACTTGGATCATCATCTAAACAAATAAACACCATGGATAGATCGGCGAGGTCGAGAGGAAGACTCTGATATAGGTGTGGCACCGCGATTTGGCCGGAACTGGAAAACCCACCGGCGAACCCAGAAATTTTCGAGCTTCCTCTTGTTGCAGTCATCGGTATTTCGGAGCAGAGACTACGGGGATACGCTTCGTGCTGCCGAGACGAGTCGACCAGACCGATCCGGCTTGACGAGTCCAGTTGGGGTTTGCAGCTCCGCCTCTTGGGCTACTGCTGCGGCTGCTTCTTCTTTGGAAGCAGAAGGAGGAGAGAGAGAGAGAGAGAGAGAGAGAGAGAGAGAGAGAGAGAGAGAGAGAGAGGAGAGAGCCGGAAGAAGAAGGGGTGAAAAGAAAAAATAAAGAGAAAAAATGATAAATAATAAAAAAGAGTAAGTGAGGGTATGATCATCATTTTAGTGTGAAATGAATGTCACGTCAGCAAGATAACCGAGGTTTTTGACGGCAGGGACGAATTGAGCGGAAATTGAGAGTTTAGGGACTTTTTAGGTGAAATTCAAAGGTCAGGGACTGAAACGACGAAACTCTATAAGTATAGGGAGTAACCAGTATTTAACTCAAAATATAATGTCCCATTATCCGAACCCTTGTAATTTTTTTTTTTGGGTAAACTAGAAGAGGACTAGATCCGTTCTAAAAAAAAAAAACAGAGAAAATTTATTAAATACTCCAAAGACAGTACAATGTGTGGAGGACGTCACCAAAGCCGACCCCAAAAAAGAAACAAAGAAAATCCATACAAATCAGGAACATTCTAGAAAGTTCCTACAAATGCAAAACAAAACATACAAACCAAAAGCCAATTAATACAAAGGAAAAATTGTCCGTACAATACCTGACATTTTCCCCATTCTAAACTTCAGTACCTCACGTTCAGAAAATATTAGAACGGTACCTGAGGTTTCGACCCGGACCGAAGATCGCGATACCTGGAGCCGTTAGCGCTGTTACTGAAAATGATAGCTGAAGGATATTTTCGTCTTTTCATGTCTTAATCCCTTATTTTTTCTATCAAAACCTTTTTTTTCTATTTTTTTTCTCTCTCCCTACTGTTCCTCTCTCTCTCTCTCTCTCTCTCTCTCTCTCTCTGAAACCCAACAAACCCAAAATTCTCTCTCTCGTCCCTACATAACAGAATGTATAAGGAAGGGAAAACAATGAACCCGCAGTGACCATAACACCTCAAAATTCCAATTTCTGCAGTTCTCCTCCAAACTGAAATTCAAGTATATAGACAGGTAGAGCTTGACAAGGGGAACAAGTTTGATACCTCAATCAAAACCAAACTTTGCCAGAAAATAGAGCAAACTTGCCAGAAAACTCATAAACTTTTTCTCCTCGATTCTCTCTCTTGGTTCATCATCTGAATGAACAAATACGATGAATAGGTCATCCCATTGAGAGGATCCTTTTGATATAGGTGCAAGACCACGACGTGGCTGGAATCGGAAAAACCCGTCATAGAAGTCGCCACCGTCTCTCCTTCGATTCTCTATCATCGGACGTTGGTTGACAAAACCAAAAGCACAGGGATGACGGTGACACCGAGACGAAGAAAAATAGCCCGTTCGACTTCTGAAAGTGGCCGAAAAAAGGAGAAACAGCCTGGCCACCGCCGCTGATATTCTGGTCGACAAGGACCCGATCTGGGTCTCGATCTATAGGTTCCTTCAACGGTTAAGATCTTCTGCCACTTGAAATCAACTATCCAGATGTAGCCAACTTGAAAATTATATTTTTAATTATATTTCTGGATATTACCAAATTTCAAAAATCATTAAAAATAGCTCTGGTGTCTGAAAAATCCTTCAAGAATTCCTACGAACTCTTAATAACATCTAGTTTAATCGTATGAGCTCCAAAGATAAATTTTGATAAACCAAAAATTTAAATAATTTTTTATAAACCAAAAATTTAAATAATATTCAAAACTAAAAATAGTTTAAACTAATAGAAAAAAAAAATTTTGCTTTTTATTATTTTATAAAAAAAAGGCTAAAGAAAACAAATATTAAAGGGTAAATTGGTCATTTGATGATCAAATATGCCAGCCGTCCGTTTTTGTAATGAAGCTAACGACACTAGGTACCGATCTTCTATCGGGGTCGAAACCTCAGGTACCGTTCTGATATTTTCTGAACGTGAGGTACTGAAGTTTAGAATGGGGAAAATGTCAGGTACTGTACGGACGATTTTCCCTAATACAAAATGCAAAAGGAATGATCTGAGAACATTTAAGAGAACCTATAGACTGGTCTAGATGAAAAATCACGTCCAAAATCTGTAGCCAAGAACGATGGTAAAGACGACTATATGCTCCTTCCCTCATGTGACGCTCCATAATTAGCCAACGCATCAGCGGGAGTATTTCCTTCTCTAAAGATGTGAGAAACATGCAGATGTAATTGTTTCACTAGAGCTAGACAATTGAGCCATTACACTCGCAACCGTCAAGGAATCAACTTTGGAGAAGCAAAATACCTCAGGACAATTGCTAAGTCCGTTTCAACAAGTACTACCATTCCTTTAACTTGGCCACCCTAATAGCTTCAATAAAGGCCAACACCTCCACGTCTAGGGAACTAGGAATGCACACACGGGAAGCAAAAGCAATGATAAAGGCACTGTCATGATCCCGAGCTATGCCACCAAAGCCTATATGATCCTGACATTTGAATGACCCATCAATATTGATCTTCACCCATGGAGACAGTGGTGGCATCCAAATGACCATGGTAAACTTAGGAGTAGAAGGCCTCAGCGGCGAAATATGTAGGAGCCCAAAAATAGGTGGCCCAGATTAAGAGGTGGACGACGCAAAAGCCAAGCTAGCCGACTCCCTAATAGATGAAATTAGAAAATGCATGAAATAGTTCCAAATAAACATACCTCCATCATGCCGTATTCGATTCCTCTCGGACCATACACACCACAAGATGTTGCACACGGCTATGCGCCAAAGAAGTTTAGAGGAAGTAGAGAGATGGGAATGAAATTCCAACATAGGCAAGTCATGCAAGGTGGGTAGCTGAATGCAATATTAAACATGCCAAAGCACCACTTCCAAACCTCTAACACAGCCGGGCACCCCAAAAACAAATTATACCAATTCTCATTCCCTGGCCCACAAAGACTACATCGAGAGCAAAGTGAAACACCCATTTTTGAAGACTCTCATCAGTAAGAATTTTCTTATGTAAAATTTTCCACGAACAAACACTCTTCCTCGTAAATTATACTAGAAAAAATTGAATGTGAAAGTGTTTAGATTTTTGTTATATCCTCTCTAGCTAAATATAGTTAGAGATTGTACAAGTTATTTTGAAAGGAAAGGGTATCAATCCATTAATAATAAAAAGTAGGTGACGACATATCCTGACTCACCCTTTACGGGCTACATTAATATTGAGTCATATTTATGTAGTACATGTTATTTTATGGTAATTTATTGATGAAAAACAAAAAAATTATCATGATTATTCTGATCAACACATTTAATTCCATTGTGATGATATAGAACATTGTGATTATGATTTTTTTTTTTTTTTGAATCGGCCCGAGGGGCAATAATATCATCCATCACTATGCCAATAACCTCATCAGACGACAGAGCTCAGACGACAGACAGGTTGGTTTCTGTCGTCTGATATAATTTAACGACAGACAGTGTAAAAACTGTCGTCTGAATATAGCAACATACCATGGTAAGTTAGTTTTGAGAATTAAGTTTATTTTCAAACAACAGTTATCTGTCGTCTCGTCAAAGAAGATAAATTGATTTCGTTTTGGGTCGTAGCTTCTTTTTTTTGTTTGTATTCAGACAACATATATCTGTCGTCTTGTCAAAGGAGTAAATTGGCTTTGGATTTTGTTGGAACTATTTTTAATGATTTCTCTCTCCCCGACAAATTTATCAAACCAAAAAGAATGGTTTCGCGCTGCACAATTTTCAGATTCCCTCCTCATCCAATTTTCAGATTCCCTCCTCACCCATTCTTTGTCTGACCAATAAAAAAGATAGAACACTATTCCCTCATCTCTAGAAAAACACTCGGCTCACTCGCGTTTTGCTCTCTCTCTCTCTCCTCAAATCTCTTCTTTCTCTCCTCCCAAATCCTTCCTCTTCCTCGCCTTCTCCATTATCGATATCGCCATGACCTTGGCTTCACTATCGGCCTCTTCACTATCCTCCGACACGCACGTATCCGGATAACACTGTGTTCAACCTTATCGCCAAGCACCATCGCTGGGACGACCTCCACCACTTCGACTGTAACCTTGTGAAAGGCAAGATCTCATACTCGATTCAGCGGGCGTTGACAAGCAGCCTCTCAGCTGTGCGCGAATCCAGTTGCCCAATCTTTGGTATCCATCTGATTTAGGGTTTCTAATCCATGTTATAGAATTTTTTTTTATTCAAACTTGTATGATAATTTCAGTTGTTTGGATTCCAAATTTGATTTATGGGTTTCGTCATTCTTGTTTCTTATTCTTAAATTGAGGTCTGATTCATTCAATTTTGACTTGAGATGGCTTGTTTTCAAGATTTTTTCAGTTTGCAGTTTTGCTTTAAAATGAAGCTTTTTTAGCCATCTTCTGTAGGTATTCTAAATTTCCTTCTATGTTATTTATTTATTCATGTAAAAATTCACTTTTCATATTATTTATTTGCACATTGAAAAGGGTAGTGAACCCAACTCTCTATGCTCAACGATATGGGTATACTGAATGTGAAGTAAGGTTATTGTTCTTCAATGAAATGAATTTGATTTGAAGTGGCCTTCAAATCTGGGTTCTTGTACCGTCTTTTCTATTTCTTTTTTTTAGGTTTCACTTTTTCGGTTGGGTTGGTTGGATCTTTTTGTACAAGTTCAATCAATATTTGCAAAGATCCTGGTAATATTAGTGTTTTATTTTTATTGTCTGTGAATTTATGCCAGTAATAGAGATTTTGGTGCTTTGCAATCACAAAGTTGTAGAGTCCAAGAGAGACCACCCATGGTTGATATTGTTGGGTTGATGATTGATATATGATTCTTTTTAAACCACAGGATCATGTGGCACAGCAGAAATCTTCAAATAAAAGTGAACCGTATGACATTGCTATTGTTGGAGGAGGCCTGGTTGGCATGGCCCTAGCTAGTTCCTTGGGTAGTTGGTCTTTTGTGTATGTTTTCATCACTTCAGTTGTTTTGTGTGTTGTGTAGTCTATTGTGTTAGATTTGGTAGGCAAGTTGTTCTAATAATCTAGTTGTACTTATGGTTAATATCATCTCACAACTTCATGCTCGTGAATTTTTGGCCTATATGTGCTTGTCTTTGAGATTCTAATGTGTATTCTGACATTTAGAGTGGATAGACTGATGAACTGGTAACAATTACTTTTGTTGCGCAGTTTGTTATCTGCAGATTTCTACAGTGACATACTAATATATGTGTAAGTCTTGGTTCTCACGATTACTTTCGAGCATAGTGTATATGTATGCTTATTCTGGATATGAAACAATTTATTTTTATCTTCTCAGCGATTCTGTGTACTTAGTGGACAATTGCCCCCATGATGACTCTTCCTCGGATGCTCTGTTGTGGTAAATTATTTATGTTATTAGTTTATTTTGGTTTAGTACAGATTTTGCTGCACTGGTGCTTACTAGATTCATGCTCGCTACGTGGTTTATTTGTTGTAGTGACATGATCATTAATTCAAATATGACTAACAAAAAAAGGTCTTGACCATTTTCATTTGAAGCATGTAGGAGCAGTTACATGTTGTAATGATAAATTGATGTAGTAGTAATAAATTCATGTGGTCCATAGCAGTCTACTTGTTTTATAGCAAGAGGAATATATGTTGGTTGATCCACTCTATTATATGGGACACTGCAGGTCAGGAACGTTACCATAGCCGGGCTCCCATGTATTACCACTGTGCAGCTGCAGCTGTTGGTCTATGATATCACAAGCAAACAAGGGTACTAAATTGCTGTGTCCTAAATACGAACCCTACTTCTGGTCAAATGCAAACAAGGGTACTTTTCTATTCTCATTGCTGAGAATTGGTATTCAAGTTTATGAATTTCCTGCAAGGAAGGTAAAGTTTTCAATCAACATCTCAATTTGCCCAGATAAATTCTTTATCAGTAATTTCTTATTTAGATTTCATGCCTTTGTTGTTTAAGTTTACAACTTTGCCATTAATGCTGTGGATTTTAGTTTCCAAATGAAATCCCAGATCCATGTTAATCAAGTTTCTAGATCTTTGGTTAACTTGGTAGCTTAATTTTGCAGTAATGGCTCCTGGGAATTTTGCAGCTTGAATCTTCTATTGCATATTGTAAGTATCTTGTAATTTCAGTTTCGTTATTTGCTTGATTATTGTATCCATCAAATCATCAATTGGGTGACTGTTTGAGGGATTTGGGTTATGCCTTATTAAATCTTGGGTGATATTCAATTGCGTAATGGTAGTGGGTATAAGCATCGAAGTCTCTATAGGTTCAAATTTTAATTGTAATCAATTTGTTTTAGGGCATTGAGGATTTGAGTAGATAATTGGAAGAGGGTCTGATTGTAATCAACTTGGTTTCTGTTCAAATTTTGTTTGTAGTTGTTTTGCAATTCAGGAATTAGCTCTCGGTAATCTCTGTCTTCTAATTTATATTATGATATATGAATTCAGGAATTAAAATTGTGTAATTCTTCACAAAACTGTGTAATTTTTATTATGATATATGAATCCAGGAATTAAAAGTAGCGTAATCACTGATTTGTTCTTCTCACTCTTGTAGCTGGATTTGCACTTGGTTATGTTTACGGTGGCTTGGTAAGTTTATATACCCAATTGGTTCATGATTTATCAACTAAAATTTTTTAGATCATGAAGATATGCACTTTCAGAACTACTTTTCTACAACTGGAGTAAATATATATCTTTTGTACTATATCTATGGTGCCAGATAGTGTTTCTTTGATGGTTGACATACTCTTGCTAAACTATTATCTAAAGGTACTAAATGATTACCACTATTTTTCTTTGACTCGATGAAGTCGTTTTTATTTTACCTCGGAATAAGTATTTGCCTTCTTCATTTCTTCAACATGACTTTGTTTTCAGGCAAGTTCTGGAGGTGGTAGCTAGTTGTGACAGTGACATAGTTCAGCTGAGATTTTGGTAAGACTTTGGTAACAGCTATTCGATATATGTGATTTTGGATTTGAGCTGTTCACATTTGCATTCTAAAGCACAAATATTTATAAATTGATCCACATGGTGGTGGCTTCTTGGTCAGTGTGTGTCTTCTTGGTGGACTAATGGCTCTGGGATACACAATTGCTACTATCCTTAAAAGAAGCAGTCATGTATTCTTCAATGATGGTTTGGACATGGGTTTACATGAGGAAGGATGATGGAGATTACACAGCAACAAACACATTACTTTCTCACCCCATTCTCAGAGAGGTAAGAAGGCACTTGACCTTGAGCGTGGAGGGTTTTTTGCCCAACTAAATGAACGGCTTTTGCTGCTATTATCGATCATTTTAACCCTAGCAGAGTAGTCAATTTCAGGCTGGATTGATTTTACTTTGTTGAAAATTTGGAACAATGGATGTAGTTTGGTCGCTTGGTGGCTGATTGAAGTGGTAGTACAATTTTTGCAGTGTTTATCAATGGATATGTTGTTAGTGGTTTCCAGGTTTTTGATGAATATATGGTACAAAGCGATTTCCAGTTTGTATATGAATGGTATATTGTGGTTTATATTTCCAAGTTCTGATGAATGTATGGTACATCATTGTGGTTTCCAGGTTTCTGAATGTATGTTGCTTCATTAAAAAAAGAACAATATATTGAAGCCAAATTCTGTGGTTGTAAACCAAATCACACAACATATAAAGCATAACAACTGAACATCGAACAACAGAATTCAAGCAAAATTCTGTTGTCTGAAACAACCATAATCCATAGATAACTCACCGTAGATGTTGTTTTAATAAAGTTCACACAACAGATTTGCTAAAGAAACTCAAAATTCTACACATTCAGACGACATTTTATTGTCGTCTCACATTAAAACAGACAATAGATTATTTGTAAAGTCTGTTGCTAGAGTTTGACGACAACAACATTTGACTGTCGTTTTATTTTATATCTAACCACATATACTTACACTTTGTGCATATTTAGGCACACTCAGACGACAGATTTTTTTTAGGTGTCTGTCGTCTGAGTCACCTTCTGACGTCGGGCATTGACCGACGTCTGAACGCCAATCAGATATCAGCTTAATAGACGACAGATTTTCTTCATATCAGACGACAGTCAATGTCTGTCGTCTGATGGGTTTGTTGGCATAGTGCATCACAAGCCAGAATAGACTGTTACATACCCTTCCACTGCCATTTAAGGACATAGGCAGACAAAAAGATAGTGGTAGTACGCACAGTGGTACATAGAAATAGGCCTACTCATTAGACATCAAATACGTAGAGGTAGCGAGGATCCTCAATTAATACTACGCCAGAGAAGCTAGAAATCTAGGTTTCTAATACAAGAAACATTATTGTAATTAGACTAAAACTAAAAACATAGGGTTGGGCCAAGGGCCTAAACCCTAGCCCAACAGTTCGCGGCCCAATAGGGGTAGGCCACTAAGGAAGCTTGCTCCAGGCCCATCATTCTGGTTTGGGCTAGTCTGCCTTGTCCTCCCACCATCCCGTCATACCTCACCCTTCCGGCCGAGCTCTGTCGCTGACCCACGTTCTATAAAAAGAAAAAAGAAAAAAAAAGGAGTTTGATGATTTTAATATTGATTTGTATTAAGAAATTTGAGGATAGTTAGGTAGTCTAAGTGGTGTATTTAATAATATAATAATCGATAATGTATTAAGTAAGGAGTGTGTATTAAGTATATAAGTATGTGTGTGAATAAAATTTCTGTAGTCGACTTAAAACAAGAAAAAGAAATCCATCAACTTTGAGGAATCTTCTCTGACCTAGCTGTCTTTGCTGCTAAGGTTTCTCGATGCTGATGTCATTCCAAGTCTCGTAGCAGCATTTCAAATATCAGATTCTGCCAGCATCGAATTTGGTGCGCTGAGAGCAACGGCTTTGCAAGATAATCATTGACCAATGTATATATGGACACCATTTACGGCTAATCTTGTACTTATCCCTACCGTGAACATCCTTGACAGAATTGAATGTCCAACTTTCTCCAAGGAACGTGACAATTACTTTTCAGAAAGAAGCTTAGAACCTAATTAATCAGTGTCTTTAGAAAGAATATCGTATCGGGAGAAAATTGAATTTCCATATTCAGTAGGACCCCAAGTTCTTTAGGTTACATGCAACTTCAGCAGCTTCTGTGCTTGCATACATTGCTTGTTTACCTTTTCTTTATTTCACTAACTATTGATATCACTTATACCACATACCGCCAAACATAAGCAACGACCTTATAGGTGGGCCCCACGACATGGCTAACCCCGCCTATCGCATGCATCCAGTAGACCGACACTTGAGCTACCCTGCCATGGTGGAGGTCGGCCGGTATCTCGTAGAGAGGTTACCCTCCCATGATCTCCAAAAAGCCTCAAGAGAAGTAAATATGTGTATTATGTCCCACATCGGAAATATAGAATAGAATGAGAATTCCTTTAGCTATAAAAGGAAGTCCTCCCCTTCTTAGATGAAGATGGATCCTTGAGCCCTATACTTGTATCACTACAAAGGCTACTTGGCCTCACTACTAGTGGAATCTCTAAGTGGACGTAGCTTTGCCTCAAGGGCAAGGTGAACCACTATACATGCTTGTGTCACTCCCTTTCTCTCGGTCATGCCTCATACTTAGGTCCCGTATTCTCACACAGAAACATTGGCGCTAGATGGAGGGTCCCTAGGAGTTTGGGTATGAGCCTCCGACGACCTTGAGCAAGGGTCATGTACGGGTACCACGACTCAACGGATACACGCAAGACACCCCTCACCTTCTTCATCCAAGCCTCCGAGGAGCCACCGGGTACATGAGCCAACGGGTACCCTGAGGCAGCGGGTACGTGCACACCCCGCTTGTATTACTCACCCCACTTATTGTACCTATACCTCTGTGTCCAAAGCGAGCGAGTGTCGATACAAGAAGTCATGCAGCAAATCCAGCCCCTCAGCGCAGAGCACATGTCTATGATAGACCCATCTGGCCGTTCCCGGGCCTAACAACAACAACTTTCATGGTCACTCTGCCATGCCACCGACCTAGTAGTCAATGTCCACTTGCACGTAAAGCTAGTCCCGCACATCAAGAAGCCCAAGAGACTGACTTCTACCTAGAATGCATGGTACAGTACGGATCCATGATTTTCTCTGTGCCGCTTGGATCTTTATCTCTCCTCTCGGCAACTCTTTTCTTCTCTGGCCATTATGAGCTCTTGGAGGTGGATAGGCCAGAAGCTTCGGTACCTAAAAACTCTTGGCCATATCTCAAGGTCCCAATCATCGAGCATCACTTCTCAGATATTCAACTTTTTTTTTCACTGTCGACACACGGTCGAACATCTTTGCTTCTCAGCAAAGTTCTTGAGATGCTTCCGGCAATCGACATCTCACCGGTACCCGCTTCCCTCACCGGTACCCACTGCCTCACAGGTCTCAGTAGACCATTGTGTCAACTATCACTGGTACCCACTTCCCTCACCGGTACTTGCTGCCTCACCGATACCGATTTCAAAAAAAAAAAAAAAAAAAAAAATTTGGGGGGTGATGTCTGCACCCAAAGAACTGAGTTAGACACCATCAATCTTCTCCAGGCACCCTGCACCACCAGGTGACCCATTTCCCTTTCATAAACTCGGCGCATATGCTGGCCTCAGTTGCCTTCCCAACTGATCTGGCCACCCTACCCCGAGCACCCATTGGTTAATGGCACAGTTTAGTCTCTCCTTCTCTGGGCACTTGCAAGTCTCATATTCGATTTGCAATCTTCAAAATACAGCCTCGCTGCGAAGATAAGTTACTGTACATACATTTATTACATGCAATTAATACCACATATCAACAAACTGTATATCTAAGAAGCATCGAAACGGGTACGAGTATCCGGATACGATACGATTGGAAACGTGGAAACGGCAAATCTTAAATGTAATAGGAAACGGAAACGTGAAGGAAACGCCAATTAAATATATATATATATATAATTAGAAGAAAAAAATTGGGCATATATATATATATTCAAAATATAGTTCGAATCAAATATAATCTGTGGAGAAATTAATAATAGTTAATTTAGACCTAGCGGCTACTTACTTTTCCATCAGTGGTTCTAGATTGATGCTTATGGTTACTATATTTTGAAGAGGCTGATGGGGTCGATATATCCAAGCCGTGGCTTCCAGCATAACAGAGATTGTCTCTTCTAAATCTCAAACGCCTCCTAAACTCCCTCGTTGAAACCTCACCACCACAGTCAATCTCCACATCCTCCACCACCATTTCACCAACCAAACACCCAACGCATTTCTCCAAAACCAAACTAGAAATCAAATTATCTTGGTCTGCGATTAGGTCCGACTTGCAAAGAAGACTAGACGAGTAGCAGAGGAACTCCGAGCAGCAACCGAAGTAGCTGAGATTAGGTCCGACTTGCGAAGAAGACCAGACGAGAATCAAAGGAACTCCGAATCAATCTGGGTCTGCGATTTTTCTTCTCTCTCTCGATCTGGGCTGCGGTTTTTCTCTCTCTCGATCTGGGCTGCGATTTTTCTTCTCTCTCTTTGGTCTGCGACTTGTCTTCCATCTCTCTCGATCTGGTTTAGGATTTTTTTTTTTTTTCTATTTTTTGGGGGTAAAAAGTTGGGATTACCCCCACGTATCTGATTTATTTACATTCTCAAGTATCCTATTCGGATACGTACGTATCCAATTCAGGATACGCGTTTCCGGAAGTTTTCGAGCTTTTCCGACGCGTTTCCTACCCGTTTCTCGTTTCGATACTGGATACGCGAGGATTTTCGCGTTTCCGTGCATCATAGTTGTATATCCATGCACACCTAGATGGCTTCTTTCTCAGTGATGGTTACACATGCCCTACAATCTTATTCAAATAACACATGCATGCAAGATGTCTTTAGCTAGACACTACACTTGTTCCAATCTTTGATGTTAACACATAGGTTTCCTATCATTTCGTCTCATTTGCTTGTTGCCCATAATACAGCATATGTCTAGTTGCATGCCTCATGGACACCTACTGAGTACATTTTATGCATGTCTTACAACCATACAAATAAAGCCATGTCATTTTATTGCAACAAGTCAATTTAAGGTTTCAGGGACTTAGGTCTTTGTAATTTTGTCATACAAATTGTTGGGCATGATTTTCAATTATTAAAGCACATGTAGTCCACCGCTACAACTGGTGATTAATACCATGAATTTGATCCATGCTCAATTATACATAAACATGTGCTCTTTGCTAGTTTCTCATGCTAATAGTCATCACCATAATCACTTTCCTCTGCCTATACGTGTTACCCACACATGCTCCACATACATACTTTGGCTCATATTTGGTACTGTGCCCAAGGGGCACCGATGTCCCACTTAGACCCTATGGCACGATTTTTAGACGCAAACTATCTTGCATGATCCGTGATTCAACTTGCACATTTTAAGAACACATTTATCACGTAGCAGGGGTTGTGATTTCCAGTAGTTTAAAAAAAAAAAAAAATGTTCTCTTCTCTCTCTAGCGTATGCAACTGAGAGTTAGGGTTTCAGCCTCGTTGGTGTGAGGCGGCGGTGTCCTTCATGACGGTGAGGAGACTTTACTTATGTTCTGGTTCCCTGCCATCATCTTTGAAGGGTGGAATCTGTTTTCTCACTTCTTTTGCATGATGGAGGAGGTGATTGGAGGTTTTGTTCGTAAAATGGCTCTCACAGAAGCAGATGCGGTGGAGGTGGTCCTCCCCCAAACAAGGTTCAAGCAGCAGCCAAAAAAGTTCTTCTTGGTAGGGGAATTGTTGACTGACAAACAATATCGCATGGACTCACTGATAAGCACCATGCGGGGCCTGTGGATTCCGGACGCGGCTCCGTCAGATCGAGCCAGACTTGTTGTTTGCCAAATCGAGGGAAGTCGTAGAATTTTGTTCTCTTTTTCTTATGAATCTGAGTTAAAGTGGGTTGTTACGAGAGCTCCTTGGTCTTTTGAGAAGGCTCTTTTTGCGATTGCAGTGACAGATGGTAAGACGGATCCTCTTAGGGTTTCCTTGCAAACTCAGTATTTCTGGCTCAGGATAAGGGGCATCCCACCATTGTATATGGATGAAGATACTGGAAAAGGCATTGGTGATGCAGTAGGTACATATGTGCGAACAGGGCAGGACAGGAACGGAAGCTGCCTGGGCAGGTATCTTCGGGTACGTGTTGGTATTGATATCGAAAAGCCCTTAAGTAAGGGAATTAGCATCCCACATGCAACATGGTCAGCGAGTTCGCTGTTTGAACTGGAATACGAGCAATTACCACACTTTTGTCTATATTGTGGCCTGATTTCACATATCGGCTTTAGCTGCACCAAAAGGTTGTCCGGGGAGATTACTGAACCAACTTACGACATCCTCCTAAATGCAGAAAAGAAAGAGGCATGGCTGGCAAAGCAAGAACAGGATAGAGAGGAAGAGACAGGAAACTCTTCTGGTGGAGGAGGTACTAGGTTTGGTCTCGTTCCGGCTACGAAGAAAGGTTGGTCCATGACGGCACCTGAGTTCCCAACCATTGGCCTGATTAGATCTCGGGATGAATGGGAAGCTGCTCCTGAACATCCGGAACCGCGAAATGAGAATGACATGGATATTGTACTGGAGGATGAAGTGGTGAGAGACATGGGTGCGCCGGAAAAGAAGAAAAGAAGGGTGGAGGGGCGACGGAGTAGTTTGGGGACGGCGGAGGATGGTGGACTTACGGAAGTACCTGTTATGGAATGTGCTAAATTGGGGGAGACTGGTAATTCTTGTGCAGTGATTGCGCAATCTTTGCTGGTGCAGTCAATGGAAGGAGGAAATCCCAAGATTGGGGATCTGAATTCAATTCGAAAGCAGTCAGCGATAGAGGAGATTCTCCCTGCGCAGATCCCTAGTAATAAGCGGGATTGTACAGATCCTGATTTGAAGGGATTAAGCGGGAAAGCTAGTGGAAAGGCGTTGTTTGGGATGGATGGTGTGAGTCACTCTAATTCAACCACGTCGAAGTCTGGGCCTGGGCCCCAAAAAAACAGTTCCGTGAGGGCCGCGGTTGATTGTGGAGCTGAAGCCCATATGAAGAAACCTAGGGGGGCCAGAAACAGGCCGGTCTGTCCCCTGCAGTTAGTAGGCCAGCAAGGAAGGTTCTGGAAAGTTCCAAGAAATCTGGTAGTAAGGGTTTTTTTTGTCGGGAAGAATTCTAGCTCCACAGGTCGAAGGTTAACTTTGAGTTCTGGACGTACTCTCGAACGTTCCTCCGTGATGGGTCCGGATTCGACCCATCACGAGTCATGAATGTTTTATCATGGAACTGCCAAGGGCTTGGGAACCCTTGGACAGTTCGAGGACTCCGGGGACTTGTGTCCCAAATTCATCCCGATTTAATTTTTTAGTCGGAAACTAAATGTACTGTGGCAGAGATGGTCGATATTCGAGTAAAATTGGGTTGGCGTAATGCTTTCTCAGTTCCTTGTAAAGTAATAAAGAAGAAGAAAGGTAAGAGGATTGGGAGGTCTGGGGGTCTGTGTCTCTTATGGAAGGAAGATTTGGCAGTTTCTCTTCGTAGTTATTCGGATAATCATATCGATGTGGTTGTTGGTGAAGCCTCCAGTCAGAAGCAATGGAGGTTTACGGGCATCTACGGCTGTCCGAGAGTGGAAGACAGGCATAAAACATGGTCACTCATTAAAACTCTTGGGCTCCAGAGCTCTTTGCCTTGGGTGATTGGGGGAGATTTTAATGAAATCATTTGCAACAGGGAAAAGGAGGGTGGTCCCCCGAGAAGTGTTAGACAAATGGAAGGTTTTAGAGATGTTGTGGAGGTCTTTTCCTTCAAGGATATTGGTTTCTCTGGCCCGAGTTTCACGTGGAGAGGAAAACGGGGTGGGGAGATCATAAAGACCAGGTTGGATAGGTTCCTGGTTACTCCAGGTTGGTATGATATGTTTCCGGTCTCCCGGGTTACTCATCTATTACCTACCAAGTCCGATCACCTTCCCATTCTTTTGGAAGTGCGAGAGTGCAGACCACAGAGAAAGAAGAAGAGGAAAAAACGGTTTAAATTTGAAGAATTGTGGCTTCGTGATGATGAGTGCAGCAAGGTAGTGGAACAAGGATGGAGTAGTGTGGGTGGGGTTGATCCTTTTTCTACTATTTGTCATAAAATAAAAGAAACACGAAGGGGTCTTCTGGAATGGAGTGAGGTCCGTTATGGCTCCATAAAGAAGGATATTAAGGACATTCAAGAGAAGCTTGTGGTGTTCTATGATTCCGCTATTTCTTCTCCACCGGATTCTGCAAGAATTGCCTTAGAAGATCGGTTAAATGAGTTACTGTTGAAAGAACAAGATTTTTGGAAACAAAGGGCGAAGGTTTTTTGGCTTTCTAAAGGTGATTTGAATACACGTTTCTTTCATCAACGTGCAAGTAACCGAAGGAAGAAAAATAGAATTAAAGGGTTATTAGATGAGAATGGCACTTGGTGTACAGCTGATGGTGAGATAGAAAACATTGTACTAAATTATTATCGGACACTCTTCACTTCGTCCCAACCGGCAGGAATGGATGATGTTGCGTCGATGCTGCCGTGTTTTATTACTGAGGAGATGAACAATATTTTGGCTGGGGATATCACATTCGATGAAGTTTACAAGGCGCTCAAACAGATGCATCCAGCCAAGGCAGCTGGCCCTGATGGATTTGCACCATGCTTTTACCAACATTTCTGGTACCTTGTTGGTAATGATATCACTATGGCGGTGCGTTGCTTTATGGAATCAGATGGGATGATAAGTCAGATTAATTGCACGAATGTTACTCTTATCCCAAAAGTCAAGGTTCCGGAACATGTCAATCAACTAAGACCGATTAGTTTGTGCAACGTGATATACAAGATTGGCTCCAAAGTGCTCGCAAATAGGCTGAAGCCACTGCTACAGGATCTTATTTCACCTTATCAAAGTGCATTCGTACCTGGGAGGCTAATCTCTGATAATTCTCTAGCTGCTTTCGAGATCTCTCATTTCTTGAAGAGGAGGAGAAGAGGACATGTTGGCTATGGGGCTTTAAAACTCGACATGAGCAAAGCCTATGATCGAGTTGAGTGGGGTTTCTTGGATAGGGTTATGCAGCAGCTTGGTTTTTGCCCTAAATGGCGTGGTTGGGTGATGCGATGTGTGACGACTGTCTCCTATTCTTTTATAGTGAACGGGACTCCTAGGGGACTTGTGGTCCCATCCCGGGGACTAAGGCAAGGAGACTCCATCTCGCCCTATCTTTTCCTTATTTGTGCGGAGACTTTATCCAGGTTGATCCTAAAGGCAGAAGACATGGGCAGCATTCATGGCGTAAGAATTTGCACAGGTGCACCCCCTATTTCTCATCTTTTCTTTGCTGATGACTCCTTCATTTTCTTCAAGGCAGAAACAGATGAATGTGATGTTCTAAAGAGAATGTTTGAGCAGTATGAAAAAGCGTCTGGTCAGATGATAAACTTTGACAAGAGTTGTGTTTCCTTTAGTAAGAATGTCAAAAGAGCAAAGCAAGATGAGCTGGCTGCAAGTCTTAGGGTTCTGCGTGTGGACAAACATGACAAGTACTTGGGTTTACCTACAGAAATTAGCTATTCCAAATCCGAGGCTTTTAATTTTCTATCCGAAAAGGTTAGAAAACGCACTCAGGGTTGGAGAGCGAAGACTTTAAGTGCTGCTGGCAAGGAGATCATGATCAAAGCGGTTGCGCAATCTATCCCAACCTATGTTATGAGCTGTTTTGAACTACCAAAACATTTGTGCTTGGAGATGCATCGTCTGATGGCACAGTTTTGGTGGGGAGATAAAAGTAATGATAAAAAGATACATTGGCTTGCTTGGGAGAAGTTGTGTGTTCCAAAGGCTGAAGGTGGGCTTGGTTTCCGAAACATGGTGCAGTTCAATCAAGCTCTACTTGCGAAGCAAGGTTGGAGAATCATCCAAAACCCTAACTCTATGTTAGCTAGACTATACAAGGCGAAGTATTTTCCGAATTGTGATTTCATGAAAGCTGAGGCAAGTAGTGGGTCTTCTTATGCATGGAAGAGTATTTTGTTTGGAAGAGAATTGCTACGTAAGGGACTTAGGCTACAGGTGGGAAACGGTAGTCCGATTGCAGTGTGGACAGACCCATGGTTGCCTTTACCCCATTCCTTCAGGCCCATCTCAACGCCTATGGAGGGTTTGGAGACACTTCGGGTGGATGAGCTTATTGATCAAGAGGAGAATGAGTGGCATATGTTCTTGTTACAGGAGCTTTTCATGCCTCTGGAGGTGAATTTGATAGCAAGTATTCCTCTAAGTTTGCGGAGCCCAGTGGATAGGTGGGTCTGGCATCATGATAAAAAGGGTATGTATGATGTTAAAAGTGGTTACCATGTTGCTAGAATTGTGGACGGTGCGACTGAACGTGCATCATGTTCTACTGGTCCAGTTGGTTTAAATGGAAAATATTGGAAGCTTGTTTGGCATGCTCGGATTCCTCCCAAAGTTCGGATGTTTATTTGGAGATTGTTAAAAGGTATTCTTCCCACAAAGCATGAGCTATGCAAAAAGGTGGCACTCCCAGACTTTGAGTGTGTCTTTTGTCATGGTGCTGGTGAGCATGGCCTACATCTATTTAGAGATTGTAGCTATATTGCATGCTTTTGGGCTCTTGGAGAGCTGGACTTGAAAGTTGTTGATGTTATGGCTGCAAGTTTGGAAGAATGGGTGAAGAATGTAATTGATGTAATTACTGAGCACCACCGTAACCTTTTCTTTGTCTACTTGTGGGTTATATGGTCAGAGCGAAACAACTTGGTATGGAATGGTAGTGTCTTCAATGCGTACAATGCTGTACAATGGGCGTCCAAGTTTCTTGGTGAGTATCAACAAGTCCATCCAACACGGCAGAAGAAGTCGGGAAGGACATGAGCTAAGTGGGAAAACCCTCCTACAGGTAGACTTAAGATCAACATAGATGGCAGTTACAGGCCCGAGGTTGGTGATGGTGGTATTGGTGTAGTGATACGTGATGACAAAGGTTTGTGCATGGCAGCTATGGCGCGGTATTTTCCTAATGTCCTTTCTGCTTTCCATATGGAGGCAGAGGTCTGCCGGGCAGGTCTTCTCTTGGCTATTTACCAAGAATGGGACGAATTCATACTTGAGAGTGATTGCTCACTGATGGTGGCTGCATTGAATCAGAATTTGGAGGACCGATCTGAAGTTGGGCGCATTATCGATGATTGTAAGTCATATTTGACATCATTACACTCAATTAAGATCTCTCATGTCTTCCGGGAAGCAAATGGTGTAGCTAATCGATTAGCTCATCTTGCTAGTTCAAAGTTTCTTAATGATGTTTGGTTAGAGGAGGCTCCTGTTATTATTCAGGATGTCCTCTATGAGGATTTTTGTAATTGCACTCGAGGTCAAGGCTCTACGTCCCCCTCGATGCATAGTTTTTAATTCAATAAGACGGGCGTGGGGATGAGCCTCCCAGTTTGGCTGGGTTCCAAACCCCTTTCAAAAAAAAAAAAAGAACACATTTATCACATATCAATATGGCACATTTGCTTTATTTCTATGATTTACCACAAATTTCACTTATAATTATTGCTACTAGCCTTGTCATGGTTGCCCATGATTACTATTGACATGCAATAGTTATCAACTTATGATCACTATATGTCACGCAGCAACCATGATCATTAATGTTATACAATTAATTGCTAATTTCCTTTTAGCATGATCATTTAATTTTCCCATGTCACATTAATCATTTTCGTAATTACATGGGCAATTCAATCCTTCGTGCTATAGATTTAAATTGTCAATATGCCTCTCATACCATATCGAGAACACAACCAAAGTATATGGGATCTATCAATTAAATCATATAAGGTGCTAATTACTTATTCTCTTTTGCCTTTGGAGAAAGCAAAATCACAGTAAACCGGGCATTTTCTTATGCGTACAAGGCCAAGCAAACTATTGACGATCATTTGTCAATTACATGGAGCATTATGCTTGGACAACTACAACATGATTTGATATTCGGGTCAATCCCAATTTTCACCTCCTCCAAATTAGCACAAGGTAAGTTCTCATTTATACTTTTAAATTTAAGCTAATGTAATGCTTTACATGCTTCAATAACGATTTCTATAATCTAAGCATGCCTACGACATTTGTTAATTCCGATATCATATCAATTATGCCTATGTGCTTATGTCATGCTTTATTTAACTGCTCATCAATTAAATTACTACATATACATGTACAAATGACACTACACAATGAGTAACATGCGACACTTAAAATCCTCGCCCGGAGCACAGTACCCTTTCAGGGTAAGCCAAGGTCAAATCCTTTGCATAAAACCCCTCCAATCGAGCGAGGTACCCCAATAGGGTTAGGAGACTCAATCTCTTATTCTACTCGGGGCCACACCACAGGGTAAAGGAGGCCTACAGGTCCTCATTCGACCCCACCGGGTCAAGGAGGCTCAAGCCCTCATAAATCCTCTACTCGAGCGAGGTATCCCAATGAGATCACTAAAGGGTAGCTCCCTTACATAAGCCAAGGTCCAATCCCTTCAATCAAAATCCTCGCCCGGAGCGCAGGACCCCCAAGGGGTAAGCCAAGGTCCAATCCCTTGCTTTTGAGTCATCTCACCTCTCGAGCGTTCTCTACACTCGGGGGACTTATTCATACCACTTATCACAAGTGGAGGTAGTACCCGACTGACACTATCATTGAGCTTCACGCGCATTGAGCTTCATGCGCATACTTTTCATGCTATGGTCTATTAATGGAAATATTGAAAATTTTCACCTATTGTTGATTGCAACAATTAAATTTCTTTTACATCCCATTAATAAGACCATAGGACAGAACTCACACTATCAATCACTCATACTCGGGGGACTATCATGGTCTTGCCATAGTCTCGCTAGTATGACAAGTAGTTACTTCAATACTGGAGCTTCATTCTTAGCCTCGCCAGCATCATCGAACATAATTTAATTCCAAATCCCCGTTTTACTAACTACGTGACTTGGGGGACTCGATGAGTAATAACACTCCCGATCCTAATACATGTGCTCATATGCATACAACATATACATATCATTATGTGCATGTCATCGTGTTCATCACACATCTATGCATCATATGCACTTTGTTATACTATCACAACCACATACATTTTCAACTTATACGTCGTATGTCAACATTACATAATACGTGCATACACACAATCTGTAACGTACATCTCATATAAACATTCATGCACCTAGATTGCCCTAGCGCAATCAATATGCTCTTTGTACACTCTTATCTTATTTGCAGGTACTAGCTCGATGATGAGGCCCCCGTGGCACCAACCTCCCATGGTACACTTTACAAGACCCGAAGAGCCCGTCCTTGATTATGGAGTTGGGGGACTAGTATGGGTATGACGTTCAATAGGGTCGTCACTCATACTTGGCGGTATCATATTTAAACTCCCCAACCAAGAAGCACCTCTTACTCGGAAACTTGGGGGACTAGTATGGGTATGACGGTCAACAGGGTCGTCACTCATACTTGGCGGTATCATATTTAAACTCCCCAACCAAGAAGCGCCTCTTACTCGGAGACTTGGGGGACTTGTTGATATCACTTATACCACATACCGCCAAACATAAGCAACGACCTCATAGGTGTGCCCCACGACATGGCTAGCCCCGCCTATGGCATGCATCCAGTAGACCGACACCCGAGTTACCCTGCCATGGTGGCGGTCGGCTGGTACCTCGTCGGGAGGCCACCCTCCCATGATCTCCAAGAAGCCTCAAGAGAAGTAAATATGTGTATTATGTCCCACATCGGAAATATAGAATAGATTCATTTAGTTATAAAGGGAAGTCCTCCCCTTGTTAGATGAGGATGGATCCATGATCCCTATACTTGTATCACTACAAAGGCTACTTGGCCTCACTATTAGTGGAATCTCTAAGTGGACGTAGGCTTGCCTTAAGGGCAAGGTGAACCACTATACATGCTTGTGTCACTCCCTCTCTCTCGGTCATGCCTCATACTTAGGTCTCGTATTCTCACACAGAAACACTAACAAAATAAACATTTTTAAAGCATGTTAATCACTACACAACAACGCATATTCTAGCAAAGACAAAGATACTAATCCCAGTTTTTTAGCTTGGTGATAGCACACATCTTATAAAACGTAAAGGATACGAGTAGATGAATTAAAACCCCACAACACAGAGACTTTATTACATCAAAAAAAAAAGAAAAGAAAAAAGAAATGCATGCAAAAGAGAAACTAATGACTAGAATTTATCATGATGAATTGGGAAACCTCCTTCACCTTGCCCTTCAAAGCATTGCTCAATTGCTTGTACTACTTTAACGACCCACAGTAACAAGGCTAGAAGAAGTTAAGGATATCTGAGAGGAAGCAGCCTGAGTTTGTAGTTGATGTTCAGGTTGTACTGAATGATCATGCATGTCCCTTGGAAGTTCTGGTAATGGTGCTTCAAGCTGAAGAACCTTCATTACTTGCCCTGCTTTTGGTCTTTTCTTGTTGTTGCGGTGAGTACACCATAGTCCAACAATCAACAGGCATTTCATTTCATTTTCATTATAATTCATTTCTAATCTTTCATCAGCTGCATCAAGAAGATTTCCTGCAAGGTGTAACTGGAAAACCCAACTAAAAAGTGGCAAGTGATATTCTCCATGTTGGTATGTCTTCCTTCCACATGCAATTTCCAAGGCTACAACTCCAAAACTAAACATGTCAGATTCCTTACTAGCCTTTCCTTCATTAGCATATTCTGGGGCCATGTATCCAAAAGTCCCTACTACTCCTCTTGTCTGAGTCCTGAACCGGGGATCCACGAGCTTAGCAATGCCAAAATCACCAAGCTTAGTGCTGAAGTCGTTATCCAACATTACGTTGGCTGATTTGATATCCCTATGAAGGACACATTGCTCTGCCTCCTCATGTAGATAATGAAGGGCTGAGACTAAGCCTAAAGCTATCTTGTACCTGTTATCCCATTGAAGGGTTGTTCTGGTGCCAAATAGGTGGGTGTCAAGGCTGGTGTTAGGCATGTATGCATAAACAAGTAAGCATTCACCCTGCTCATGACACCATCCAATGAACTGCACCAGGTTTCGATGGATTACGCGGCTTATGATTCTGACTTCATTAATGAAGACCTTCTCATATTGCTGATTAGATTCTGCAAAGAGTCTCTTCACAGCAACTGTGCAACCTCCAAGATCTTGTAGGAGTCCTTTATATACCTGTCCGGATCCTCCTTGGCCTAGCCTTCTATCGCTTGCAAAGTTGTCCGTAGCAGCAACTAATTCCTTGTAACCAAATCGTTTTGGCAAGGTCACTCTCTCAAGATCTGTATTTACAGTGGACACATCCTGGGAGTTATTGTTTCTCCTCTTCCTTGATACCACTAACCAACATACGACGACACCAAGCATCAGAGTGAAGCCAAGAATTGCAATGACCAATATCAAGAATGTCTTCTTCTTCTTCTTCTTCTTCTGCTTGATTTTGCCCCTTGTAATATCGTTATCAACCAAAGTTGAATTGAATTCCCATGAACTTATGACATGCCGCTCAGAGAATTCTCCACTTGAAGCAGAAAAACCGATTGTAACCCATTCGGGAAGAACCTTTCGCAAGTCAACATGGTAAGTGATAGAAGAAGCATTCCCCAAAGACGCAGGGTCAAATTTCTCAGTGAACGTCCAAAACACAGTAAGGTTGTTGGCAGTAGCGCTATAAGTTATCCATGCATTACCAAGCTTCCCCGAGATGATGCTAACATTCCAATCGGCGTAAACAACTGAAGCGACATCTTTGATATTGATCCCAATATGAGGTCCTGGTGGATCCCATTCGTTGTTCGACCAAGTATCAAACTCCACGCTTACAACTTGGCTTTGGGAAGCATTAAGAGTACTGGCATGGGTGTTGAAGAGTCCTAGACCACCAACTGAAAAGTCTGGCGGAAACTGATAGCCCACGGGAGATAGGAAAAAGGCAACTCCATCACTGAAGACTTCGCTATTATCAGTGTCGACCATGAAAGTGAAATGAGTACTGAAGTCGGCGAGTGGCCCAGTAGTACTGTTACTGTTCCATAGATGCAAAGGCTCGGCATACATAGCCCGTCCAACACGGTATTTATAAGTTATTTTGTTGAGCTCAATCACTTCCGACGAAGGCCAGGCATCACCTTGGTAGACAACCCCCTTTGTAGCAGCGTTGAATTGATTTATGCTGAAGGAAAGTGGATGAGAAAAGTGAGGGAAAAAAATTATGAAACTTAAGAAGCAAAGATTGCATAAGCAGATTGCCTGGTTGCTTCTGCTTACAGACATGATAACTTGAGACAAGCAAGAACTGAATATTGGTAACAATTATAAAGACTATCATTAGAGAAGTAAATAACAAGTCCACTCCAGCCGTCGGAGTTCAGAACTTCAGACCGGAAAAAGAAAATAGAAAGAAAGACCCAGAAACAAATAAAATAAAAGGATAGTTATAAGGTGGTGCTATCATTGCCGGCCTTGACTAGGTATGGGCTGTCTTATTGCAGGGGGCCACCAAACCGATGAGGGCACAAGTCTTATGTGTAGTTTTTATTACCAAGTCATTCTCAATCTACTATAGACTACTTTTGCCAAAAAAATCCAGCCATAAGAGACTTCTACCGGTAACTAGTTCTCTCTATGCTCATCACGTGTCCTGCTTTTGTTATTTTATTGTTTCACCTCATCAATGATCATCCATGGTCTCTCTAGACAACTCAAATAGTATTGGTATTCTTATTTTCAAGGATTTTTTTAAAAAAAAATTTTAGGAAGATTGCATTAATAAGCGACGAGAATATTTACATCGGATAGTTAATGAGATTTATCTCTATTTTTTTTTTTTTAGGGAAAAGGAATCAAGTTTCAATATATTACGACGTCACTGCGTAAAGTTAGAGGGTTTCAAGAAACCACTCATAGTACAAGTTCAAGCACAATATAGACTGCAAAAAGCAGCTCAAATCTCCTAGCCAAAAAACTAAAAACCTAAAGGAACTGCATCAATCTAACAAAGCGCGAAAATAAAACTCCTACGCCTATCCAACCCTAAATCAAAGCAACCAATTTAACAAGTTTTGACGCCTAAGACCATGTTGGTGTACATCTCCACTCATCAATCAGCAAACGACAGCGATCAAGGGTCATATAGGGTAAAAGCCGAGCAACGCTCGGTTATTGAAAGCAACAAAAAGCTGAAGTCTTTGCCACACTACCATCCCAACCAAACTAGGCCCCAAAGAGGAGGAAAAGAGAAAAAGATGATCCCAGCTAGGTAGCAGCCTAACCAAACAGAGCCCACGACCCATTACCCACCTCCTTCCCCTTCTAACTTCAAGTCAATCTTATATATATATATATATGGCCCTTCTAATGAGGGATCCTTTTTTTTTTTGTCATTTCTGGGGATAGGGCATTAGACCAACTTTTCCATCATAATTTCACATATCGACCGTTCAGTTTTTAAGTCCTAATGTATAGATCACTTATGCGAATTTTCAGCCAATTTGATGATCGTTAAGGCATCCAAAACTTCAATTTACCATTATAAACACGAATGGTTCCGGTTCGACAGATTCGGTCCGTTCGTGTAAATTACAGTTTTGGATGCCTTAACGATCACCAATTTGGCTGAAATTTGTAGAAGTGATTTGTACATTAGGACCTAAAAACTGAATGGTTAAGATATGAAAATATGATTGAAAAGTTGGTCTAATGTCTATCCCTATAAAAGACCAAAAAAAGGGATCCCTTAGTGGAAGCCCTCTATATATATATATATATATATATATAATAGAAGTAAAAAAAAGTCTTCACCTCCTTGCCGGCCACGGACCAATTTTTTTAATTTTTTTTTATAAAGGGTAAATCATTAATCACACTCAAAACATCCCTTTCTGAAAATAATTGAAAAGGACTGAATTATATGTGAACCAAAAGTAATCCTCAATTAGTCGGTCCAAAAGTTCATCATTGACTAGGTAGTAATAATTTTTTTTTTTTTTTTTAAAAAACAATTGTATGACTAAAATTATAAAAGGAATCTTCCTACAAACTCATGATTAACTTGGTAGTAAAACAATTTTGTATTTTGTGACATCTTTATCTTTTGTGCATTTAGTTTATAGGCTATTAGAGTAATGTTGACATCAATTTTTTTTTTATTTTAAACATGTTGTTTAAAATAATGTCAACTCATTTATTGCTTAGCAAAATTATACATCAAGCGGTAGGCTTCGGCCGTTACCTAAGTAATTCAACATTTTTAAGGGACAGTCTAACACATTTAAAACTAGGTACAAGATTATATGAAAACTGTGTTAATAAGGAAATTGCAGAATAGTTCCTTGCATGTGTACAAGGTTATATGCCTATAGTTGTACTATCTAACATTAGTTAAAACTCAATAACAACAATGTAATTCTCGTTATAAGGTTAGTTTATTTATCTGCCGTTTGTGATTTGTTTCTGCCATGAGATGAAGAACTTGAGAGCCATTCCAGTAGATTTTACTTATACTCCCAAGGAAAATATGTTCTTGTACTTATTCGATCCCTTCATATTAGCTTGTTCAAATGAAATTTGTATGTGGAAGCAAGGTTTTAGTTTTTTGCATAAGTGGTTCCCTTAACTGTTTCTTTTTCATTATGTTTTTTTTTTCATTATGTTTTTTGTTCTCAAGAGCTCTCATTAATTTTTGCACTTGATTCTCACAGCTCTAACTAAAAAGAAAATTCACTTGTATGATTATGAATTAGATAGTTATTAACCTATGCTCCGTATGCTCTGCCCAATTCTATCAAACCCTAGCCGCCATGGCTGGGGATCTAAGCAACGCCGGTCGGCACTATCACCAAGCAGAATCTCCCTCTCCGCCTCTCGCTGCCTCATCGCGGCAACCAAACGACAATCTCGTTCAACGATCTCTCTATTAGACTTCCTCTCCACAGTTTGTGGGGGGGGGGGGGGAGGGTTTTGCAGTAGCCGGCCGGACTCTTGCGCTGGAGTCTCGTGACTGGAAAGGATTTCGATCAAGATCCGGATCGGATCCGACCGGAAAGGGCAAGGCTCAAGGCTGGTATGAAGCTGGCAGTATGGGTGGGGATGACGGCAATGCAGATGCAAATTGTCCAATCATGGCAGGGACTAAGTTTCAGTTCCCCATGGATGACGGTGATCGGCCTCATGTCAGTTACAGCGGTGGAGGCGGCTATGGTGCTTCCAGGTGCGACCGCTATGGTGGCGTCTGGCTGGATCAAAACTGGTCTGATGGGTCAGAGTGGATTGACGAGGGGTATGGCGAGGTTGGTGGCGGCGAACGGAGGTGAACTGAAGAGGCGACGGCGTGTCTGGACGCTAATCGTCAATTGCCGGAACCAAGCTTCAGGGACTATGAGTGTGAATGGTGAAACAGTGGGCCAACCCAATCTGGTGGGTGTCAAGATCAGTTTTGTGGCCCAAGTCTTGTTTTAGGTCTAATTCTGTTTGGGTGCCCAAACCTTCTTGGGTGTCCAAACAAAGTTGGGTTCAATTCTTGAGCTCTGGATCTATGTGGTTTCGAATTTGGGACCCGGGAGGATAGAGCCAGCTACACCTCATTGTCCTTGCTTGGATACTAAGGAGAAATTTTAATTTTTTGTCGAACTCTGCCTATTTACTATGTTCTAGTTTTGTCATAGTTATAGGTTTGCTTCTAATAAGTGAGCACTGGTTGTCTAATGGGTGGTGTTAGCATACCACATCCTAAACTTGCCCTAGAGTTGGCAAGGGAAGGTATGTATCCATGCCATTCTGGCTTGAGATGAATGGAATTGAATTCCTTGAGATCAAAAAAAAAAAATTCACTTTTTCAAACCCAAAGAGGGAAGGAACACCCGAGGTCCATGGAACAAATTTAAAATGATTTCATATATAATTGTAAAGGGTATATCATATAATTAATCCAACTGTGATACCATATGATGGTTCATTAAGACATTCAAGAAGTTGAGAACCCTTGCACATAAAACTCTTATGAGAAGCATGCTTTGATATTTCTGTAAGATCAAATATGGACATAACACATATCATCATAAAGTAATTGATGATTAGCTTAATATCAATCCTAGTTTAACATGGATACAAGCAGTAAATCAATACTAGTGACTTAATGAATAGTGTATCAATTCATTAAGGATAGTAATCCATTGCTTAGTCTACAAGGAAGGCTACAAGTTGTGATACATTAAGAATCTAACTAGGAAACCTAATCCGATGAGTAATGCTTTAATGGGAAGCTTCTTGAGGGTTAAGTCACCTATATAAATAAGATGAATTGGTCCCTGATTACTACCGACGTTTTGCATATTGTTCTGTCCATTCAGAAGCAAGTTGGTAAGTAACAGAAGACCATATTCAGTGATTGTGTTTGCAGCTGCATAAGATGGAATCCACGCCAGTGATTGCTGAAGGTAAGCCTTAAACCCTTTTATGATTGTGTGCATATGTTGTGAGCATGTAATTATGGTTTTACAATTGGTATCAGAGCATAGGCTCACATATATCAAAATCGTTTTAGGGTTTTGCAAAACAAACACAAAAAAAAAAAAAAAAAAAAAAAAAGAAAAGGAAGGGGTTTTTGCTTTACGGGTCAAGTAACTGACCAGGTCACTGACCATGTAACTGGTCATGTAACTGATCAAAGTAAGTTACTTAAGTCGATTGCTGCATCTGGTTAATTATCAAATTCACGCTTCCGCTGTGATTTTTAGCAGCAAATTGGGGAAAAAGCAAAAACAGGTTTTTCTGTGAAATTGATTTCGATTCATAGCATGATAATTGAGTTTTTGATTGTGCTCAAGAACACTAGTTGCATTCCCGGCGTGCGTTAGGTTAGAGTAGATGGTGACCGGATGAAATTTACAATTTCTTGATTGTTCTGTGGTTTCTTGGAATCAAATCAATTTTGGTTATGCTTGAATATGCATGTTGAATTGATTGATGATATGGTATTGTATCTGTGATTGTGTAAAAATTGCATGAAGAACAAAAATCTCCCAGAATTTTTTACACATTATTAAAATTGACAGATACGAGAGCTTAATTTTCTTACAAGGATGAATTTGGGTAGAATATAAAGTTAAAAGCTCATGGGTTTTGTGGTTTTCTGTTGGCATAAGTGATTATGATGCACAAAGCATTCTTCATTGATGTTGGCAGAAAACAATGATCAGGTAACTGACCAACTAGTCAGGTCACTGACCATGTAATTGGTCGGGTCACTGACCAAGTAACTGGTCAGGTCACTGACCATGTAACTGGTCAGGTCACTGACCATGTAACTGGCCAGGTCACTGACCAAGTAACTGGTCAGGTAACTAATCAAGTACCTGATCGAATAACAAAACTGAAATTGTGTTTTGTGTTTTAAAACTATGCTTCAGTTTTATCTTCCAAAGAAGTGGTCAAGTATGGTTTTAGAATACAAAATAGCAATATGCATGCTTGATGAAAATAAATACGGATACTTAGAAATTTTTCTTCTATCTAAAGATGTGGATAAATTTCTTTGGATAACTTGTTTTCATTGAACATGGTATATTGATAAAGAACTCCAGGATGTTATGCTTCTGCTCAAAAGTGTTGCTTAACATTATTTTTGGTTTATGGACTGATATGATGGCAAGTATGGATTGTTTAGGTTTTCTGTATGTTCTTGTTTTGGTTGCTTAAAGCTAAATAAAACACAGAAAACTTAAAGTTATTTTCTTTACAAATTGAGAACTCACATGAATTTTTGTTTTGCTCCTTAGGTAACTCTTACATGAACTTGAATAGTGTCTTGATGTTAATTGGAACCAATTATAGAGCTTGGCTAGATTCTGTAGAGAACTATATGGGAATGCATGAGAACATAGACTATTGCTTCACTGAGGACAAACCTGGAGAGTTAACTGAAAAGAGCACTAAGAAGGAAACTGATCTTTACAAGAAGTGGCATAGATCCAATAGAATGGCTAAGAACCTCATTCGTACCTCTATGTCCAAGACTGTCAGGGGAAATATAGAAGAACCTGAGCTAGCATCAGATTTTCTGGAACTCATAGGTGCTAAGTTTAAAGAAAGTGAAAAAGCAGAAGCTGCTAGGCTAACCAAGGAGTTTCATGATTTGAAGTACATGGGTTCAGGGGGAGTTAGAGAGCATATTATGAAGATGATCAATATAAATAGCAGACTCAGGGAGCTCTTGATGGGGGTTAGGGATGAGCAGGTAGTGCATTATGCACTACATTCCTTGCCTAACAGTTTTAGTCATCTTAGGACCAGTTACAACTCTCAAAAGGGAAACTGGACTCTAGATGAACTTATATCCATCTGTGTGGATGAAGAATCTAGGATCAAGGAAGAAAAGGAACCTGCTACAACCATTAACCTCATTGAGAAGCCTAAAAGGAAAAAGCCCCAGAATAAGCTCAAGCCTACCAAAGCCATAACTAAGAGTTCAACAGCTGCAGTGGTCAAGGAAAACAGGCCATTTAGGTTCAAGTGCTACTTTTGCAAAAGAGTAGGACACATGAAAAAGGACTGCACTGGCTATAAAAATTGGTTAGCCAAAAAGGGTAAGATTTTTTCTAATACAGTTTTTTCTTTAGAAATTAATCTTATAAATGTTGAACCACAGTCTTGGTGGATAGATTCAGGCTCACCTATTCATATTACTAATTCTTTGCAGGGATTCATAAGGAGGAGAATCCCAAAAAGTGATGAAGTGAACCTGTGTGTAGGCAATGGCATGAGAGTGGGAGTCAAGGCTATTGGAACCTTAAAGCTCGATTTAGGATTAGGAAAATTGTTAGTTTTGGACAATGTTTTTTGTGTACCTTCCATGAGAAGGAATTTGGTTTCAGTTTCTCTTTTAGTAAAATCTGGTTGTAGACTTGTTATAGATAGTAATGGAATTCTTATTTCTAAAAATTCTGTTCAAATTGGTTCTTGTGTTATTATGAATGATTATTTACAGTTAAATTGTTCAATGGCTCAACAAGAAATTTTACTTGTTGAAAATAACACGAACAGTACTAGCACTTTAACAAGTGTTAAAAGAACCAAACTAAATGAAAAGTCTGCATTTTTATGGCATAGAAGACTTGGCCATGTTTCAAAAGAGAGACTGAAAATTTTAGTGAAAAACAACATCCTAAATGAACTTGATTTTTCTAATCTAACAGACTGTGTTGAATGCTTTAAGGGAAAAATAACTAATACTAGAAAGAAGACTGCATATAGAAGCCAAAATTTATTAGAACTCATACACACTGATATATGTGGACCATTTAGGCATCAAACTATCTGTGGGAATGTGTATTTTATCACATTCATTGATGACTTTTCTAGATACAGTTATATTTATCTACTTTCAGAAAAGGCACAAGCATTGAAAGCCATTCAAATCTTTAAGTCTGAGGTAGAAAATCAACTAGAAAAGAAAATCAAAACAGTGAGGTCAGATAGAGGGGGAGAGTTCTATGGAAAGTACACTGAATCCGGCCAACAAAAGGGTCCATTTGCCTTTTTTTTGCAAGACAATGGAATTAAAGCTCAATACACAACACCCTATAATCCACAACAGAATGGTGTTGCAGAGAGAAAGAATAGGACTCTTTTGAACATGGTTAGATGTATGATGTGTACAACTGGTTTGCCTAAATTTTTGTGGGGTGAGGCTTTAAAAACTGCAAATTATATTTGCAACAGGACACCTAGCAAAGCCATAGAAAATACTGCTTTTGAGCTTTGGTGTGGCAGGAAACCTAGTCTTCATCACTGTCATGTTGGGGATGTCATGCAGAAGCTAGGATTTATAATCCAAGCCTGAATAAACTTGACCCCAAAACTGTTAGTTGTTATTTTATAGGTTATCCAGATAAATCTAAAGGCTATAAATTATATTCTGCTCATCATTCACCTAGAATTTTTGAAACACATCAAGTAAAGTTTCTACGTGAAAAAGTTCACAATACAAATCTTGAGGATTTAACCTCAGATTTTGAGGAAATTGTGTCAGATGAGAATATAAGTGTAGCATTGCCTTTAGAACAAGATGTAACTGATCATGTCACTGGTCACGTAACTGACCATGTCACTGACCAAGTAACTGTACCTGGTCGAGTAACTGGCCAAGTAACTGACCATGTCACTGACCAAGTCACTCCCCATGTAACTGACCAAGTAACTATACCCGGTCAAGTCACTGACCAAGTAACTGTGCCTGGTCAAGTCACTGCCCATGTAACTGACCATGTAACTGTACCTGGTCAAGTAACTGGCCATGTAACTGAACCTCAAAATCCTCCAGTGGCTCTGCCTAGAAGATCACAGAGAGCAAGAAAACCAACTTATGGGGGGGAAGAGAGTGACTACATTGTTTATCTGCAAGAAGCAGAAATTGAAATGGATTGTGCAGAGGACAATGATCCAACTACATTTAATCAGGCCATTGAAAGTAGTGAATCTCATCAATGGCAGCTAGCAATGGAAGCAGAAATTAATTCCATGAGTCAAAATGCAGTTTGGGAATTAGTTGAACCTGACCCCAACCAGAAGCCTATAGGTTGTAAATGGGTTTTCAAAACCAAAAGAGATGCAAATGGCAATGTAGAGAGATATAAAGCAAGATTTTACACAGAAGGAGGGCATTGATTTTACAGAGACTTTTTCTCCAGTTTCTACAAAAGACTCGTTTAGGATAATCATGGATTTGGTGGCTCATTTTGATATGGAGCTGCACCAGATGGATGTTAAAACAGCTTTCTTGAATGGTGAACTAGATGAAGTGATTTATATGAGGCAGCCAGAAGGTTTTGTACAAGCTGGAAGTGAAAACTTAGTGTGTAAGTTAAGAAAATCAATTTATGGCCTTAAACAAGCTTCTAGACAGTGGTACAAGAAATTTGATTCTGTGATTTCTACTTTTGGGTTTACAGAAAATCTTGTTGATGAGTGTGTTTATTTGAAGACAGTTGGGAACAATTTTATTTTTCTGGTACTCTATGTGGATGATATACTTTTGGCTAGTAGTAACATTAAATTGCTTAAAGATACCAAGAGTTTTCTGTCAAGGAATTTTGACATGAAAGAATTAGGAGAAGCATCCTATGTACTAGGTATTGAGATTAAAAGAGATAGGGCACAGAGGCTACTTGGTTTGTCTCAACACAATTATATTACCAAAGTTTTAAAGAGATTTGGTATGGAGAAGTGTGCAGCTGGAGAAGTTCCCATGTCCAAAGGAGATAAGTTAACCAAGAAGCAAAGTCCCAATAGTGATGTTGAAAAGGAAAATATGGAGTCAAAGCCTTATGCCAGACTTGTAGGAAGTCTCATGTATGCACAAGTCTGCACTAGGCCGGACTTGTCTTTTGCAGTAAGGATTTTATCAAGGTTCCAATCTAATCCAGGCCATGAACATTGGGTAGCTGGGAAGAAAGTGTTGAGATACCTGCAAAGAACTAAAAGTCACATGCTAGTTTATAGGCAAGTGGATGATCTGAAACTCATTGGATTCTCAGACTCGGATTTTGCAAGGAATTATCCAGACTCTAAGAAGTCGACTTGTGGATATGTGTTCATGCTTGCAGGAGGTGCTATTGCTTGGAAAACCATGAAACAAACACTTGTTTCAACTTCTACTATGCAAGCTGAATTTATTGCAGTATATGAAACTGTGTGTGAAGGACTTTGGATTAGGAATTTTCTCATGCAAACCAAAGTATTGAGTCACATTGTGGCTGGAACACTTGTGATTTATTGTGACAATGAGGATGCAGTTTTCTTTAGCAAGAACAGTAAAAGGTCAAATAATTCCAAACACATTGATCTAAAGTATTACAGTGTTAGAGAAAGAGTAAAGCATGGTGAAATAGCTGTTTTGAGTTTTGACACAAATTCACAGCTAGCAGATCCTTTCACCAAGGCCTTGTCAGTAGCAGCATTCCAGAAGCATACAACAAGCATTGGAATTTTAGCTAATCTAGATGCTTAGGTTCAGTAGAGAGTTAGTCCTGTTGGAGCAATTTAAAATTTTAAGGTTCTTGAGTTCTTGTATTTTCAATTGTGATATTTTTGACTTTTGTTCATCACAACTTATTTGTAATGGCAGTTTATTATTATCAATAAAATTTTGAGGTATTTCCAAATATGATTTTGCTGCAGCTTTATTGTTTTGTTTTGGAAATTATCATCTTGTTTTGAATGTCATACTTGCTATCAGATGGCTTAAATCATGTATAGCATGATGTTGAGGTTCAAGCAATAATTTTAAGCCATCAGTGTTCGGTAAATTTGCTTGAGTTTCTGGTTTTAGAAACATAAAGTAGGACCTAATATATGTTTACTTGTTGATACACATTAACATATGTTGTATCACTTCTGATTTGACATATGTGGATTGCAGGAGCTTATGTTTGTGGTTTTGAAACTCTGCATTTTTGTTAAAGTGTATACTGTTTCTTGCTCTGCATAAGTAACTGTGATCTGACCATGTTGGAATGGATTTTCGATTTGAGTTTGTTATCTGGCGCGCACTTCAGTAAGTTAAGTAGGTTTTGATGTTCTCTGGTGCAAATCATCGAGCATGATATGTGTGAGTCCAAGGGGGAGATTGTAAGATCAAATATGGACATAACACATATCATCATAAAGTAATTGATGATTAGCTTAATATCAATCCTAGTTTAACATGGATACAAACAATAAATCAATACTAGTGACTTAATGAATAGTGTATCAATTTATTAAGGATAGTAATCCATTGCTTAGTCTACAAGGAAGGCTACAAGTTGTGATACATTAAGAATCTAACTAGGAAACCTAATCCGATGAGTAATGCTTTAATGGGAAGCTTCTTGAGGGTTAAGTCACCTATATAAATAAGATGAATTGGTCCCTGATTACTACCGACGTTTTGCATATTGTTCTGTCCATTCAAAAGCAAGTTGGTAAGTAACAAAAGACCATATTCACTGATTGTGTTTGCAGCTGCATAAGATGGAATCTATGCCAGTGAGTGCTGAAGGTAAGCCTTAAACCCTTTTATGATTGTGTGCATATGTTGTGAGCATGTAATTATGGTTTTACAATTTCACCATCATCCTCATTGAAACCTACACAATTCCTGGCATCGAAAATTTTTTCGACTTGCCAATAAATTCTAGATTCATGTGATTGTTGAACAATAGATTTTCAGGAATACTTAGAGTCTTAATTGCCGGACACCTGCAAATTAAAGAAAAAAAAAAAAAAGATCGATATGAATGAATGCTTCCTATTTTGAAATTGGTCGTAACTACAGCTTTGTTTAAGGGGTGACATACGCATCTATGACAAATTCGAATGCTTCTACCGTACAACATCTAGGTAGCTTGAGCAAGGTTGCATTTCCACCGCTACGATTGACGATGAAATTTATAAAAGTAGTGACGGTGCAACATTTCCCATTGATTCGATATTCACATTCGAATCTCTTCACAAGGTTCTGAAAACCCCAACTACTCTCGTGTATTAAACTTTTCATTGCCTGGAAATACGAGATGTTTCCAGCACGATGGATTGAGAGTCGCTTTGGGTGCTTTGGGGGTTTTGCTCCCCTGCTTATAAGCATCACACAGGTGTGCGTTTGGTAAACCTGCTTTTGCTTAGCTTTTGGCAGAAGCCATCGCTTCTTTTGGTCAAAAAGCCGAAGCCAGCAATCCCATGCTTTTAGAAGCAGGCACTGGCTTTTTCACTGTAGCGGGAGTTACTGTAGTTTAATGAACATTTCGAAATACCGGGTTGTGTCCTCTCTTGCTTTCAGCCATTACACCACACTGCCATCAAACCCTTCTCTTCCGTGTTGAAAAGTGAAGCCTCCAGCGCCGCGCGGTGAACACTCCTCTTGCATCTCGCTGACCGCCTCCTCTCATTAGTGTTCGAAGCCTCAATCCAATCCCCAGATTTTAATAACCAGGCTCTGAAAATCGAAAGCTCTGCAGGTATTAATAACTCCTCCCTTTTCCATTTCAGTTCCTATTTCATCTTTCATTTCTCAATCTATGATTCCCTATCTGGGTCCTTCTTTGATTCGCTTAATGCTCATCTGGGTCATGCTTCTATATTTAAATCCTTGTTTACAATTGTTATTGAGTAAGCTTGATGGTTTATAAGTTCACAGTTTCAACCAAGAAGCTGATTACTAGAATTTTGTTTGTCAAGAGGTGCTTGCCTCTTGTTTCTTTTGTTTGTCTTTTCAATTACGGATTATCTAGCTGCTACTTTGTTTCTGTATTGCTATGTGACATTGGGTTTCTGGGCTTAGACGAAGTGCATGTTTGATCTGGGATTTTGGTTGTTTTTTTTTTTTTTTTTTTAAATTTTGCTAGCTACAGATTGCTTGGTTTTCTGATGTTGGAAGAAATGAGTTTTTTCTTTGAGAAGCATACAGCAGTAGAGTTTTGAATTGCTTTAGGAGAGTTGTTTCTGGAATTTGAACTCATTAGTGAGCTTACGAAGTGGTAATTGATCTGCTCTTTCTCTCCATCATTCTGGTTTGTGAGTTTTGTGGCAAGTTAATTTTATCGTTTCATGTGTTTGGATTTAGTTTATTTTTTGTGGGAAACTCCAATCTAGCTAGGAGCTCTTGTGTTTGTTCATGATAGTTAATTTTTAATTGCCTTGCTTGGTTTTCTGATTGGGAATGTGATGGCTTGAATAACATATGCAATTTAATGGGTTTTGTCTTTGTTGGTTGAGTATTTGTGTGGATTGCAGGTTGCAAATTGTCTGGGATTTGCTGACAATTAAAAATCTGGGTTATGGTCGATTTTGATTTATTATTTCTTTCAAAATCTGGGTTTTTCTTCTTCTTCTTCTTCTTCTTCTTCTTCGAACTTGTCTGCTCAATGGCACCACTAAGTTATCATGTTTGTCTGCTCAATGTTGTGTTCGATCTTCTCCGTTCAGGGAGGAAAATATAATCTAGTCAATGCTTGTTGGGTCATATATAGAAGAACTAGATTGGATATATTTGATTGGCTTTGTCGAGTGCGTCAGGAATGCACGGTTCTGCTACCATGGTATAGACTCTTTCTAACACTGATATGAACAGAATCGTATAACACAAGCCCATTTCCTAGTTTTATCAATTCTGCCATCATTGGCGAACTAAGTTCTTTTTTATTGTTTTTGTTTTGAACAATTGAGTAGTGTATGTTTGGCAGAGATCCAGATAAAAGTAGGGTTCTAAACAAGTAAAGGATTTTTGGTGGAAGCACATTTTTGTGTTACCCCTTTGTGTTATTGCTGTTGCCCTTTTGTGGTTTGAATTTTGAAAAGAATTTTTTGGGCCAAAAAAAAAAAAATTGTGTTTATGGATATATTTGATTTCAAAGAAGAAGCAAAGTATCAACCTTTTTCCAGAATTTGGAAACCTTGTTGGGTGAAAGGTATATCCCATTGCATTTCTAAGCCATTTGTCTGACCTCATTGGTTGAAAGGTCTCCCAGGTTTCAAAAGAAACAGACGCTATATGTCCAAATTTTCACCAGGGCTCACACTCTGCTATGTTTAGTAGATATTAGGCAATAGTATTTGGAGAGATTTGTTAACAGTACATTGGATTACTCATATGTCAATCTGTAATGAACTTATAACCATTAACAAGAGAAGTCTTAGAATTACTCATATTCTTAACAGTACATTGGATTTTGTAATAATAATGTACAGTTTTATCACATTATGGCTTCATTCTTTGATTGATCTTAATACTGTTTATTTTTCTTGGGACTACCTTTTTCCAGTTTACTGGATCTAGTTTAAAATCATAGAATTGTAGTTAAAGAACTGGGATTGAAGAGTAAGGAAGAGAAAATAGGGAAATCTGTTTGGGATATTAACACTTCTAGGATATTAATCGCTGACAAAAAATGCATTAGGAAATCTCAAACATGACCTAAGAAAACTGTAGAAGACACAAGAAGCCAAGAAACTCTATAAGACAAGAAGACTCTGTATCAAACTCTGAACTTTGATATTTCCTGAATCTGAACTCATTTGCAGATCTCGGTCTGTGTAGGCTGGATTCACGCCAAGTGGTCGATACATGATGGTTGGTGGACACAAGGGTCATCTAGCTATTGTAGACATGAAGCAAATAAGCCTGATTAAAGAATTTCAGGTATTCTATGGTACTGAAAAGTGATACCTTTTTGGTCTGATACTGTATTTTACTGTGCTTCAATACTACTGCACTTCTGCAACCATCTTCACATGTTCTATACTTCATATGCGAAGTTTAGTTATACTAATGATGACAAGTTTAGTGAGTTTAGAAACAAAACCAATGAATCATAATTGTTTGTTTAAACTTGGAACCATTTACTTTATACTGTACATCAGTTTTCTGGGAGATGGAAGTTGGAAGGCATTGTGCAAGTAGAATTTGCATAATCTAAACTTTGACTCTTAGTAAGTTGGTTTTCCATCTTTTGTTTTCTAAGGTTTATGTCCAAGACTTTGGTTATGCAAACGTCTTGCTTTCTAAGGTTTATGTTTAAGAGCTTGGTTATGCAAATCTTGAGGTCAATATAGAGTTAAGTTCTTAGTTCAATATGATTATTGTTTTCCGCTCTCTGAATGTGATAGTAGTCCTTTTGATTCTAGATAGGTGAACATGACCGTAATCAATGCTGTGAATAGTTTCTGAATGTGCAGTTGGGTCATTAATAGGAGAATTGTTTTCTGTTTTTCCAGTGATGTACAGGAAAATTGGATGGGGTTTGTTTGTACCTCAACATTTGAGTGGCATGTGGTCTTTGTTCCATTCCTGAGGGATGTGAACTGAATTTTAGGTGTCTGGCATCTAACTCTCTCTTTGTGGGAGGGTGACGAGATTATATTTTCTGCCACAAAAAAGCTTCTTTGAAATGTTTCGCGGCATTAGGTTGTCATTCTTGATGGCTTTCTCCTAGCTGTTGGATAGCTTTTTTAAAATTTTTTTTGGGTCCAATTTTCAGGAGGTTGAGTATTCTGGTGGTGGCATTCCTCTATATTGACATCCATGTTTGTTTTGGTTTGCTGCCAATATCAGCAAGGATAATGAGACTTGCAGAAAGTGAAGCAGGAGGAGATGTGTTGCTGTGTACTGGCTGGCTAATGGCGCATAGCATGTGGCCTGGTGTGGATCATGTGATTCTAGAGTTTAAATGATATCAACTAAATTTTGTGGTGGGCAAAGAGCCAGTTTGTAGTACACTTTTATTCAAGTAACTCGATGGATTATCATCAAATCTGTATTTTAACAGTTTGATATTTGCTAGCATTGGATGTCAATTAGCTTTTCAGTGTGGGATTGTAATCCAAACTGAATTTTACTTTATTAGTCATTTTAATGCTTTGCTAGTCAAATTAGTCACATGGTAATGAGTATGATCATTTTTCTGTTCCATAATATCAGGTTCTTATCACTGAAACAACAGGTATTGCTTAAGTCGGAAGGGAAGATTATCTTGTAACAAAAAAATTTCCCTATTTTTTCATAAGAAAATAAAGGGACAGAAAATAAGAATTTGTTTGGGGTATAACTAAAATAATCTCTCATATCTAATTTGGTCATTCCACAAACAAAAAGCACAAGCCAGTTTGAGTTTACCAAATACCTTGCCACTGCTTTTGCCACTGACAGCACTTATAAAAAGTCAGTTTACCAAACACTCAGCAGCTTTGCTTTTCAACTACTTATTCTCATAAATAAGCGGAAGCCAGCTTTTCTGAAAAGCACAGCCATACCAAACATAGCCTTTGTGCCACGACTTGCACACAAAAGGGACATCCAAGAGAAGTGACTCCGTATCAACTCTTCCCAAAATGTTTAACAAACAATCTATGTTTAAGTCCTCCCATCTTCGTTGATTTTCCATCTGAAAGAAATGACCAATTTAGAAATGCAACCTGCAGACATCAATATGATACCATCGTGTGAGGAATAATATTTAACATGCATAACTTTCTTGTCAGGAATAAGAAGTCGTTACCTTCTTCGGGTTGCGTGAACTCAAATGCACTCTGGTAGCAGGAGGAAATTTTTCTTCTTCAGGGTGTGATTTCTTACTCGTTACTCATGGAAAAAAAAAAAAAGACATTGTTTGCCGCTACCTCAGTCTCTATGAGGGCCTCAAGCCATTTAATCGAGCAACTTGCCCCCATTTTTGAGCAAAATATCAAAACTAACATTCTGGTTCAACTATTAACAACTTGAAAAAGTTGAGAGGAATCGTTGTCTTCACAGCTATATATCTGGGGTAGTTAATCAGTTAAAAAAACTCGGTTTTTTCCTTTACAGTTCTACCAACTTAGTTATCATCTAACAAACATAGAAAAAATAGAAATAGAAAGACAGACAAAAATGGATAAAAATCACCTAAAAATAAGGGTATAGCTGACTATTTGCTTTAGTAGCATAAATTCTCTATTTGTAAGGGATGAGCCTTCTAACTTGATTGGGTTCCAAATCCCGCTATTTCAAAAAAAAAAAAAAAAAAAAAGAGGTAGATTCTAGTTGGACTAAAAAACTACTTCTTGTACAGTAAAAAAAGAATAACTTTGTTACAAAGAATAACAGAGAATAAATTACGTGGTTAATTCAAAGTTCCAAGATTCTCGAGAGTGCATAATGTCGGAAGAAGGACCCTCTTTAGCTCTAACATTTGTTCCTGGTCTTTCTTTGGTATTGGTACTCCTTCAGCACCTAGCCTTCATTGCATCGGCCTGGTTAGCAACTTTGCATGATCCTTTAGTTTCCATACCACGGTGAAAATTTCCAAGTTTACTTCAAACAATTAATTAAGATATGGTACTTAAGACTTTGTATTTCTGTTGATATTGGGGCCAAAGATGCAGTTATCACACGTTAAGATGTGGAACTGTGGAAGTCATGGCATTGGACATCCTAGCTCAAGCTGAAGATTCCAAGGAATGAGGCATTCTTAGAGGTTCTTGTAGGGAAAAAGAATCGTTTCTTAAATCACCGGAAATAAATGAAAGAATAACGATGTATCCCCAACTTAGTGAATGCTTCATAGTAATACAAGATAGACTTTGCGTGTGTTGGTGACTCATGAGAACAGAAGGCTGGAAATTGATAAACAATGTCACAAACAATTCATCACCAGAATCCCCAACAGAAGTTGGTCCTTTATTTGAGAGGTCAACCTCAAATACTCCAGCAAAGATATCAAAATCCACAGCGCAGTGGTGCATTGCAGTCCAATAGGCACTCAGATTGGTGGGGCTGCATAGTGGCTCTATGAGTGTTCAGGTTGCCTGCATACATATAGCACCAACCCGCAAAATTTCAAGGATAAATTTGCAAGAGCCATGGTGACGATGGCCAGCTAGCATTGGCTGTCTCACGGGCTCCCAATGATGGATCAGTCAGCAGATGATCAAAGCTAGGTTCTTAAATTCCACAGCGCTGTCTTAAGTGGGGTACATACCAAAATTCATTTGACATGTAACTGTAGGAGATCTACGAAAAAACAAATATGAAAGAGATGTAATGCTATATAACGAAAATTATAAGTACAACAAACATAAGAAAGAGCTTGCTGAAAAAATAAATAAAAATTGAAAGGGTGAATGGCAACAATCTTTAGCCAACATGTTTGTTTTGCCAACTACGTCCTAGATACACAAATCCATCCATGACCTCAATGAGACAAAAGACATCCATGACCTCAATGAGACAAAAGCTTCCCTCATGATCACTCAACAAAATCATCAAAAGCTTACTCAGAGATCAAGAAATAAAAACTACCTCGCTAAAAATTCAATTATGCAACACTAGATCGATCAAACAAGAGAGTCCCGATATGACTAGCAAGCTTGGATAATTTTTCATCACCAACGAAAACTGTACTACAATTCACCAACCAAAACTGACATCCAAAAACACAAGGTCTTTGCACCCCTTATTATTGTGATAACATCTTCAGGACGAAGCTCACCACAGTTCCTCAAGGTTAAGTACTTAATATTAAGTTGGAAAGTGACAACTAACCTTGCTGTGTCTCTATGAATAGAGGTGGTTTTCGTATTACACAAATGTAAGATGTGTAACTTCTTGCAGTGGATGCCGACCATTTCAAGAATTTTCTCCATTTACTAATCAGTTCTGGAATTCCTGACATCCAAAAACACAATTAAGGTCGTTGCAGCCCCGTATTATTGTGATAAGATCTTCAGGACGAAGCTCACCACGGTTCCTAAAGGTTAAGCGCTTAATATTAGGAAGGAAGTGAAAGAAAGATATTTGGCTAGAATGGATCTTCATTCATTCACGGTGAATAGATATACAAGAAGTGATTCCTAATTTCACGGTGAGTATCCCTACAATCAAGCTACAGCTACAATTAAGGAACTACATGTTAGAAAACATAAAATGAAATAACTTGAAATCCTAGAAAGCTATCTCAGAAAATAAATCAAATGTTAATATAAACTGAATGATTGAGTAAACTAACTTGGTTGACTGGTGTTGGAATCCATTTTGATCTTCTCCTAGATCCACACTATATCTTCTCCAGTTTGCTTGATGGGACAAATCAGAATGAGAATATTGCTGTGTTCTAGCAGGGATCAAAACGATGAAGGCTCCAGTTTTATAAACTGATTTTGGTGCAGTTGCATGACAGTTCCTTCCATCAAGGAACGATCTAAATAACTGCTTGTCCTAATCCGTTTTGTCTTAATTATCATACTTTTGAATTTAATTCATAACAGATAGATACTTACATATACATACATATCATTAACTCGATTAAGTTAATACACATATACATATACACATGTAAGTAAACCATATTGTACTCTAATTTGAGTTCAGGAAAGCTTGCTGCTGGTGTCTGATATGAACAATATATAAGACTAGTTCACATATGTTATTGCTGATATTACACTACAATCAAGGAATACAAATATTCACAGATATACACAGATCATGCTTATCTCATACGGAAGATATGCAAGATTTACTTTCTAACACTCCCCCTCAAGTTGGAGAGTGAATATCTTGAACTCCCAACTTGCGAATCATTGGAGTAAAAATTTCCTTTCCCAAAGCCTTCGTTAGGACATCCGCCAATTGATGTGTTGAACTAACAAATTTTGTAGCAACTGAACCATCTTGGATTTTATCTCTGATGTAGTGGCTGTCCATCTCAATGTGTCGAGTTCACTCATGAAAAATAGGGTTTGCTGCAATGTGCAATATAGCTTTATTATCACAATATAATAAGGCGGGTTCCTGATGCAGCACTCCTAAATCTCTAAGAAGATATCGAAGCCATGTTAACTCACAACAAGCACCTGTCATGGCTCAATACTCTGCTTCGGCTGAAGAAAGCGACACTGTTTTATGTCGTTTTGATCTCCACGAAACCAGCGAAGGACCAAGAAAAACACAATAGCCTGTGGTTGATCGTCTAGTAATCGGGCAACCTACCCAATCTGAATCATAGTAGACCCGCAATCTGAAATCACTTGTTGAAGAGAAAAACAAACCTTGACTAGGAGCATTTTTAAGATAACGTACAACACGTAGAGCTGCTTCCATATGAAGTTGTCGAGGGTGATGCATGAACCTACTTAATACATGTACAGAATACGTGATATCCAGTCTTGAAATAGTAAGATATATCAATCTCCCAACTAGTCTTCTGTAACGAGCCGAATCCTTGAGCAGGTCACTTTTGTCAGACAATTTTAATCCTCGTTCCATAGGAGTGTCAACAAGGGCTGCTCCCATTAACCCTGTATCCTTAATGATTTCTAATGCATATTTACGTTGGGAAATAAAAATCCCATTTCTAGAAGCAGAAAACTCAATTCCAAGGAAATATTTCAAGTCCCCAAGATCCTTAATACGAAAATGACTATGAAGAAATTTCTTGAGTGCAGCAATACTCACAGGATCATTTCCAGTAATTAGGATATCATCAACATATATTAAAAGAGCAGTAAAGGACTTGCCTTGTTTTCTGGTGAACAAAGAGTAAACAGCTTTGGATTGTACATAACCAGCGGATCGAATAGCTTCAGAGAACTTTGCGAACCATTGGCGAGACACCTGTTTCAAACCATACAACGACTTATGAAGTCGGCAGACCAAGTGTTCCTCCCCCTGCCTCTGAAGCCCAGGCGGGAGAGACATATAGATTTGTTTGTGGAGATCCCCATGGAGGAAGGCATTATTAACATCCAATTGGTGAAGGGACCATCCACGAGCTGTGACCAAAGCAAGTAAACAACGCACAGAGATAATTTTGGCAGTGGGAGAAAAGGTATCCTGATAATCAACACCTTCCAATTGTGTAAAGCCCTTGGCCACTAATCGAGCTTTATACCTTTCGATGTAGCCATCAGACCGATGTTTGATCTTGTAAACCCAATGGCAGCCAATCGGGATCTTGCCGGCTAGAAGAGAAGTGAGAGTCCAGGTTCCATTAGCTTGGAGGGCCTGCAACTCAGACCGCATCGCCTTCTGCCATTCAGATGGGCAGCAGCTTCAAAATAGGATCGTGGTTCGGTGACCTGACTGATCTGAGCAATAAAGGAGCGATGCGCAGGTCTGTAGCGGTGATAGGAGACATAGTGGGAAAGAGGATAGCGAGTACCCTTGTGTGGACCTGGAAACAAGGGAGATGACCGGTCGGAGGGTGGAAGCGTGACCTGAGAACAAAGATTTTATCTCAAAATTTCACCGGTAGAGTGGTGGTGCGGCTGGAGCGACGAAGAGGTGAGGGAGCAGGTGCGGGTGTGGGTGCGTCTGGTGTAGGTGGGTCGGGTGAGTGGTCTAGTGAAGACGGCAGGGAAGGCCTTGGGGACGGAAAGGAGGAAGCAAGGGATTCCAGTGAAAAGGATGTGGTGGCGGAGGGAGAAGGGACGATGGGTATGGCAGGAGATGGGAGAGGTGAGGCTGCTATGTGTTCGATGGAATTGAGAAAGATGGAAGGTGGAATAGGGTCAGAGTCAAAAACAGGGTCAAGAGATGGAGTTGGGTCGTGAATGGGGGAAGGAATTGGGCCAAAGATGAGGGAACGGGGCTGGACTCAACAGATGCATAAGGGAAGGTGTTTTCGTGTAAAACTACATCTCCGATCCACTGGTGAAAACTGTTCGGGTTTTTAAATCAAACATTTTCTAAGCCTTCTGACCAACTGGGTATCCGATGGAAACACATTTGATAGCACGAGGGGAGAATTTATGAGTAACACGAGGGTTGGTAGCATAAGCTAAGCAACCGATAGTTTGAAGGTGAGAAAAAGAAGGAGGTTTATTATAAAGACGTTCAAAAGGTGTTTGGAAAGAAAGAAGAGGAGTGGGGAGTCAATTAATGATATGGTTGGCAGAAAGAACACACTCCCCCCAAAATTGAGTTGGGAGTTGTGCATGGAATTTGAGAGCTCGTGCTACTTTCAAAATGTGACGATGTTTGCGTTCCACAACCCCATTCTGTTGAGGCGTGTAAACACAAGAGTGTTGAAAAACAACCCCATTATCTTTGAAGAAAGATTGTAGTGAAAGAAATTCTACACCATTATCACTTCAAAAAGTTTTAAGACGAGATGTGAATTGAGTGGACACATAACGAAAAAAATAACTCAAAAGTGATTGTGTTTCATCTTTGTGTCTCATCAAAAATATCCAAGTAAAGCATGTGTAATCATCCACTATAGTAAGAAAGTAATGAGCACTAGAAAGAGAAGGGTTTTTATATCGACCCCAAATATCACAATGAATAAGATCAAAAGGTCTTTCAGATGAAATGGCACTAGTTCCAAAAGACAAAAGACTTTGCTTAGCCAAAGGACATATATGGCAAGCATTATTAGAATTAACCAAAATATTCAAAAAATTCTTGGCAATAAAACTTAATCGGGAAAGAGAAACATGGCCTAAATGACTATGCCAAAGATCAGTGGAGGAGGTGGTGAGGTTGCAAGCTGGTTGGTGGTTTGAGACGGAAGGAGGGTTGGTCAATGTTTTCTTTGTCGCTAATGCCACCAAGTAATATAGGCCGTTACGCTGCTTACCCAAACCAATTATCCTCCTCGTAACCAGATCCTGTAAAACACACCAATAGGGGAAAAATGTCACCGAGCAATTCAAGCCTCTCGTTAGGCGACTAACTGACATTAAATCAACCTTGAACGTAGGTACACATAATACATCATGCAAATAATATGTAGAGTTCAGAGGCAATGATCCTTTTGTGGTAATATGGGCTTTCTCTCCACTAGGTAACAGCACTGGAGGTAATGAATAATTTTTGTCTCCATGTAAGAATAATTTTGGAGACAAAGAAATATGGTCAGTGGCACCGCTGTCAATGATCCAATTGTGAGAAAAGATTTTAGACAAACCTGGTTTGGTCACGGCTGCATGTGCTTGTGAATTATTACCACCATCATTAGCACTACCATCTTTGGTACTAAGAAAAGACAAGAGCTATTGGAGTTGGGCTTCGGAAATTCCCGATATCACAGATTTTACCTCATCTTTAGTCATTCCTTCGGAGACTTGATTGGCAGCAGAAATATAACCACGGTTCCCATCATTTTTCAAGTGGTTTGATTTCCCTTTTGGATGACCTGGTGGATATCCGATTAGTTGATAGCAAGTTTCAACAAAGTGCCCCATATCTCCACAATAAGTGCATTAAGGTCACCCTTTGAAGGAGCCTGAACGACGTTTATCTTGATCGGTACGTCGTCCATCTTGTGGTCCGTTAAAAGAACGGTTTGAACGATCTGTCCTTCCTGAACGGCCTGACAGATTTGATCGATTATTTCTAACGGCCATGGCAACACTTGTATTGGAATTTGAGGTCATCTGTGTGTTATCGAGAAGTCTTTGTTTTTCTTTTGACAAACTAAAGAATAAGCTTGCCGAACTGAAGGAAGAGGATTCATCAAGAGTATCTGCCCCCGAATAGCACTATAAGACTCATTCAAACCCATTAGAAATTGCATAAGCTTTTGTCGGTCATGTTGTGCTCCACAGGTGCAAGAAGACGCATCAGTGTAGAAAGATAATTCATCCCATAAACTCTTCAACTTGGTGTAATAAGCAGAAACCGAAAGTTGTTCTTGTCGATGATAAGCAATCTCTCGCTGAATTTCAAAGATGCGAGGTGCATTGCTTTGGGAGAAACGCTCACAAAGATCTTCCCAAACTTCACGAGATGTGGTGTAATAGATCACGCTGTTTGAAATTTCCGGAGCAATGGAGTTGACATTAATCCATGAATGGACCATGTCATTACACCTAGACCATGCAACATAATCATCCAGATGTGTTTTTGCCGAAGGAGACTTGATAGTGCCATTGACAAAGCCCAACTTGTTCTTGACATTAAGAGCGATGGTCATTGCTCACAGCCAGGTGAGTAGTTATCTCCATTCAGTGGTTTGGAAACCAAAACCAAACCTGGATGATCTGAATGGTGGAGGAAGTAGGGATTAGAGAGTTTTTGTTCGTCTGCCATGATGAGGGATTGGAAAGGGGCGCTACACTGCACGAGAATATAGAGCACAACAGCGAGAATGAGAGAGACAGGATTTCAGTCCTGCTCTGATACCATGAAAGAAAGATATTTGGCTAGAATGGATCTTCATTCATTCACGGTGAATAGATATATAAGAAGTGATTCCTAATTACACGGTGAGTATCCCTACAATCAAGCTACAGCTACAAGCCTACAATTAAGGAACTACAATCAAGGAATACAAATATTCACAGATATACACAGATCATCCTTATCTCATACGGAAGATATGCAAGATTTACTTTCTAACAGGAAGTTAACAATTGTCCTTGCTGTGTATCCATGAATAGAGGAGGTTTTCGTATTACACAAACATATATAAACTGCATAACTTCTTGCAGTGGATGCTCACCTGTTTCAGAATTTGCTCAAGATTATTTTTAGTAGCTGCCAAGGACAACTCCTCTAAAATTCTCCAATTACTAATCATATCTGGAATTATCTTTAATCTCAAAATTACCAAATCGTGATGCAAACCAAGAGATTTCAGGTGAGGCCACCTGCAAACAAAATTTCTGCTACTTGACGGAAATAAACTACCCGTATACTGAAAATCAAAACACGTGGGGCATTTGTTAAGATAATTATGGGGAAGATGAACTTACTCCGGTGCAACAAATTTCAATGCTTCCTCCGAACACCACCCAGGTAGCTTCAAACAAGTAGCTTTTCCCTTGCTGCGCTCATCTACAATCTTCACAAGACCATTAAGGAAAACACGACTCCTTTGTTTTATATTTAATTATTTATGTTCAAATCTTATCAGAGGAACAGGAACAGATAGATGTGATGGGTCTACATTTGGAAAATCAACACTCAGCCAGCATGAAGGATCATCAAGGCTTGCTCTATGCCATGACTTGCAGACAAAAGGAATGTCCACAAGAAGTGACTCCATCCCAACTCTTCCTAAAACATTTGCTAAACAGTCAATGTCTAACTCCTCCCATCTTCGTTGAGCCATCTAAGACAAAGGAAATGAAACTAAAATTAGTCAATACAGAAAGAAAATATTTAACTTGATTGCCAGCAATTTCATGGTCTCAGAAGCCACAAAAACATCAGTAATTCTATTAAAATAGTCCTTTCTGTAAACTGAGATAGTTTATTTGAGCTCATGTACTTGCATGAGTATAGCAAAACACACACACACACACACTCACATGTATACAGAATCACTAGAAGAAAAATTCAAAGTACCAAAGTAATGAAAATACACATATTAGAGAAGCAATCATTTTAAGTATTTGAACAGCTGAGAGAAAAGTGCAAGGTTGAACAGAAATGGAATTCTTTTAAAATAGGAAGCAATAAATCCGTGCTCAATCACCAACAAGAAAAAAGGAAAAATCAATGAACAAAATCTAGCTCGATGGACAAGGGACGATTGAATTCTTTGGAAATGACAAATCCGTTTACTTTCCAATCACGAAATGTTTTGACCACTAATGCTTTGTAATGCTTATGTCATTTCCACATATAATATAGCATGAGTATGACATGCAGGATCAAGCTTATATTAGACAACTAATTGAGCTTCCTTGGAGAAATTTCTTCTATGGAATGCTAAACACCTTCTATCTTATTCTTTCAACCACTTCTTTCCTTGGGATAAACCTAATCACAGTTATGCAGCCAGTCGGTGGAGGACTCACCTAGGACAATTTAATGGAAGAAAAGAAGAAAACGAAATTAAATGGATCAATTTCTTGGCTTCCCCTTGTGTAGATCCGCCACTGTGAACCTTATTAATAAGCTCAAACCTAAATTATCTATATTTTTCATAGGGAAATTTTTAAAAACATGAACTTAAGGCCACTCCGAATTAAGGTGGCCAACATGTCCAAAACCCAACTTCTGTACATGGACTTTGAAACTCGACCCACCTTTCATACATGTCGTTATTAGAGAAATTTTATTTGCACATCCTTATTTGTTTAATACACACCCCTTAATCTTTTTTTTTTTTTTTTTTGCAATTGTTTCTCCATTTTTTCTTTAATTACCCTTGCTTCTCTCTTCCTCCTTTTTATCTTTCTCAAACTTTCAAAGTCGATTTGCAATCCTTTTATCTTCCCACCTGCAACAACAACAATTGCCCCTTAATTTCTTCTTCTCTCTTTCTTTGGTAAACCAATTGTGGGAGGAAGAACTTGATAGTACTAGGAAGACTATTAGATATCATATATTTGATATGTATAAAGAATTAAACAAAACCAAAGAAGATTAAGTAATTTTGATGAACCGAAAGACATCATGTTTTGGCATCAACAAATCAATTGTAGTCTATGAATCCATCTTAAAAAAAATGAGCTGAAACATGTTGAGTGTAACTCGTAGGTTATTGCTAGTTATTGCTAACAAATCAATTGTAGGTTGCTTGATTTATTATCGATCTTCACTTGCAGCAGAGATGTAGGATTTTTTTTTTTTTTTTTTAGAAAGAGGGAGAAAATAGGAATTATAAATTTTACAAAAAAGTGGGGTGTGCATTGAGAAAAATGAGATGTGTAGATAAAATCTCTCCTAACTCTGTTAACTCTATATTTTTATTCATTTTTTAAAGGGTATTTTAGTATTTTTACTCTCTCTCTCCGTCTCTCTCGTTTTTCTTGCAAGCTCAACACCTGTTACTTCATACACTGCAAAAACCAGAAATGAAAACCAAACCAGAGCAGCAGAAACAAGCAACTGATCAAATACACATAGATTGATGCGTCTCTCTGATTCTCAGCAGACCCAGAAGCCAATTTTTGCAGCAAAGTCCGCAGTGATACCACAAAACCCAGACAAAGTGAAAAAGAAAGCAACTTTGTATGTATTTGCATCAGAAAAAGCAATAATAATTCATATACTCAGATCGGAGAAGAAGATCGGAAGGCTAAAAAAGATTGGATTTTGATTCCAATATTTGAAACCCAGTTTGTCTAACACGTCGTCGCCACCACCCACTTTGATTAATTCCAAAGCTAAATCATTCACCATCACCAAACACATTTTACTTCACTAGGCCTGCACCTCCTCAACTCTCTCCAATCCTCCAAAGCACCAATTTCTTCTCTCTCAATCATTGCTCTCTAAAAAGCCCCAGAAAAACCCATTACTGGGTTTTGAGTTTACTCCGACCTCCAATGGCGGCCGAGAACGCACTGATCAGACAGGGCTTCATTCCCCCTTTGATTCTCGCCATCAAGATCCACCATTTCTGAGACGCACCTAGAGAAAGTCTCGACCCACCAACAAGCCCACACCGCCGGGACCCAGAATGAGCAAAATCAAAGAGATGGAGGAACCCAGAACTCAATTAAGCAGAATCACTTGATTGGGATTGACCCCAATTCTTGATTTTGCCCGAAGCCACCACCACCACCAAACCCAAAGCCACCGCCACACGCCCCAATCCTCCAGAGTCTGCCAAGTCCGGTTCGAGTTTGCCTCAGATTGTGTTATGAATTAGTATTGAGACTAGGAATTATCTGTTGTTGAGTTAAACGCACCGTTCTATTTGTTAGGATGATTTCACTTTTATGTGCACAAGACTTGCACGTGTTTTGTTCTAGTTAGCTAGGGTTGAGTTAACTAGTTAGATGGTTGCCAGATGTCAAGATCGTATCTCTCTTTGATTGGGTATATTAGGAACCTTGTAATCCCCGCAGCCACATGAATGAAATCTTGCTTTAATTTATTTTTTCTTCATTTCCATTTTCTTGCTTTCTCTTTACTCTCTGGGGGTTCAGTACCATATCAACTGGTATCAGAGCCCTTGATTTTGGGACAATGGTTAAACTGAAAGGGGCTGGAGGTGGTGGATCTGTACCACAAGCTTCTGGGGAACTCTCCCATGTTGAATTTGATCTTCAGGTGCATAAGGATGAAACAGCTGCAAGGTTTAGTGAGCTGCAAATGACTCTCAACGTGTACCAGGAGTCGTTGAACTCTTTCAGGACGGAGTTGATGAAGGAACTCCAAACAGTGAAGGATAACTCAGCTGTTGCAGCAGCTCAGATCAATTCTTCCTTGCTCAAGTTTGGGTCCTTGCCTCCTACTTCTGGATCCCCGATTTTAGTTGCCAGAGAAGACTCATCTTCGTCTACAAGAGCCCTTACCACTGCAAATGGTAGCATATCTAAACCAGCTTCTGCTTCTCCTTTAAACTTAGTTGGAAACAACGTTGCCTTAGACACTACTTGTGGTACCACCACTGCTATGGTGGATCTATCATCTGAGGTTAACACAACTAGGGTCCTAGTCACTAATGCCTCTGGAGCTATAATTTTGCAAGCTATTAGTACTGGTTCAGCTGAGGAAAGAGATCTTAGCCGACAGAAACAACAGTGCAGTGAGGCACAAAACCAAACCCATTACTACCAACATACCATTTTAGGACCCCAACCTCTTGACCAATTTTTAGGACCTTATTCTGCTTCCAGCAGTAACCATGTGCATGCTGCTCCTTATTTCGGGAATCAAAACCTTTCCATGAGCTCTGCAGACCCCTTCACCATGTCGTATTCTGGTCCATACTCCCACACCCTCTTGAACTTTGCACAAGCAACCCCTCCACCCTTACAAAAATTTTCGGCACAACCTATGGGAACTGCTCGTCCCATATTTGCTACCACCATTACCCAAACACCCCAATTTAATGTTATTGGTAATGTACAAAACCACTCAGGCCCCCCATATTCCCAGCAACAGTATACACTCTTTCCTCCACCACAATACTTTCAACAATCCCCTGTGACTACTTGGGACCCCAACCTACCAACCATGAAACAAATGAAGCTTGAGTTTAGTGTTTTTAGTGGAGGAGATCCTGTGGAGTGGTTAAACAAGACTGAACAGTTCTTTGAGTTTTATCATATTCCTGAAGAAAGAAAGTTAGCCATTGCCACTATGCATCTTACAGAGAAAGCTTCTGACAGATGGTTCATGTTCAAACATGAATTCCCCAATTCTTGGCCAGGCTAGCTGATCTATTAATGAGAGAATTCAGTGGCTACAATGTCCTTGACTACCAAGCTGCCTTAGCCAGGATGTCTCAAACTGGTTCTGTTGAACAATATAAAGACTAGTTCACCAAACTTTCAAGGAGGGCCCCTGGCTTCCCACAGCAGGTGTTGTTGTCCTGCTTCCTTGGGGGATTGAAAGATAGTATTCAGCTGATGTTAAGGCTCAGAAGCTGAGGACCCTATATGAGGCATGTGAACTTGCAAAGATTTATGAGGAGAGAGAGCTACAACATAGAAGCTATGCAAGGAACACATTTGGTAACAGACAGAACACTGGCCTAGCTCCTAAGCAGCTTACTGCTCCAATCAACCATCAAGCTCCCTTTAGGGCTCCACAGCAAGCTGCCCCAGCTAGGCCACCACTCAATCAGCAACCAGCGGTTGGAAACAACATGGGGAATAGAAGATTAACCCAAGCTGAATACCAAGAAAGGAGAGCCAGAAATCAATGTTTTTTTTTTGTGATGAGATCTTCAGACCTGGCCATAATTGCATAAGAGGGCAGGCAATGATGATCATGGAGGTGGTGCAGGAAGAGATGGACATACCAGACCCCATTCCCCAGGAAGAAGAAGAAGGCATAGCTCAGGGTGATGAGGAGAATGAGGTCCAAAACATCCACCTCAATGCTGTGGGAGATGGCTGTAGCAACTCCACTATGTAGCTCAAAGGATCATGCAGCAAGAAGAAGAACTTACATGTTTTGATAGACTCAGGTGCATCACATAATTTTGTCCATCCTATAGTATTAAAAAATACGAAAGCTTTTGTACAGGTTATTAAACCATTACAGGTGAGACTAGCTAGTGGGGAAATTATGCAGACCACCAAGAGGGCACAACTTCAGCTCAATCTGCAAGGCTTTACTTGCATAGCATACTACTATGTACTACCAGTTTCAGGCTGTGAGCTCATTTTGGGAGCTAGTTGGCTGAAGACACTTGGTGACATCATTTGGAACTTTGAGTTCATGACCATGAAATTCAGTATTGATGACCATTCTTATTCCCTACAAGGTGAGACTGAAACTCAAGCTACTTTGGTTGGGTGTAAGGCAATGACAAGACTACTAAGGAAAGAAAGGGAAGCATTATTGGTGCAACTATATAGTAGCAGTACTTCTAAACCTGAAATGGCAACTCCTCCAAAAATCCAAGCATTGGTATCTAAGTACTCTGGGATCTTTGAAGCTCCGACACAACTCCCACCTATTAGGAAGCATGACCACAAGATAGAGTTGGTGCCCAATACTGCCCCAATTAATGTGAGGCCTTATAGGTACCCCCATTTCCAGAAGGGTGAAATTGAGAAGATCATTCAAGAGTTACTAGACAATGGGGTGATCAGACCTAGTGTGATCCCATTTTCATCCCCTGTGCTGTTAGTAAAAAAAAAATGGGACTTGGAGGCTTTGTGTGGATTATAGAGCCTTAAATACAGCCAGTGTGAAGGATAAGTACCCCATCCCTGTTGTGGATGAACTTTTAGATGAGGTCAACGGAGCAGTGATCTTCACCAAGTTAGACCTCAGATCGGGTTACCACCAAATAAGAATGAGTGAGGAAGACATTAGGAAAACAGCCTTCAGGACACACTCAGGCCGCTATGAGTTCCTTGTGATGCCTTTTGGCCTCACTAATGCACCCTCCACATTCCAGTCAGTGATGAATGACATACTGAGGGATTTCTTGAGAAAATTTGCATTAGTCTTTTGATGATATCTTGATCTACAGCTCATCCATGTCTGAACATTTGCATCACTTGGAAAAGGTGTTCCAAAGGCTGCAACAGCATTCTCTGAAAATCAAAGAGAGCAAGTGTAAGTTTGGGGTACCTCAAGTTGAATACCTGGGTCACATCATAAGTGCAGAAGGAGTGGCAGTTGACCCCACCAAGATTGAGAGTATCAGCAAATGGCCAAAACCTGGAACACTTAAGGAGCTTAGAGGATTTCTCGGGTTAGCAAGGTATTACAAGAAATATGTCAGAGGTTTTGGAATCAGTGCCAAACCTTTAACTGACATGTTAAAAAAAGATGCTTTCCAATGGAATGCTCAAGCTATAGCTGCTTTTGAGGAGCTAAAGAAGGCCCTAACCACTACACCTGTCTTAGCTGTTCCTGATTTTTCAAAGGAGTTTATGATAGAGTGTGATGCATCTGATTTGGGCATTGGGGCAGTGCTATCACAGGAGGGACACCCTATTGCAGTCATGAGCAAGGCTTTGGCACAGCCATGTCAGTTTATGATAAAGAGATGTTGGCTGTGGTGGCTGCAGTCCAACATTGGAGGCCATATCTTCTAGGCCACCATTTTAAAATTTTTACAGATCATAGGACTATTGAATACTTTTTGACACAAAAAGTGACTACCCCTGCTCAGCAAAAGTGGTTACTGAAGTTGTTGGGGTATGATTACACAATACATTACAAAGCAGGTAAAAGCAATGCTGCCCCTGATGCACTTTCTCGAACTCCTTCTATTTTTACACTCACTGGTGTATCTCAACCTATCCATACATATGTGTCTGAGGTGCAACAGGCCTGCATGATAGATGCCGAGGCACAAAGCATCATGCAAACCCTACAGCAGGGCTCAGATGGTAAGAAACACTTCTCTATCAACAATTCCCAGTTATTTTACAAAAACAAAATTTTTGTTCCTCAGGTTGATGGCTGGAGAAAAAAGATCATTGCTGAGTTCCATGAAGGATTAACTGGGGGCCATGCTGGCAGATCTAGAACCTACAAGAGAGTCCATAGAAATTTTGCCAGAGGATATCAAAGCATTTGTGGCTGAATGTGAAGTTTGCCAGAGAAATCATTATGAAACTATCAGACCCCCAGGCTTGTTACAACCTTTGGCAATTCCTGATAAGGCTTGGAGTAACATCTCCATGGATTTCATCGATGCACTACCCAAGTCTGAAGGTAAAACAACAATATGGGTGATTGTGGATAAGCTAACTAAATATGCTCATTTCATTCCTTTGTCCCATCCCTACATTGCCTCTACTCTAGCCCAAGTGTTTGTGCACAATTTTTTTAAGCTTCATGGAATGCCAGACAACATCATCTCTGATAGGGATCCTGTGTTTTTAAGTCTGTTTTGGGAAGTTTTTTTTCAAGTTACAAGGGACCAAACTCAGCAGGTCTTCTGCTTATCACCCTCAGTTTGATGGCCAAACTGAGAACCTGAACAGAACTCTGGAACAGTACCTGAGATGTGTGGTGGGGAAAAGCCACAAACCTGGGTACAAGCACTACCATGGGCTGAATGGTGGTATAACACAGCCTCCCACTCTGCCATTTTGATGTCCCCCTTTGAAGCTCTTTATGGATATGCTCCTCCTCCTACTTTGCCATACTTACCAGGCTCCACCACTCTTGCTCAAGTTGATCAACAGTTAAAAAGTAGGGATGAGCTACTGTCTTCACTTAAAAGGAATTTGGTGAGGGCTCAAGCTAGAATGAAAGGGTTTCATGATCGAAAGCATTCTGAAAGAACTTTTGCAGTGGGAGACATGGTATACCTCAAGCTGCAACCATACAAGCAACAAACTCTGCATCAAGGTGCTTTTCACAAACTATCTGCCAAGTATTATGGTCCCTTTGCTGTGACAGAAAGAATAGGCTCAGTAGCCTATAGACTTAAACTTCCTGCCAATGCAAAAATCCACAATGTCTTCCATGTGTCCCTACTTAAGAAGAAAATTGGAGACAATGCTTCTGTGGCATCCCAACTTCCACCTATCATGGATCCAGCCAATCCCAAGTGGACACCCTCTGCTGTACTTCAGAGAAGAATGGTAAAAAGACATGGTGCTGCTACAACCCAATGGCTTGTGCAATGGTTTGGCACTACCCCAGAAGAAGCAATATGGGAATTTGCTGATGAAATCCTTCTCCGGTTTCCGAATTTTGATTCTGAAACTTGAGGACAAGTTTCAAGTGCAGCAGGGTGCAATGTTATGAATCCAATATGGACTACTCTATTGTGACTAGGAATTATCTGTTGTTGAGTTAAACGCACCGTTCTATTTGTTAGGATGATTTCACTTTTATGTGCACAAGACTTGCACGTGTTTTGTTCTAGTTAGCTAGGGTTGAGTTAACTAGTTAGATGGTTGCCAGATGTCAAGATCGTATCTCTCTTTGATTGGGTATATTAGGAACCTTGTAATCCCCGCAGCCACATGAATGAAATCTTGCTTTAATTTATTTTTTCTTCATTTCCATTTTCTTGCTTTCTCTTTACTCTCTGGGGGTTCAGTACCATATCAGATTGTTGTTCTAGGATGTACTCAAAGAAGATGGTGAGGAGAGAGAGAGAGAACTGGTGAAGCCTTGGATGTCCATATCAATTGCTAGTGTTACATACCGTTTTTTTTTTTTCATCAATCTTGAAGAGACTGAATTGCCCTTATAAATATGACAGGTGGCATCTTCCGTAACAGAGGAGATAACGGTATGTATGAAAGGGGGGTCTGGTTTAAAAGTCCATATACTGAAGTTGGGTTTCAAAAACGTTGGCCACTTTAATTCCGAGTGGCCTTAAGATCATGTACTGTTCTTAAAAATTTTCCATTTTTCATATTTCCTCCTCAAACAATTTATCAACAGCTCCAGCAACCAAGATCCAAAAATTCAAATATATATACTACAAAACAGAAATGAAAGAGACTCACCTTTGTTTTTCTTGAAGTGGATAGACTCATTTTAAATTGAAGGGACGATGAATGGCAGTGCTAGCAGCTCCAGTGCCGAGCCTTCCCTTTCTTCCTCCTTTTTTTTTTTTTTTTTTTTTTTGAGAAAAAGAGATAACTTCATTCAGATATCAAGGGCCAGAAGGCTCATACATCCAAAACTATCTTACACCAAACTCATAAATGGTATAAGCTACCAGATAAAGGACAGGCTACCTTCACTGTTAACACATTCGCTCAATTATTGAGCCTAAACACAAGAAATAAGGCCCTTTCTTCCTCCTTTATAACAGAAGCGAAATGAAAAATGTAACGTAATGCTAGCTAGTTGAATACAAATGGAATCATTTATAATGAGAGGCAACAAGAACACCGATGCTCAACAACAAAAAAGAAATAGGAAGGATGGTTTTAATTAGCTGTTATGCATGCCATGCACATGTAAATTCCAGATTCGGTGTTGGAGCAGGCATGTAACATATGAAGGGTGCAAAGATATTAGAGATATAGCTGTTGTTCCTAAGCGAATTTACCTTAGAGAATGAGAGTAATCTTTTACCTTATCCTTAGCTTCAACCATAATTCGTTTGTGTCCTCTTTGAAGTACGAATTTAATTTTCAGTATGTTAAAGACCTAAAATTTAATGTCTTTGAAACCTGAACAACTAAGGTTCTCACCTCTCTTTTTCAAGCATCACTAGTTTAGGACATATCATTCCATCACAGTCAACAGTAGATCTTATTATGTTGAAGCACAAGAAACATTGGCTCTTCTTTTGGATATGTTGTGATGCTTCATTGGCCTTAAAACAAACAACCATGAAATGTTGAAAACATCCATTATATCTACTTATAGATTTGTAATACAAAGTTTCAAAATCTGGCTTCCTCAATTTATCAAATATTAACTGCATTATTGGCAAAATGCTTATATACCAAAATAATAAAAACGAATAATGGGATAATTTACATTACCAAAACTGATTCAATCACTCTCTTTGTCCTGAAAGTTTCATACAGAAGACAAAACAGACAGCTTGATAATTCTAATTTATGAATTAACACTTGAGAATAAGAATGTATTTGAGAGAATGATGAGATAATTTTATTCTTCTCACAAGGAGGTATTTATATACTAAGGTTACATATACTAACTAGCTAAGTGCTAATTACAATTAAAGGGATAATTACATTCCTAATTGCATACAATAAGCACATTCCTAATAGAATAAGAATATTCTAAATAGGATACATTGACTCACGCTAACACTCCCCCTCAAGTTGGAGCATACAAGTCACGGATGCCCAACTTGTCAAGTGAGTCATGGAACACCTTGGTGGAAACTCCTTTAGTCAACACATCTGCTAATTGCTCTTCAGTTGGAACAAATGGAAAGTCAATCAACTTCGCGTCTAGCTTCTCCTTAATAAAGTGCCTATCAACTTCCACATGCTTGGTACGATTATGTTGTACCGGATTCTGTGATATATCGATTGCTGCCTTATTGTCACAGTATAACTTCATGGCTTGCTTAGGTTTGAACCCTAAGTCACGCAATAAATTACGCAGCCATAGTAGCTCACAAACTCCATGAGCCATCCCTCTATACTCTGCTTTAGCACTAGACCTTGCTACCACCTTTTGCTTCTTACTTCTCCAAGTAACCAAGTTTCCTCCTACAAATGTAAAGTACCCTGAAGTAGATCTCCGGTCAGTAATTCAACCAGCCCAATCTGCATCAGTAAAGCCACTCACCTCCAGGTGATTATGTTTAGAAAACATCAGACCTTTCCCTAGTGCAGTCTTTAAGTATCTTAAAATTCTCACAACGACATCCATATGAGCCTCACTTGGATTGTGCATGAACTGACTCACTACACTGACTGCATATGCTACATCTGGTCTGGTATGAGACAAGTAAATTAATCTTCCAACCAATCTTTGATATCTAGCCCTATCTGTAGAAACTTGATCAGGATAGTCTGCCAACTTGTGATTTTGCTCAATAGGTGTGTCAATCGATCTGCAATCTAACAAACCTGTTTCAGTCAGAAGGTCCAGAACATACTTCCGTTGGCATAAGAAGATTCCACTTCTCCCCCTTGCTACCTCAATGCCCAGAAAATACTTTAGGTCTCCAAGATCTTTCATCTCAAACTCAGAAGCCAATTGGTGTTGCAGTCTTCCAATCTCATCACTATCATCACTTGTAATCACCATATCATCCACATAGATTATCAACACAGTTATCTTACCCTTCTGACGCTTGAGAAAAAGAGTGTGATCTGAGTTGCTTTGTTTATAACCAAAGCGGCACATTGATTGAGTAAACCTCCCAAACCATGCACGAGGTGATTGCTTCAAACCATACAAGGACTTTTTCAATCTGCAAACCACATCAATATTTGTAGTAGTTTCATATCCAGGAGGAAGGCTCATGTAAACTTCTTCAGCTAAATCCCCATGAAGGAATGCATTCTTCACATCAAACTGCCGAAGTGGCCAATCTAGGTTTGCAACCAAAGACAATAGCACCCTGATGGTATTGATTTTTGCTATAGGGGCAAACGTCTCATCATAGTCCACACCATAAGTCTGTGTGAACCCCTTGGCCACCAATCTTGCCTTGTATCTATTAATTGAACCATCTGCATTGTGTTTCACTGTATAAATCCATCTACACCCCACAGTCTTCTTTCCACTTGGAAGTGGTACTAACTCCCATGTATTATTCTTCTGCAATGCTTCCATCTCTTCCTCCATTGCCTTAGACCACTTGGGATCTCTCAAAGCATCCTGCACTTTGTTAGGAACATATACAGAAGATATCTGGTGCACAAAAGATTCATATGACTTAGATAACCTATGGGTTGACACATAGTTGGCAACGGGATACTTTGACTTGGCACTAATGGTAGGTTCATATCTTTTTGAAGGTTTACCACGATTGACTCGATTAGGCAAAGTGTATTTGGTAGGTTCAGACTCTTCATCTTGATTAACAACATTAAGAGGATTAGACACATGTTCAGGATTTACCTCAGAATGATCTTCAAAACCTTGGGAACCTTAGTCGGAGTGGGGTAATGGAGGAAGGGGAGTTGCTGTAGAAACCTCTTCATTCGATTGATCAAAAAGAACGAAAGGAACGTTAACTCGTTCTTCAGGAATGACAGGAATGCTTGACCATTCTTCAGGAGGTACATGAACGACTTCAGGAAGGAGAGGAACGCTCGACCGTTCTTCAGGAATGATAGGAACGATCGACCGTTCTTCAGGAATGCTCGACCGAACGGTCGAACGTTCTTCAGGAATGAGAGGAACGCTTAACTGTTCTTCAAGAACGACCGACCGTTCTTCAGAAACAATTGGAACGACCGATCGTTCTTCAACTTTTTCATCCCGTTCTTCATCTTTTTCATCATCTTGGCTTCCACTGACCATCTCTTCAAAATAGCTAAACTTCTCCCCCTGAAGAGAAGTGAGAGTGGGAGAAAAATAGCAGGCATCCTCGAAGAAAGTAACACCTATAGTAACATAAAACTTTTTTGTGGGAGGATGAAAACACTTATACCCTTTTTGATGAGTCCCATACCCGACAAAGACACATTTTAAGGCACGAGCCTCCAACTTAGATCATTGGTTCTTGGGAACATGAACAAAGGCTACACACCCAAAAACTCTAGCAGGTAGATTATGAAAAGAAGGAAGGGAGACATGTGTGGAGAGTACCTCAAATGGGATTTGGCCCTGAAGGACACTAGAAGGCATACGATTGATAAGATGAGAAGCAGTTAGAACAGCTTCTCCCGACAAGTACTTGGGCATATGGGCACTAAAGAGGATGGAGCGGGCAACATCTAGGAGATGACAGTTTTTACGCTCAGACACGCCATTTTGCTCAGGTTTTTGTGGGCAAGTTGTTTGGTGGGCAATGCCTTGTGCCTGGAGATAATCTTGAAACTCATGACTCATGTACTCCCCCCCCCCCATTATCTGAACGAAAGACCTTAATTTGACCATTATATTGAGTTTGAATCATGGCTTGAAAGGCTTGGAAAGCTGAGAAGACAGCAGATTTAGACTTAAGTAAAACCACCCAGGAAACTCGAGTACAATCATCAATAAATAAAATAAACCAACACATGCCAATAGGAGTAAGATCACGGGAAGGTCCCCAAACATTTGAATGAATCAACTCAAAAGGGATAGTACTTTTATTGGAAATACTTAAAGGATAACTGACACGATGGCTCTTGGCCAAGACACAAGTTTCACATCTAAGAGAAGAATCATTAATGCCCAAAAACAAAGAAGGCATAGACTTTTTCATATTACTAAATGAAGGATGTCCTAAGCGACGATGCCATAACCACAACTCACTCAACTGCTCAGAACTCGAAATCAAAGCGATTGGGGCCATCTTCCCTGGTTTCTTCCCTGCATACATCTGGTCCAAATGGAACAACCTCCCCCTCAGATCTCCCCGACCAATAGTCTCCCTGGTAAGAAGATCCTGAAACACAACATACATAGGAAAAAAGGTCATAGAGCACTTAGCTTAAGCATTTAATTGTGGTACAGATATCAAGTGGTGAGATAAAGCAGGAACATATAAGACATTATGGAGCTCTAATGTAGGTGTAAGTCTAACTGAACCAGTTCCTAACACAGGAAAGGCTTCACCATTTGCATTGGTAACTTTAGACACAGGTGGTGGTGACAAGTGGGTAAAATAGGATTTATCATAAGTCATATGGTCCGATGCCCCAGAATCAATGATCCAGGTATCTTCCCCAACAAAATCAGAAATATGTAAAGCAACACCAATCTTACCACGTCCAACCATGGATACAGAAGGATTACCGGCAGCAGTTGTGTGATCTTGCCCCTCCACACCATAGTAATCAGGATTTTGGACTAAATGAGCACGTCCTTGTTGATTAGGTGCTGGTTTTCCCCAAGATGTAGGATATCCATTTAGCTTGTGACATTTAGCTTCAATGTGCCCTAACTGTTTGCAGTAGTTGCAGAAAGGACGATTGCCAGTAGGTGATGTAAAGCTAGACTGAGGACGCAACTGTTGAGTATGTGGTGGCACATATTTAGGTGGTGTAGGATTAGACTGAATTGTGAGACTAGACAATTCAGAATGAATTGCCTTAGCACTCTCTAGTTGAGCCTCATCCTTGCGAATATAAGCAAAGGCTCCATCAAGGGAAGGAGGAGTAGCAAGCCTTAACAACTCACCTTTGGCACTAGCATGCTTGGAATCAAGTCCATTCAGAAATATATGCACCCGCAACAAATCTTTCTCCTCATTGTGCAGCTTGATATCATCAGCATTCTTCATCTTATTAGGGCGCCTCTGATCAATCTCCAACCAGATGTTCTTCAAAGCAGCAAAATAAAGGGATACATGTTGTCCATTCTGAGTCATCTTGAATGCCTTGGTGTGGAGTTCATGAATCTGAGCAAAGTCAGAATCATTGAGATACAACTCTTTCAAAGTCTTCCATATCTCAGCAGTTGTCTCACATCCAATAATCAATTGAACTACCTCATCGGTCATTGATTTGTAGAGGATGGACATCACAGACCCATTTGAGTTCTCCCACTTTCCGAACCCTAGGTCCTTCTCATCTGGTACTTCAATTGTGCCACTCACATATCCCATCTTGTCAAGCCCACACAGATGGGCAGTCATCATCTTCCTCCAAGTACGGTAATTGGTGCCATTCAACTTAGCACCACCAAAACCCCCAAAGGAGTCTTGATTCAAAGATACCTCCACCTTTTGAACAGCGACATCATCATCCTTGCCTGACCCTTGTCCTCCCATTGCAGTAACAGAGCACAGCCGAATAAAAAGATGAAATTGGGTAGGCCGAAAAAACGAACAGTAGAGGCTTGAAGAAAAAAAAAACCCTAAAACCCAAATTCTAGGTTTAAAGGTTTGAATACTCTCAATCACAAGAACACAGACAAACAAATCCTGATTACTGGATAGAAGAAAATTTAAGAGAAATTAAATTGAGAGAATTGAGAGCAATGAGAGAACAAAGAGACAAAGTCCAATACGGATCTTTGCTCTGATACCAACTTGAGAATAAGAACGTATTTGAGAGAATGATGAGATAATTTTATTCTTCACACAAGGAGGTATTTATATACTAAGGTTACATATACTAACTAGGTAAGTGCTAATTACAATTAAAGGGATAATTACATTCCTAATTGCGTACAATAAGTACATTCCTAATAGAATAAGAATATTCTAAATAGGATACATTGACTCACGCTAACATTAACTGGTATCAATATAAGTATAGGTGAGCAATTTACCTCAGTTCATATCAGCCTGTATATAGTGTTGAGCGGGATAGTGGCTCTGAGCTGTTTCTTCTTTCATATCCTAACTGGCATTTAGCCGGATGATTAATTAAGAGCTCTATATTACTCAAGTAGGAACACAAGACTTTGTCAGTTGGTGAATCATTAACACTCTCCGAGTAAAAGTCTAAAGAAATCTCAAAGATCTTACATATCTTAACCTCCTCCGATCCGTCCACCTGAATTGCCTCCCTGGTTAGTCATGATCACCACCATTGTAATAATCAAAATAACCTGAAAATTGTCCTCCACATCAGTAAGAAGTTTATCATCACGAATGTGTGAGATATATATTACAAAAATTAGCAACAAAAAGTAGATAAAATAGAATAATAAGTACTACGTACCTTCATGAATAGGACCTTCACACATGAAGTTCAGAATATGAAAAGCAAGCTCGATCGACTAATTCTTCATCATCACTCGTCATATCAAAAAACGCAAGAAGGTTTTTGCATATACTCCTGTAAAATTGTGACAAGATCACTAGAAAGATGGTCCTTGAAGTTCCTCATGATTTGGTAGTATTAAGGAAGTTGACAAATGACATTGCCAAGTCTTAAATGATCCAGGTTTTGAACATAGATAAAGCACAAACAAACCATAATCAAGCACAAAGTACTAGAATGTCACTTTCCTTATAATGACAAGTAAAACACAGGGTTGTCCCCAAATCAAGAGGGAAACAGATTATAACAACCGTTCATGAAAAGAGCAAGGCCCAAAGACAATGACTCAATAGTGGTTGCAAAAGACGAGATAAAGATGAACAGAACAGAACAGAAAACAAATAAACCAAAAAGAGTCGTACAATAAATAAATAAGATGTCAAAGGAACATGGATTTATATAACGAGATCAGCTCAGTTGATGTACATATAGAGATGCCAAAACTACCAAATTCAAAGATAATACTAACAATTTTAGTGGGGCCAACTAATTAGGTCTACCTAAATACACATTCTAGAGAATTAGATACTACTTAAAACCTAGAATATTTAGCGCATATATATAAATATATATATATATATATATATATATATATAGATATAGACACACACACACAGAGGAAGAATCTAAAGCGGACGTCCGCACTTTAGCAAAAGTGCGGACGTCAATGAAGCAACCCCGCTGAGGCCTGGACGGCGGCGCAAATCAGGCTGGATGGAGGTCGGAGGCATCCCAGATGGCTTCTGGGTAGCGATCGAGGTCATAGGAGATCAAGGTTGCAGGTTTCTGGACAGCGACCTCACCTGCAACTATGAGTTCTGGGCAGCGCTGCAACCACATCGCAGATGACTCCACATGACTGTAGACCGGTCTCATGTACCTCCCGATTGCATTCTGGATCTTCTACAATCGGATTGTAACCAAATGTAATTTTACAATCAATGAAGATAATTCTCTTATTCAAAAAAAAAAAAATATTCAAGGCTTTGAGAAAAGAAATTCAACATTTCCTATATTTGGTAGCACAAGGATGAAATCAAGTGTTATGGAGGAAGGAGAGAGATTGTTTCATCGCAGTAGTTACAAATAATAAGTTCCTGATTTATTTCCCACTGTTCCCGTGAATGGAGATCGAATTGATGGGAATTAGGGTTTTTTACTTCAACAACTCTTCGAGGACTTTTGAAATGATACCTGAACTCTCAAAGTGATCAAAATAATACCTGGACTTTATTTTTCTTATCAACATCGTACCTCTGTCCATTTTCCGTCACAGTGCCGTTAATCCAAGCACGTGTGATGCATGTGAGGCTCTAAATGATGGTAAAAAGACTAATTTGCCCTAATTATAAGGCTATATCCGACATTTTACTTATCTTTAATAAAATTTATCTATTTACCTTTAAAAAAAAAAAAAAAAAATTTTGCCACCCACCTATCATCTTCTTCCTCCCAAACTCTTTCCATAGATAGATCACATACAGAACCAAATCAAATCACGGCCCAGTGAGGAATTGGAATGTTGGCGGTGCACCAATTTTCCCAAATATTTTCAAATTTTCAATTGGTGGATATACCAATTCACCTCCCCCATTTTTTTATTCTTGTAAATTTCACAGCAATTTTTGGGAAATTTTTGCACCAATCTGATCACTTTTCGTACTGGGCTCCCTCAAAGGACATCACTGTTCAACCCCAAGTCCTTTCAAAACCCCAACAACAAAATTGACAATCTGATGGGATTACAACTAACCAGATTAGACCTTTGTTCAATCAATGCAAAACCCAAATCAACACCCAATCCAATTAATCAGATTTCATACCTCTCTTCTTTCTCTTTTCGTTATAATTCTCTCTTTTTAATCAAGCTACATTATCTCAATTGAACAATTGGAGAGGAAGAAGAAAATGTTTGTAATTGTGGAATTGTGGAGTGTCGTCATTGAACAGTGGATCTCATGCTATCGGTACTTTCGACCACGAGAGTGATGGGTTTTGGTTTTTGCAGAATTGCAGGATACCAAGGCTAAGATCATTGGAAGATGAGCGATGGAAGATGAAAACCCAATGTTTTCTGGGTGGAAGAATTAAACATAATCTATTTACGAACTCATCTTTAACATGAACTCACTCACCGATCGTACTCCGATTTCTCATTCTCTGAGTTCAAAGACTTATCCACTCTGCTCCTTCGCTCCGGCGCCACCGACCCATTAATCTTGTAAATGATGGTGGATTGATGATGGGTTTTGTGCAGAGTGGATTGATGATGGTCTTCTCCACCTTATCATACTCTGCACAAAACCATCATCAAAATCAACACCAAAACAATCTAACTGAGGGTAACAAAAGACCGAAGCTTTTAACCCAAAACGCCATCGTACCAAGCAGAGAAGCAGCATCGAGCTCGTCGCAGCCGTTCTTGCTCAGAAGGAGCAGAAAGTTTCACTTTTCTCCTTGTCTTTGCCACACGGCTGCATCTCGTGAAACAGAGCCAGCTCTTCGTCTCTGTTGTTGGCATTTCCCGAAGCTTCTTTCTATTTCAGTCTAATCAGTCCAAGCAATCAATCAACACAGAGGTAGGAGAAGAGGGCTCTTCTTAATTATTCGGTGAGCCAGAATTTCAGAAGGCCGGTAAGCTAATTTCACACCGGAACCACCTCGATCCTCACTGCTTTGCTGATTCTGCTCTTCCCCGCCACCGTGAAAGGACTTGACCCTCGAACTCGCAGCGGAGATGGCGACCTCAGGTTTGGGTTGGCGACGGCCCTTGGACTCAGCCCCCATAGCAGCTTCGACTTCTGTCTTTCAGTTTTTTTTTTTAAGTGTATTAAGACTATTTTGCCCTTGAAAATCAAGTCACATGCGCGGCATTTGCTTTATTTTAACGGCATTGTGACGGAAAATAGACAGAGGTACGACGTTGATAAGAAAAATAGAGTCCAGGTATCACTTTGATCACTTTGAGAGTTCAGGTATCATTTCAAAAGTCCTCGAAGAATTCAGACACTGTTGAAGTAAAAACCCTGGGAATTATAATTTCTTATGCTTAGCGAAAAACAAACATATCTCCTTTCAAATGAATCAAATGAGGTATGATTGTGGTTGTAACTAGGCTTACCGGCAATTGTGTACGTCAAATGCAAGCAGAACTAATAAGGGTTTTCTTAAGCTATCAGAATTGTAAACTCTAGACTGGAGAGGCTACTTGGATTCTACTGTAATTTTACTTTCTAGCTTCATTTCACTCTTTTCTGAAGCTATTAGCTTGAATGGTCTGAGACTAATGCACTAAGCTGCTGCTTCGTCAATATCAAATCAAAATCTCGTGCAATGAGCCAGTGGCCAAACTCTTATACATTCCTTTAGTTCCAAAAGAGTGATTCTATACGATGACCGAAATTCTGGACTGTTTATTCATATTTGTACTAGTTTTCACATCGCTTAATTAGCTATTAATCATTTTTTAGACTGTTTTGTTCACACGTATATACATGGAAATTAGGTCAAGACAAATATACATGGAAATTAGGTCAAGACAAAGGAAAAAAATGTACGATCGAACAAGGCGATGATGATATTGGTTTCATATGAAAAAGTCTACAGGCAACTCATGCTCATGTAGACTAGGCTGTAACTTATATCTTAAGAACAATCATAATCATTAAGAACACTAATACAATAGGCATGCTTGAAAACAGATTATTACAAAAGGAACCAAGATACATACCTGAAGCAGTAAAAGCATCAAACGCCATTGTGCAAGTCCAGTCTTCTGCAAAGCTCTATGTTCGAGAATACTCACTATGGGGCTGAGATTCCTTAGTACTCGTGTTAAGAGGATGCAGGGACCTTAGACTTATATAGAGGTTGATTATTAGGATTCATCCCATAATAGCAATCCTAATACTAAAGCAATTAGGTCCTCTATACTTTGTATCAATGTAATCACTTCTCATAGAAGTAAACTAAGTTTCCCAATACGATAAGGATCACAGATATAAAATCCTTATAGTTTCAGGGATAGAATCTTTAATGCAATCTTGATCACTTCATCCATAAGTAACCATATGCAATTGTTGAAATCATAACGTGAATAATGTAAGTCCAATCTTACATTCTCCCACTTGGACTACATTAATCACTCAACTGCATACAATTAGAACAATGAAGTAATCACTGAAGTGTGCACATGAAATTGCATAGAATCCAAAAACTTAGTTCAAGCTCTGTCAAGTTGCAGCAGCCAGAATAAAGCTGAGGAAAAGAGTACGCTTACAAAAACATATCACTCCAAAACTACCAAACCAGAACTGCAGCTTACAGGAGCTCGATTGATACAATGAAAGTAGAATAAAACTCATACATATACTGTGTATATCTGTCCCTACTTAATGCATATGTATATGGTCCAAACTGAAGGATTTCGACTATCAAAATCATAAGCACAACTTTATAATGGTATGGATCATAACCTGATGTGCTTACATCTAAAGACCAAACTGAAATGTTGATATAATCAACTAGATCCATCCATCACAAAAATCAAATAGCTATTTGCAAGATTCCAATCAACACAGATATAACACAAAAATAAAATAACATAGCTGCAGCAAATTATTTCTGTAATGAATACCATGGAATGACTTGAACTGAAACAACAATGATTCATAAATCTCAAGTTTCAGAAAAGACAATACTAAAAGAAAATAAGTTGGAACCACTACATGAAAAAACAAAAAAACTGAAAACTGAAGATAAAACTCATACAAGAAAACTTAATGCTCCCACTGATCCTAGGCGTCTAAAGTTGGAAGAATTCCCATATCAGCTACATGTTTCTGAAAAGCTGCTACTGTTAATGCCTTGGTGAATGGATCAGCTAACTGTGAAAGTGTATCCACTTGAACTACTTTAATTTCCCTTTGCTTCACCCTCTGTCTAACACTATAGAACTTCAAATCTATGGGTTTAGAATTATTGGATCTTTTGTTATTCTTTGTGAAACACACAGTTGCAGAGTTATCACAATACACTCTCATAGGTCTGGTATTAACATAATCTACTAGCTTAGTTTGCATTAGAAAGTTTCTAAGCCACAGTCCTTGACACACACCGTCATAAACAGCTATAAATTCTGCTTGCATAGTAGAAGTAGCTATCAAGGTTTGCTTAACACTTCTCCAAGCTATCGCACCTCCAGCCATCATATATACATATCCAGAAGTGGACTTCAAGGAATCTGGATATTTTCCAGCAAAGTCTGCATCAGTATACCCTACTACTTCCAGGTTCTTCACTTTCTTGTAGACCAACATGTGACTTTTGGTCCTCTGTAGATACCTCAATACCTTTTTCCCCGCAACCCAATGCTCATAACCAGGGTGTGGATTGAAATCTAGATAACAGTCCTACTGCATATGCTAAATCCGGTCTAGTACAAACTTGAGCATACATCAAACTACCAACAAGCTTAGCATAGGGTCTGTTATGCATATCTTCCTTCTCAAGTTCATTTCTAGGAGAATGCTTCTTGCTTAATCTATCTCCTTTAGAAATAGGTACCTCTTCAGGTGCACACTTTTGCATATCAAACCTAGCCAACACTCTGTTTATATAATTCTGCTGAGATAAACCCAATAAACACCTTTTCCTGTCTCTCTTGATTTCAATACCCAGTACATAAGTTGCCTCACCAAGATCTTTCATATCAAAGTTTTTAGATAGAAAAGACTTAGTCGATTTCAATAAACTTAGGTCACTGCTAGCAAGCAATATGTCATCCACGTATAAAATCAGAAAAATAAAATGCTTGCCTACTGTTTTCAGATAAACACATTCATCAACAATATTCTCAGTGAATCCGAAGGAGGCAACCACAGCATCAAACTTTTTATACCATTGCCTAGATGCTTGTTTCAGTCCATAGATAGATTTCTTCAACTTACAGACCAAGTGTTCGCTGCCAGGTTTAACAAATCCCTCAGGTTGTTTCATGTATATGGTTTCTTCTAGTTCCCCATTTAAGAAAGCTGTTTTAACATCCATTTGGTGTAATTCCATATCGAAATGAGCCACCATAGCCATAACCATCCTAAAAGAATCCTTTGTAGACACTGGAGAAAAAGTTTCAGTGTAATCGATGCCCTCTTGCTGTGTAAACCCTTTGGCCACCAATCTAGCTTTATACCTCTCTACACTGCCATCTGCATGTCTTTTAGTTTTATAAACCCACTTGCATCCTACTAGTTTATGATCTGGAACAGGTTCAACTAAATCCCAAACTGAATTGTCATACATACTTTGTATCTCAGCTTCCATAGCTTGTTTCCACTGTTTTGAAAAATTACTCTCAGCAGCAATTGTTTAAAAGTAATAGGATCATCATCTTCCCCCCAATCAAAATTGGTTTCTTGCAAATACACAACATACTCATTTGGGACAATGGTGGATTTTCTCACTCTACCAGATCTCCTAAGTGGCTAATTTTGCTCTACATTATCATTATGTGGTTGCACAACATTATCTTGAAGTGGTATGTTTACAGGTGCTTCTTGTATTGGCTCAGCATTTTCTACAGCTAGGTATGGAGATTGTAGAGTAGGCACTACAGGAATAGAAGGTAAAATTTTAACTGGATATGTGTTCTCTGCAGCAGTGATATCTTCAGTGATCTCATCAAACTCAAACTCTAAATTTTCAGGTTCCCTGTTGTAGAATACCTCATCTAAGAATTTTGCTTTATTTGTTTCGATACTTCTGGTGAAGTAATAAGGAGTATAAAATTTATACCCCTTTGATTTCTCAGGATACCCAATGAAGAAGGCACTTATTGTTTTAGGATCAAGTTTCTGAATCTGAGGATTATAAATCTTAGCCTCAGCTTTACAACCCCAAACATGAACATGATGCAAGCTTGGTTTTCTACCATACCAAAGCTCAAAAGGTGTCTTTGACACAGCTTTGCTAGGTGCTCTATTGCAAAGATAATTGGCTGTTTTATGAGCCTCACCCCAAAGATATCTTGGCAATCCAGAAGTACACATCATACTTCTGACCATGTTCAACAAAGTCCTATTCTTCCTCTCTGCTACACCATTCTGTTCTGGAGTTCCTGGTGTAGTATATTGTGCTTTAATACCATACTGCTCAAGGTATAAAGCAAATGGACCCTTACACTGTCCAGCCTCAGTGTATTTTCCGTAGAATTCTCCTCCCCTATCAGACCTGACCACTTTTATTTTCTTTCCTAACTGTTTTTCCACTTCTGCATGAAAGACTTTAAAGGTTTCGACAGCTTAGGATTTTTCAGAAATTAGGTATATATGACAAAACCTAGAAAAATCATCGATAAAGGTGATGAAGTAAGAATTTCCACAAATCGTTTTATGTTTAAATGGGCCACAAATGTCAGTGTGAATTAGTTCTAAGAGCCCTAAACTTCTGGTGGAATTTTTCTTCCTAGAGTTAGTCATTTTTCCTTTTATGCATTCTACGCAGTCACCTAAATCTTCAAAATTTAGTTCAGGTAGGATATTTTGTTTAACTAGAATCTGCAGTCTTTCTTTTGATATGTGACCTAATCTCCTGTGCCAAAGGGCTGCAGATTTCTCATTTAAATTGTGTCTTTTAACACCAGTAATGGAATTAAACGTTGATGTGCCATTCACTTTGTTTTCAATAGATAAAATCTCTTTAGGAACTGAACAATGTAACTGTAAGTAATCATTTACAATGGCACCAGAAGCAATATGAAAAGAATTTTTAGAAATCTTTATTCCATTACTATCAATAAGAAAGCTACAACCAAGTTTAACCAAAAGGGAGACACTTATCAAATTCCTTCTCATGGAAGGTACAAAATAGACATTGTCTAAAACAATAAAATTTCCAGATCCTAAATCTAGTCTAACAGATCCTATTGCCTTCACTGCTACCCTTGATCCATTGCCAACACAAATGTTTTGTTCCTCACTTCTGGGATTTCTCTTCCTTATGTATCCCTGCAATGAAGTAGTTATGTGAATAGGCGACCCTAAGTCAATCCACCAACTACTAGAGTTGTTTTGAACTAAATTAATTTCTATAGAAAAACTGGGAATTAAGTTAGAATTACCTTTTTTATTCAACCAAGCTTTGAAACCAGTACAGTCTTTCTTAAGGTGGCTGGGTTTTCTGCAGAAGTAGCATTTTGTCTGATAAGGTTTGTGAATTTTAGACTCAGAGGCTGGAGCTAGGGCTTGTTTCGAGTTAAATTTCTTCCCCTTCTGGTTGTTTCCTTTCCACTTAGGTTTCCCCACAAGATTTACTGTCTTCTCACCCTTTTCTTTCTTAATTCTATCATCCACTTGTACGCAAATTGAAATCAACTCATTGATGTTCCATTTGTCTTTCTGTGCTAAGTAGGTGGTGTTGAGATGTTCAAAACTAGGTGGCAGAGAATTCAGAACATGGTGGATAATCATCTCATCAGAAACAGGATTCTTCAAGGCTTTTAGTTTAGCTGCATAGTCTACAAACTTCAGAATGTGTTCCCTAATTTTCCCTGAACCGGTGTACTTAGTGTTCATTAATTTCCCCAGCAAATTTGCAGTTTGAGCCTTGTCACTCTCTGTGAATTTTTCACCAATGGAAGCTAGAAAGTCTGTGGCCAACTCCTTCTCTTCAATGCTACCACTAATGGCATCTGACATGGTTCTCTTCATTATGTTTTTACAAACTCTATTCAGCCTATGCCACTTATCAAAGTATTTCGGTCATCACTGGTGCTAGCTATAGAGAGAGCTGCTGAAGGTTCCTTATACATAGGCATATCTAGATGGTGAATGCTCAAATAGATCTCTATGTCTGCTTTCCACTTTTTGTAGTTTGATCCTGTGAGGGGCTCAATGTTGATGAAGCTATAAGGGAGTGAACCTAACGAAGCATTGAAGTTTTGTATAAGTTTTATGAAAAAGTATAAATACAAAAGTGTTGAATTAAATTTTGTTTTTGCTCAGGCTAAGTGTTTTCTGTTTTATTCATAAGCTTTCAATCATTCCAACAATCACAGAAAACATACATGAAGCAATAAGCATTCTGAGAAAAACTATAATCAACAATCATCAATGCAATAAAAGAAAACTGTAAAATTGCATTAATCCCCATTTTAGATTTTTGCTAAATGTTCCATGCCAAGCATCACATGAGAGCAGAAGACAATGGCACAACTGAATCACAAGGCCAAAATAAATAAAACATGGTATACTTAGATCAATCATCACCTAAAATGGCAGAAGAAGAAATCTATGTATCTGAATGCGTTTTATTCAATTTGCAATGTGCTATCTCTGTGTCTTAAGAACATGTAAAGAGGAGGCCTTCTATGGAAGCTATAGTCATGTCCCTAAAACACAGAGTACAAGATTTGGTTTATGCATACTGCATTGGCTTACCGAGATTACTAAGGATGAAGTGCTATGACACCATCTTCCTTAATACCCCAATAAGTCATAAACCGAAAATTACCAGTTGATATTATAAGATTTCTTAATCTCATTCAGCCATTTAATCAACTAGCTGCCTACATATTGCAAACATCATTAATTCATAGGAAGAAAACTGGAGTTGATATTTACCGAAAGTACCAATCAATTGCTAATTCTGCATCTAAACGTATAGGCATACTCAGACGATATTTATTGAAATTGTAAAGCAATTTTCACAATTGTCCATAGAATGGAGTATCATCCAGATATGCAACATAGATACAAAATCAACAATTTATCATGAAATTCAAGTTCTGAGAATGTGTACCAAAGCAGAACTCACTATTTGCTGCATAATCTTATAAGCGGAAGCAAGAACATTATGCAGCCCTCTAGCCGAGACCATCCGAACCCAAAACTCAGAGCCATTTAACGTCGTATGCCCAGAATCAGAGAACTCCAAAATTGGGATTTTGATGAACGCCAAGGTGCATACCCAGCAAAAACAAAATGACCGTTGTTGTAAAACATCGGTCAGATTACTTTTGTTCTATTATTTGGATTAACAGGCCAAGTATGGGCCTTGAGTTCTTTTGCATGAGTTGGGCCCGAATAACCAAAGACAAAATTTTTTATTTTTTTTTGTTAACACAATAGGAAAACGTTTTCTAAAACATGTTCTGTAAACCATAGCAAGCATACAAGGTTTGTTTTGAAGAGGTTCATAACATCATGAAACCTGGCTCTGATACCACATGTAACTTATATCTTAAGAACAATCATAATCATTAAGAACACTAATACAATAGGCATGCTTGAAAACAGATTATTACAAAAGGAACCAAGATACATACCTGAAGCAGTAAAAGCATTAAACGCCATTGTGCAAGTCCAGTCTTCTGCAAAGCTCTATGTTCAAGAATACTCACAATGGGGCTGAGATTCCTTAGTACTCGTGTTAAGAGGATGCAGGGACCTTAGACTTATATAGAGGTTGATTATTAGGATTCATCGCATAATAGCAATCCTAATACTAAAGCAATTAGGTCCTCTATACTTTGTATCAATGTAATCACTTCTCATAGAAGTAAACTAAGTTTCCCAATATGATAAGGATCACAGATATAAAATCCTTATAGTTTCAGGGATAGAATCTTTAATGCAATCTTGATCACTTCATCCATAAGTAACCATATGCAATTGTTGAAATCATAACGTGAATAATGTAAGTCCAATCTTACATAGGCCACTAGCAAATTAATATGACATACATAATTCGTCACTCCAAAGTCCAGCCATATACAAAAGAACCCAATTATTAATACCATTCACCTGAATCAGACAAGTTCAGCATCAAACTCATCATCACCTGCCTCAAAAGCAAGAGGCGCAACATTCTGAATGTAATCACATATAAATCAGAAGTATAAAACGCCTTAACAGGTTTCTAACAACTTTATCACTAGAACCGTCACACATGAAAGTAGTGATATGAGAGGCAAGCTCTGTGTTAGTATATATGTATTGGCATATATCATGTATTGGCATTCCTCACTTTAACAAAACACTACTCATTAAGAAGCCCAAGTCATGTGTTTATTCATTAAGCCAAAGTGTGATGAGGTCAAATCCCAAGACAATAATTGTTTAATTACAATTTAGGGGGCTGCCTTGCTGTAGAAGACCAAGACCAAGTTTGAAGATTAGTTCAATTGTAACTTGCTACCTCATCTCAGTTTGCTGCCTTGCTAGCGTGCTTCACAATCCCATCTTTGCTTCCTGTGTTGTCCAAGATCAAGATCAAGCTTCAATCTTGAAGATCAAAAGAAGACCCCTCTTCATCATGGCTTAGGTACGCTCATACATGGCATCTCTTTCACAGAGTCAATGGTTTTTCATGGGTTCCCTTCTTGTGTCAGCTTTGATTAAGGAATTTACGAGTTGGCTTCTAAATTTGGTTTTCCAAATTGAATTTTGGGGAATGGGTTTTCATCTACAATACAAAATTAAGGGCATGGCTTTACCTACTCCAATTGAGCATAATGGGTCTTTGAGTGAACTGTCCTTCCTCCTCTTCCTATATATATGGGTACTCTGTTCATTCTCGGTGATTGAAAATACTTTTGTTTTTTCAGTCCCTTTGTTTATCAAGAGTTTATCTCTTTGGTTTTCTGCTTTTCAAAGTGTCTTTTTCCATGTTGAAAACAATTTGAAAAACACAAAACCATTCATGCATATTCATCTCTTGCATCCCATGAGGTCAATTGGGTATTGCAAACTTCAAAGGTAAAATCTTCAAGAAGGACTTGCTGTGTTCATAGCTTGTGTCTTAGTAAGATTTCTGAGTTGTTCACTTGTGTAAACAATTAGCAAGATCTGAGTACAAATAGTCTAGTGAGTGAGTCTAGAAAGGTTGTTGCGATCAGTGTAACCTTTGTGTTGTAATCTTGTGATTTGGTTTCATTAGTGATTTGGTTTTGGTCTTTCAAGAGTAAAGGCCACGCAAATGTTTTCCCTTGATAGGGTTTTACTGCGTCAACAAAACATGTGTTCTTTATTGCTTTAGTTGGTTTGGTTGATTGTTCAATACATTCTGTTCAATATCAGCACTCAGGATTGATCACCCAGTTGCAATCCCTGATAAAGTTTTTGAATGAAAAAATTGGTTGTGAGCCTATTCACCCCACTCTAGGCTCCTTCTAGGATCTACACGTTGATAGTTGTTCATCACTCATTAAAACCTCCGCAATCCCTGACATCCAAAACCACGAGGTCTGTGCATCCTCGTAGAATTATAACTAGATCATCGCGACGGATTGTAGTCTTCCTCATGGTTAAGTACTTAAAAGTACTCCTGAAATTGACAATTCCGTCCATGTCAGGACTGTTAACTGATGTGTCGAACATACGCAAAGCACGAAAATTCTTGCAGTGAAAGCTTATATGTTCAAGGATTTTGACAAGATTATAGGTAGCTCTCAAACACAACTCCTCCAATTTCGTTTTCACCTACAGATGAGCTCCGGAAACAAGTTTGAATTCTCTCACAAAATTTCTTCTGCCAAAGATAGAGACATCATGCCAAGACACCTATAAATAAAAGTAAAATAGTGATCAGTTTTGAGGTATGTACGTACAAAAGAAAAATGTGGTTCAAATGTTCAATAATTCTGAGAGGACTTACTCATCTGTGGAAAATTTCAATGCTTCTTCTGTACACCATCCAGGCAGCTTGAAAAAAAGTTATATTTCCACATCATCAATGGAAAATGGATAAGGAAAAAAGTTCTCCTACTTAGTACTTATACTATCTCCAATGGTTATGTCATTTGCCAGACGGACACACCAACAACTGCTTTTGACATGTTATTTTCCTCCAACCCTTATGTCAAATCTGACGTGGAAATAACATATTCACTTGACTGTCAAATTTGACAAAGGCAACCTCATCTGTCTTTTATTTTTTTATTGTTTCTCTCTCCTTCTCCCTCTTTGCTTCTCTTCTCTCTCTTATTCTTCCTACCCATACCAAACCTTCATATTCTTACCCAGATCTCTCCTCTCTAGAGATCGGCTTTCGATCTCTTCTCTCACAACTTCTTCTGACCTCACAGCTACACTTCTTCTCCACTGTCATCTCCTCAATCGTCTCTAGGCCTAACCGCCATCCAATTAATTAGCAACCCGGGCATGTTTCACCGCCGGCCAAGACCGAGCAATCACTGCCCGTCAATCCACTCTGTCAAAACCGCCTGCCATTCAATTCATCAGGCAACAATCTCACCTATATCACCCTATCAGTCACCCAGACTCCACCACCACCTCCAGTGCAGACACCGGCAATGATGGAGGAGGAGGAGGAAGCACTAATCTTTATGGGCATCTAATGTTTCTCGTCAAAAAACTAAAAAACAAAACCCAGAAGGCGAGGATAATTAAGGATTTAAGAAGGAGAAGTGGTGAAGGAGATGAAGAACCAGAAGGAGAAGAAGTCAAGAAAGAGGAGGAGAGAAGAAAAAGATAGAAAAAATTAAATTATTTGTAGATAAAATAATTTGAAAAAGAAATAAAATATTGATATTATTTGACACATCTGTTGGAGAAGAAGTTGAACAAAAATAACATTGCCACATCATCCTTCAAATTCAATTTTGACACACTTCAATTGACTATACCATTGGAGATGCTCTTACTATGGTTACTTGGAAGACAATTGTATATGCCTTGCACTATCAGTTTTTCATTTCACAATGCAAACACATATAAAAATGATATATGGCTTTGTCTTCTCACCTCCTCTCTTTGGCGGATGACCTGGTGCTGTCCGTGGTTTTGATTGTTTCGTTGGTGTCGCGGGGGAGGCTGGCTCTGGCTGTGGAATGGCTCCTTTGCCAGCAGGGTGGCTGAGAGGGGTGCTTTCTTGCTCTGTGGCATTGGTCGGTCATGTTGAGCGCCTTCGTGCTGGAGCGTTTTTGGAGGTGCCGACATGGGTGTTGGCACATCGCTAGGGTTCCAGCCGTCGTTCAAAGCCTGGCTATGGGCTTGGTTAGCGGTGGTTTTACTGTAAAGGCTTGCCGACGGATGGGCTTCTTGTAGCTGCTTTTGCGCTCAATGCTCAATACCTAGGCCTCTGTTCTTACGTGGAATGTTGGGCCTCCATTTTTTATTATTTTTAGGGTTTTTGTCCATTTACCCCATTTCTAGGGGTTTTTTTCCTACATACCCCATTAAGTTTTTTCGAATTCCTCATTACCCAAAACACTCTAAGGAAGTCTTCCTTAATACCCCATTAAGTTTTTTTTTTTTAGACTATTTTACCTTCACCCCTTTGTTACTTAGAGAGAGAGAAAAAAAAATGGAAGAGAGAGAAACCATAGGAGACTTCGTTGGATCCCCGTCACCAGCCGCCGGATTCCAGCCAACTTTCGCCTGAATCTGGTCACCGGTCGCCGGATTCTTGTCACTTGCCGCTACCCACCGGACTTTTCTGAAAACCTCACCGAAGGTCCACAAAGAGGTCATCAGAGATTTCATAGGTTGCCGGCCAGAAATGTTTATTGCCCCCAACAAATGTCTATTGCCCCCCCCCACCCAATAGAGGGGCAATAAAGCTCTACTGCCCTAATAGACCCCAATAGAAGTCTATTGGGCCCCCAATAGAACTTTCAATCGCCAGAATAGGAACTAATCTGCATAAAATTAAACAAATAAAATTTTGATTAAAGAAAAAAAAGCGAGCAGATTATATCAATTCAAAACATCTATTGCCTGCCAATATAACTTTTTTTTCTTTCTTTCAGTTTTCTTTCATGTTGGGCCTTCTACCTCATTTTACAAAATTTTACCTAAAAAAAAATCTTCTCTCATTTTACCCAAAAAAAAAAGTTTGATTTGGGCACCCAAAAAATGATTTGGGCACCCACGTCCTCTTCTCTTTCCGGTTGCACATTCGAGACCGACTTCTGTCTTTAGCACGAACTCGCCGCAAGCTACACGATCGATGGCGCGAACTCCGAGCTCACTACATGAACCGGAACTCCGAGCTAGCTGCACAGAGGTGATGTACCGGAACTCCAATCTCGCTGCTCGACCTCACCACCATCTTATAGGCTGTACGATCGATGGCATCAGCTGCAAGAACTCAAAGCCGTCTTTTGGGCTGCACGAAGATCTCCTGCTGCACCTTCACAACTGAGAGAGAGAGAGAGAGAGAGAGAGAGAGAGAGAGAGAGAGAGGGAGAGTTTCATATCGGAGGGGACACAGGAGGGAGAGATCGATGGTATATGGTGTAGTTTATTAATTTGGCTCAGGGTAAAATTGTGTTTTTATGTTAAATTGGATAGTTGGGAATAAAAATCTATTGTTGGGGTAAGTGGGATAATTTTGTCTCATTTTGGTGCTTTAGGTCAAGGACCCTTATTTTTATCTCATATTTTTGTTGAGCCTGGGGAAGCGCCTCAATATAGGGGTTTTTTTTTTTTTTTTTTTTTACCTCTTAGTCGACCCCACCCTCACATATGCCAGTGAGAATCGAACCCATGACTTTTACAATATTGGAATTATAATTTACCAACACATTTTTTTTAAGAACATGAGTAAACTGGGGAAGGGTCTTGACTGTATTCAGAATCTTTCCTAGTAGTGTCGTTACTTGGTTACTTGGAGCTCTACTTTAGGGTTACATTATGTTAGTTTGTTAAAAGATTTTACTTTAGGGTTTTCCATCATGGTTCATTTATGTCGTAATCCGGTTGTTCGGATGAATAATTTTTGTAATATAATTCTCATTTACATATAAAGGATTGGTACCCCTTTTGATAAAATAAATACATTAAAAAAGATTCACTTCGCAATAAAAAACGGAAAGTTTTGTTTTTTCTCATTCAATTTGCTTCCATGTCTGTTGATGATCTCTCTGCGAATATCCTCTCTTTTGCCAACTTTACCTGAAATATACATATGTAAGTTATCAATATGTTCTCTACAAAAGATTTAAATACATATTTACTAAAAAGACAATCATTTTTGTTAAACACGACAAGCGTGCCCCGCGGCCTACCATGTACTGATATTGTCTCAACTTAACCACCCAACACCCGATATCAGGTGTTGGGTTTTAATTAGAAAAGGCCTCGGTATAATTTGATAAGGGTCAATTACTTATAAGTTATATTTTATTTATCACTTTTTCAATGTGAGATCTTTCATTTCCAACACGCCCGCTCACGTGCAACCTAGCTCTAGGCCTGCACGTGAAATTAATTAATCCAATTTCACATTGAAAATTGGGACACAAGCCTCATATCGGAGACTTGGTCAATACAATCCAAAGCCTACATCAAACACTTGGTAATAATCCAATCGGAATATTCCGATGGCAATATAAGGAACCCAAATTCGGGTCGGTGACAGTTGGAGACGCAAATGGAAAATGACCCACTTTGATACCATATTAAACTGTGACAAGTGTGGCACGTGACCCACCATTGCACTGATATTGTCCCAACTTAACCATCCGATAGGTGTTGGGTTTTAATCACAAAATGTCTCGGTACAATTGGGTAAGAGCCACCTATTTATAACTTATATTTTACTTGTCACTTTTTCAATGTGGGATCTTTCATTTCCAGCAATTTTATCACAACACTTACCCCATAAAAGAGTCGCCAAATTGTACGAAAAAAATTTCAATCTCCTAAACAAAGAATTCGCTCTTTTTCTTTAGAGTAGAAACAATTTTTGTTTAGTTACTTTTGGCTTGCGTGGCCCATTGAGTAGTTTACTAGTAAAACATTAGAACTATTCTCATATGTAAGATACCTACAATTATATTTCGTTAAACCTTTTAGTTTGCATCTAATCACTTTCAAAACTAGAAATTTTGATTTAGCACTATATTTTATTTATCTATGGGATCCACACGCTAAACTCTGGATATTTTACTTTGGATGAGGGTGGGTTGGTGTGTTCTACAGATTGCTCTGAAGATTTTCCTAGTGTTTGGGCATCCTCTTTGGAAACCGGGTGAGTTTGCATAAGAATCCAAGGATTCAAAGTTGCTTCCAGATCCAAATAGGCGATTCGGGTAGCTTCGAAATTCGGATATGGTATTCAACACGGAACAAATTAGTAGGGACTTGGGCCACGTCTTTTTTGGTTTAGATGTAGGGACTTTTGTTGAAATCTCATCTGAGTAGTCTAGCATACTTATTCTACAGCATTTGTCATGATGAAATCTTTTCGAGTATGCTAGATGAACCAACTAAAACTCATTTTATATAGCTGCCAAGGTTCGCAAAACCGCTAGGCGCTAGTCAGACTGTGGATAGGGGACTAGAGCCCAGACGCCTAAGCGGTTTTGTATTGTTTTTTATTTTTATGTTATTTATACATATAAAGGAAAATTAAATAAGAGGAGGAAAAAATATATATTTAATTAAATTATTAAACTTTTGTTTAACTAAACACTTGTTTAATTGAATATTTATTTAATTAAATGAAGGAAAAAACATGGTGTGTTATTGTTAAAAACCCTAGGAGAGTTTTTTCTTTCAAACCCTAGTTAACCTAAGACGCCCTTGCCTCCTTCGTTAAACCTTCTCTACCACTTCTCCCACTTCCATGGCTTCCATCGATGTTGTTACAGCGAGTTTTGCTACCTCTCTTGCCCTCGCTGAGGGCGGCAATGCCCCTGATCTGGGAAAGATTGGTGGTTACCCTGTGCGCAGGTCCTCGCAGTCCTTCCTCCTTCGCAAACCATTGACCCGAAAGCAAATTGATCCGAAGGCTTTCAAAACCCATTTCCACCGGACTTGGATGATGGACAAGGATTTCAGGATCCAAGAAAGAGCGGGGGATCTGTTCTTATTCTCCTTCAAATCTGTTCGAGATTGTAACAAAGTACTCTGGGGAGGGGTCTGGTGCTTTGATAGAGCCCCCGTGTGTTTTGTAAAGTATGATGGAGTCAAACCTTTGCACGAAATTCAGTTCAAGTATCTCTGAATATGGGTTAGGGTTTTTGGTATATCCCACCCCTATATGAAGAGCCTGAGAATCTCACCCTGATTGGGAACCTCCTAGGGGGTTTCTTGGATTATGATAAGAAGGAGTTCAAGAAAGGTTTGATTAGGGTTTTGTTTACTTATGATATTTCTAAACCGATCTTGCTTGAACGTAAAGTTTTTCTGGATGTTGGTGTTGAACCTATTCTTCAGTTTCAGTTCGAACATCTGAAAGGGAGATGTTCTCAGTGTCGACTCATCACCCATGCCGGAATTTCTTATGTGGAGCCAAATCTGGCAAACCTTACGCCTAGGGTTTTGCATTTTCTTGGACCATCGACTTCTGAGGGTTCTTTCTCCTTCTCGGCTAAGGATAAGAATGATATTTTCACTGCCTCCTCTTCCATTCCTTTGAAGAGGAAACCAGTCATACGTCAAATGAAGAAGCCAAATCCTCCTCCTGCTTCTCCTATGGGTTCTGTACCTGCAGTGGATATTGTTGTGGCTGATGCTCCTTTGGAGCATGAATTGGAGAATGATCGAATCTCAGTCCTGGAATCTACCATTGAGTCTTATGAATTGGATGGCTCTACAGGTATGCAACTACAGCAAGAAGCGGGCCTGTTTTCCAAGAAGCGGAACGGCACTGGTGTTTGTAACTTTTCCCCCAAGAAATTTAAAACCATCTTGGGTGGTAAGATTCCTACCTTGCAGGCTGATGCATTGGGATTGATCGAAGATGATAATGATGTTGCTTTGGTCAGGCTAAAGCAGAAGACTGGCAGGCCTCTTGGTAGTAAGAATAAGAACCAGCATTCTACCAAGAAGACTAGTGCCGGTCCTCTGAAGCTCACCTATCCTGCAACTACTGGTTCTGCTCCCAGCCCTAGTGGCAAAGGCAAAGGAAAACTTTGATTTCCTGGTTTTTCCTTGCCTAATACTAGAAGTCGAGTCTTCTACTACTTTCATCTTAGTTATCTAGTTGTACACCAATTGAGGTCTCCAGGTGACTAAGTTACTGCTTCATGAGATGTTGGTAGGGAGGATTTTGTTCTTGTTGTTAGGCTCAATAAGTGAGTGAATGTGTTACTAATGAGGGTACCTGTCTTTTGTTAGTTAGCTTATACCATTTCTGATTCTAGTATGAGACAACATCGGATGTACGTACGTGTCTTCTGGCCAATGATAAGTTTAATATGAAATTATTCATTTCTTAAAAAAAAAAAATTAAATGAAGGAAACATAGAAGCAGTATTCAATTATGCAGCCACTTGCCCATCTATGATCTATCCCTTCTCTCTCTCGACAAATAGCAGCCACACTTTTTTTTATTTTCCATTCTTCATTTGTGTTTATCTGATCCTTTCTTCTTCTCTTGCGCAAAACCAAGCACCCTCCACATTCTCTCTCGTCTCTCTCTTCATCAATTTTTCTTCGTTTCTTCTTCATCGTCCACGTTCAATCACTGAGTGAATCATCCCACAAAAAGAAGGTCGATCTTAGCTGTCAGATTTCAAGACTTTGTGATTTTTCAATGGCTCTTATTAGAGGCATTATCCTGGTTTTCAGTTTTGAATCAACATGACTGCGAGAGCTAGATTTCAATTTTGAATCAAGGGGATTGAGAGAGGTGGTCATAGATTCAAAGGACAAGGTTTCAATTGTTTAGAATTAGAGATGAAGTTTGTTTCTAATCCTTGTTTTGGTTTTTACGAGAATAAATAAATAAATAAATATATATATATATATATATATATATATATATTCAACACCCAGGCAGAGCCGCCTAGGACCGCCCAAACTCCGCCTAGACCGCCTAGGCGGCCACCTAGGAGCCCAATGCCCAATCCATTCGCTCAGCCCTTACTCACCTCGGTCCGCTGCCGCCCAGCGTCTAGGCGGCCTGGGTGGCCCTTTTTTAGAGCTTTGATAGCAGCTTATATTACATAATCATTTACGAACTAAAAACATTCAGTAAATGATGTAATAATGCTACATCTGCTACTATATAAAATAGGTTCTAAGTGGTACACTAAAAGGTGACTTACTCACCATTATTCAATCTTTTTAGGTAGAAGAACTTAGCATCTTTCTTAGTTTTTGCTGATCTTTTTTTCAAGTAAAATGTAATTTTTTTTAATTTTTAAAGGGTATTATGTAAGTTCATGTAAAATGAATTGGTTGATATGATCTAAAATAGAGTTATGAACCTGTTTAGTCCAATTTGTGGAATAGGTGATGCAACCCAGAAGAGTTGATTGCACAACAGAGCCGACCACTATTCCAATCCAAAGGCCTTTCCCCCTTAAATGCACAGGAAACCCGAGTACCATAGCCACAGGAAGTCCAACCAAATAAAATGCCCCAAGATTGACATACGCCCCCAAATGCTGCCATCCACTTCCTCTAGCTACCCCTTCACAGATACGTATTCTTATGGTGAGATAATATGTGCAAAATTAGAAAGCATTCTCTTACGTTTATAGGCATGTACCTGAGAGTACTGCTTGTAAGCTGTCCATAAAAACTGAGAGGCAAATCAGAGGTGTCATAACTGCAACATAGTCCGCTACCTGCGTCTCACTGCTGAAAGCACTCCCCAAAACATAGCGACAGCAAAAGAGGGTTGTGCTTACAATAATCGCCTCAGTGACTGAGAGAAACACTGCAGCCTGAACAGCTACTCGAGCTGCTTGTGGATTACCAGCTCCTAATTCATTTGATACCCGAGTACTGTAAGATAATTGATGTTTTAGTTTTAATTGATTTGAGTATATTTTGCAGACACCAAACTTGGTGGCCTAATAATAAGGCATTACTAACATAACAACAATGCACTAAAAAAAAATTTTAAAAATGAATTTGTTTAGAACATACCTTGCAGCAGCTCCAAATCCATATGATAAAGTGAAGTGCAAAGTAGAGATTGTAAGGCTATCCAATCACAAAGTACAAAAGTGAGTTTCAGTATATCAATATGTTACAAATTTATTTCTTCTGGTACTGAAATTGAATTATACCATATGGAAAGAACTGAAGTCTCTAGTTTAGGATTTGGTAGAAGGCCTGACAGCAAAATAAGTAGCTCGCACGACCACCATTTCAGACTACAATTTTATCAACAACAAAAAATTAAGATGTGTATATATATATAGTGGGATGAGTGGGAAATGATATGAAAATGTAAAACAGAAAAAATATGAAAACTCACCAAACCATTACAGCAGACGGGATAGCCAAGCGAAAGAACTCTCCAACATGAAGAATAGAATCTTTTGAAATTGTAATACGGGTTTTCTCGAAGACTGAGGAATACATTACATGGGAACCCAGCATCACCACATATAACCAAGTGGATAAACTGAAGGCTATTGCTGAACCTTTACTTCCAAATCCCAGCTTATACACAAGAGCCCATGAGGCAGATATATGAAAGAGAAGAATGGCAAAAGAGGATAGGAGCATTGGGAAAATGAGACTCTGAGACTGGAAGTAGCGAGTTAACGGTTTAATAATTGAAGCACCAAATAGTGCAGGAATAAGCCACATTGAATATTTGCGTGCCTGAAGGGATATCAATGGATCCTGGCCTACTAAAGGTAAAAATTTATCCATGAATATCCATAGGAGACATACTGGAGGACAAACCAAGAGAAGTGATATCATAGCAGTACAAGTATAAGTTCCAAGTTTTTGGTATTGCTCTGCTCCAAATGCTTGCCCGCATAAGGTTTCCAATCCACCTGCCAATCCAGACTGCTCTCCACAAATGAATGCAAATTAAGAAACTCGCTCATTAAAACTTATCTAACTACCAATGAAGGTGTCAATCTTAGTTAAGAGTTATGACGAATTAAAAAGAGATGTATCTATTTGCACCGGGTTTTCTTACTCAACAAATTCATCAGATCCCATTGTACCAATTTAACTTGTTTACCAAAATTTCAAAACAGCATACACATGAAAAGGAGAACCAACGAAAAAAAAAACAAAAACGGTGCAAATATAGTGGTCAAGTTCCTAGCATCCCAACCCATTTATTAAATGAGTTCATTGCTATCAATGACATGTAACATGGTTTGTGTGTGTGTGTGTGTGTATTAGACATATAACATATATGACCAAGTTGACAAGTGCAGCCAAAATTTGACCCTTGATACAAGGTAATGAGTTGAACATATTCATCACAAAAGAAATGTGTAGTTGATGGAAGAAAAGAAACTAGCTTCTGGCAATGCAACACGCGCGCACACATAAGAAAAAGCAGGACTTACAAGAAGGCTGAAACCAGTGACATTGGTGAGAGAAATGGCAATTGCTACACTGGATAGCGAGAGCTGATCAAGATGTCCGACCATAATCATCGATACTAGTTGCAGAAGATACTGCAGTACCGTCACTGCAACCATTGGTGCAGCTATAATACCCTCCTTCTTCAACTCTCTCGCAAATGTAATCGTCCATTTCTTATCTTCATCAACCATCTGTCCCATTTCTAGTTTCTGCTGCATTCTGTGAACTCCCCCTCTTGCTAGCCGGCTAAGTAATCTTACCAATATGAGTTTAAATAAGAAGAATGGTTATGAAGGTATGGCTGGTCGGCCCGGTTATGCATATATATATTACTCTCTAGTTATGGCTCTCCATTAATATATGAAGCTACTGCATGTGATCTTACTTTTGTCCCTAGTGATACTTTGATAGTGTCATAGTAGGCCTCTGTAAATCATAAATCTAGTGACATTTATTTTGTTTGTTTTTGTGTATGACAAAAAGCCGGTCAAATAATATATTTTATGTATGCAAGAAATACTCTTGAATTGAAAGTTTTACTTTCTAGATGTCTTAATTTTATTAACATCGATGCATCTATATATTTCAAATAGTAAGTCAAAATAGTAGCATCGTATAAGATTAATATAGCTGCTCTCACTGCACCAAAAATTTTATCAGACAACGGCAGAAAACCGTTGTGGGATTTGGAGACCCACCTATGTAGAGTGAGCCGTTGTCTGATTTTTCGTTGTGGGATTTGGAGACCCACCTATGTAGAGTGAGCCGTTGTTTGATGAAAAATCAGACAACGGTGGAACACAATTGTGTGAGAAACACACAGACAACAGGTATGTGTTATAACTGTTGTGTGATAGCTCGGCAAATGCCAAGCGCTGCTGCGCAACAGTTGAGGCGCTGTCTTCAAACAACAGTGCCAGTTTTAAGCTGTTATATATTAAGCGTGTCAGACAACATTTTTTTATTTTTTCTGTTGTCTAATTGATCTTCAAACTTCAGTTCTTAGACTATATCTGTTGTGTGATTAACTTTAGGACAACAGAGTTCAATTAATTCTGTTACGTGATTAACTTTTACGACAACAGAGTTTAATTAATTCTGTTGTCTGAGTATAAATTAGAAGATACTGATTCGTTAAAAACCGATGTGTGATATGATTGATTACAATGATTTAAGTCCCATTTTTGGCCATTCAGACAACAGGCAATGATCATTATATCTAATCTGTTGTGCAATCATTTGAACATCCCATTCCTGAATTAGATTGTGCATTCATTCGGTCCATTTACCAAACGAACAGTATGTCGTTAAATACAAACATTGCAAACTATCAAATAAGAAATCTAACTAATACAAGAGCAAAAAATGGTGTATTTCTCAATCATTGAAGCCAACATTTTAAACAAGAAATGAATTATAGTGCGTGCCCATCTACTTGGGACATCATCTCAAGAAAAGAATTATAGGACTCAACATAAAAGCTGCAGTAAGCTGGAGCCTTAAAAGCTAACCTATCCAAAGAAACAATCTTTGTGATAGGCCTCATCAACGAGCCGGGCCGGGCTCCATTAGTAGCGGGCTTGGGCCGGGCCGGGCCTTATTCCATTTTTAAATAGTAGCAGGCCGGGCCGGGCTTTATTGTAAATTGAAGGATCCAAGCCCATCAATTTAATGCGAGCCTCACGAGCTTTTTGGGGCCGGGCCGGGCTAAGCCTTACCGGCTTTTTCGGAGCGGGCCTTCCGGGCTTTATTTACAAATAAATCTTTAAAGATAATATTTTTTATAAACTTATATTTATATATCATACACTCCAAAGAGAAACCTCTATCAACTTTAATAAAATAGGAAAACCGATCGTTGGATGAGATTATTATAATAAATTATAAGTGTGGTAAAAAAATTTAGCCAATTTCGCCATATTTTCGAATTCGATCGAATTGGTCAATCGTCGTCACTTTTATGTTTTCTTGGTTGACCGATGGCATGACGACAGCGAAACGTGCTTATTTTTTCACATCATGTCTGTAAATATTCCATCGATGAATGTGCGTTGACGTAAGATAAAAATTTCAATTTTAATTGCAAAGATGTTGGCCTATATCAATTTGCCTCCTAAAGTCGTATGACTTGTATATTGCATTTAAATTGTTGAGGTTCATTCTAAAGCAACCATGAAGTGGAAAATGAATTTAGAGAAATCAACCTCTCGATTGAGAGATTATAATGTTTTATGGTAATTGTAAAAAATTCAGCTAATTTGATTCTCGTTTCGAATTCGATCAATTAGGCCAAATTTAGTTACTCTTATAAACCTATATCTATCTAAATAAAAAGAACCCAAAGCTAGAGACCTAGCCGCTCCTTTGCTCTGCTAGGTTTATGAAATATCCTCTTCTCTCCGTCCGGCGGCGCGTCCGGTGAGGCTGTCGTCAGACGAAATCTGTTGGCTGCGGTTTTGTTGCCTGTGTTAGCTCCTTCGATCTGGTTCACAAGGGATAGGAGGAGATGGTAGGGGAGATCGAGGCGGCTGGCAGGTTGTTGTTCCTCTCTTGCTGGCCGGAGGGAGGATCGGTGGGTCGGCGGCAGGGTGCGGTGTCGCGGGTTCAGATGTGGACTGGAGAGGAGGAGATCGTGGCGGCGAATCAAGGCTCGGATCGGACTGACCCAATCTGGTTTGGATCCGATCGGAACTGTCGGTTCTGGGTCATGGCGTTTGACTTCGACATGGGGAAAGGAATGGGTGGAAAGGGCGGCGCTTCTCCGGGCGGGGATGGAGCGAGGTGGACGACGATCAGGCGATTGTGGCTGTCGGTGGTGGGATTGGGCCACGCTGGGCTGGCAACCTGTGATTTGATTTGGGCTTGGGCGTGGGCCTGGGCTTGGGCCGGGGCTCTAGTTCCAAAGTGTTTTTTCTTTATTTGGTTTATGTTTCTTTGTTTTTCTTTATCCGCAAGTACTGGCATAATGCCAGCAATAATTCCCTGTTATTTTATAGCAGGGCGATGTGGGCTTGGTCCCAGACTGCACACCCTGTGTGCCTGGTTTGCCCTAGTTAGGTGGCGGGCTCATTGCTTGGTCAAATGGTCGCAACCTCCTAGCGGTAGAATGAAACTAAGTGTCGCCGGATTTATTTTTCGGTGGCAACATAGTGGGAAAGCTGCTGTAATTAGTATATTATGGCTTCGAGTAAGCATTTACTTTCCAGTATGTCACCACCTTTGTAAAGTGAATAGAGTAGCCAAATGTGCACTCTTCGCTAATTGGTGCTTTTTAGAATACATATCTTTAGTTGAGACGTCTGTTATTATCTCGGGTGATTCTCTCAATGCTGTTTATGATTTGGGGTTTAGGCTATATGTCCCCCCCATGTATTCTATGGTTTCATTAATGACTACGGCTTAAGGGCAGCCAATCTGGCCCTTCCTCAAAAAAAAAAAAAAACCTATATCTATGTATCATACACTCCAAAGAGCAACCCCTATCAATTCAAAGAAAATTGGAAAATGGACCGTTGGATGACATTATTACATTAAATTATGAGTGTGGTAAAAAATTTAGCCAATTTCAACATATTTTCGAATCCGATTGAATTGGTCAACCGTCATCACTTGTATGTTTTTTTGGTTGACTGATGGCATGATGACCGCAAAACGTGCTTATTTTTTCATATCACGTCTGTAAATATTTCATCGATGGATGTGCGTGAACATAAGATAAAAATTTCAATTTTAATTACAAAGATATTGGCCTATATTAATTTGCCTCCTAAAGTTGTATGACTTGTATATTGCATTTAAATTGTTGAGGTTCATTCTAAAGCAACCATGAAGTGGAAAATGAATTTAGAGAAATCAACCACTCGATTGAGAGATTGTAATGTTTTATGGTGATTGTAAAAAATTAAGCTAATTTGATTCTCGTTTCGAATTAGATCAATTAGGTCAAATTTAGTTATTCTTATAAAGCTATATCTATATATCATACACTCCAGAGAGCAACCCCTATCAATTCAAAGAAAATGAAAAAATGGACCGTTGGATGACATTATTACAATAAATTATGAGTGTGGTAAAAAATTTAGCCAATTTCACCATATTTTCGAATCCGATTGAATTGGTCAACCGTCGTCACTTGTATGTCTTCTAAGTTGACCGATGGCATGACGACCGCAAAATGTGCTTATTTTTTCACATCACGATATGTAGAATATATATATATATATATATATATATATATATATATGCACATATTCTATATAGAAGTACCGAAATTTCTCAGGTGCGGACGTCCGTACCGAAATTTCGGTACTGATTTCCTATTTTCGACCACTTTCCGGCCACACTTTTACATCTTAACCGTTCAGTTTTTAGGTCTAGTGTATAGATCACCTCTGCAAAATTTCAGCCAATTTGGTGATTGTTAAGGCATCCAAAACTGCAATTTACACGAACGGACCGAATTTGTCGAACCGGAACCGTTCGTATTTATAATGGTAAATTGCAGTTTTGAATGCCTTAACGATCACCAAATTGACTGAAATTTTGCAGAGGTGATCTATACATTAGGACCTAAAATGTGGCCGGAAAGTGGTCGAAAACAGGAAATCCGTATCGTCCGCACCTGAGATGGACTGTGTATATATATATATATATATATTTATATATATGAACAATCACACATAAATATAAATTTATGTGTGTGTGTGTATATTTATATTTATAAACACACACACATATCTACATATATATATATATATATATATATATATATATATAAACACACACACACACACATATATATATATAATATTTTACGGGGCTTTTACGAGCCGGGTCGGGCTGGGTTGGGCCGGGTTTTTGAGGGCTTTTGGCGGGCCGGCCCACTACCCACCGAGGCGGGCTTTTTAACGGGTCGGCGGGCCTCCATCGGCCCACTTGATCCGCGGGCTTTTTAATGAGGCCTACTCTGTGATGAGATTTTTTGGCCGGTAAGGAGAAGATTATCCCTACTCAAGTATAGTTCTGTCTGATCATATCAGATGCTTTGGCAAAAATCAAGCACCAAGGAAGTGAATATCAAATGACAATTCATTGTTTCAGCCTTGTGTTCTCTGTATCCAGTCTAGAATATCTGAACAATCTTCATGTCTGATAAAATACCTGCACGATTGCATATAAATAAAACTATATATTAGCCCTTTTTGCCAACTCAACAATAACTAAAACCATTCAATGTTCATATACTATACATGTTCTTAGTTTGGTTGCCCTTTAGTTCAGACACTTCTCAGCGGCTTGACAATTCTTTCTTCATTTGCAGTGATTCAGGCACAACCCAATTTCCACTTTTGTCATGGTATGCATCATAAATAAAGTTTAGAACAGTATCCTACCAAACTTGTCCAGTGTGAGATGAGTACACAAAATTTACATGAGCATAATTTAACAATTCCAGATGCCCATACTGATTAATGACAAAAAAAAAAAAAAATTACTAAAGCTAATATGTCTAACCATTCTCAAGTGCAAAGAAATACTGTGGGAAATAATACATAAAGCTTAGGGTAGAGTTACCTACATCTCTAGCAAATAATGGAAACAAATTGGAGAGCATACCAAGGTTTGGAAGCGTCAAGCCAGTGATAGATATGCTCGTTACGAAACCATGTCAATTGCCGTTTTGCAAAATTTCTGTAGAGAATTAACAAATTCTGGGTTTTAAAATTTGAATGTAATGAGTAAGAAACATGTAAACACTAAATAGGACACAGGGACTATTAAATCTCCATGCAGCACCAGGTTTTCTACACAATCATGCAAGTTAAATGTTAACTTCGTTTTGGAAAAGAAACGAGATACCGTCAAACATTTGAAGATGTCTGTAACAAAATGAGAATGCTACCTCTTGGAACAAATTTGAAAGCAACAAGTACTAATGCTGAGGATGGTGGCACTCGTGTACTTTTATTTCTTGTATTACTTGATCTTTTACCAAGTAAATTCAAATGGATAACTCCTAAAAGATATTTGCAAAATGTCTCTTTGTTCCCCCTAACCCAATGGTTTTATCAGATGTTGCTTTTATAAAAGGTATTAGCAATATTTATTGAGCATGTCCAAAAAGTTGGCTTATGGCTTTTTTTATAGATTTATTTATTTTATATACATATATATATATATATATATTATATACATATATATACATATATATATATTATTCAAATGAGCTTTCAAGACAGAATTGTAGAGAAAAAATGCATTACCTAGATGCCTTTTGAAATTCAGTCAAAAAGTTGTAGAACTCTCTTGGTGAAGAACTACCTCCTTGCTCCCAAAACACTAATAAACACTCCATAGCCTGAAATAACGGGACCTTCTTAAGTCCTGCTCGAACAGAAATTATGTCCCTGACCCTGCAATGAAGTATCCAAAATGGTGGAGATAAAACAAGATCAGACCGACCTAGGCCAAGGCACTTTGTTCTTAATACATGCCCAGGAAAAACTAGTTGCCTCTGCAAATTCAATGGCAGTCTCCCCAGGCTTCATATTTCCGGGCTCCAAATACCACACATCACAAACAACAGCCCATGATGTCATAAGCTGTAGCAGATGCACTATGAAGGACTGCCTGCAACAAAACCATATTATATAAATCCTTACGGTACCATGGATAGCATAACAACAGCCCAAGCATTGCTAAAGGTTTCCAAATCATGGATCTAAAGCAAAAAAATATCAAAGAGCACCATCAATGGCCAGCTCACAAGGATTGGACTATAACGATTGTGTTTACTGGCATTGAAACACTTCATGCTTTCCATTATACTAGCTTCAGAGTAGATATGAGTAGACAACTTTCTTGGTCATAATAAGAAAGATATGTCAAGGAACAAACTCATTCTCCAAGTAAATAAATAAGTCTGAGTGCATATTATATTAGTCTGTCAGAATTCAAGCTTACTTTCTGCTGTTCCAGAATGCATCAACGAAAATTTTATTGTACTTAATTGCGACAGGGAAAACTGAGCAGCCAAGCTCAAATGCACCCTCAACATATAAACAAATAAAAGAAAAAGTTAGATCAAACGACAAAGACCAAGAACTTCTTAATAGAAACAAATTCAGTACATATATGTCCTACAGTGAAACACGAATATTAACACACTAAAACCTGAGCAAAACAAAAACTCAGATACAGACCTTCTTAAACATAACAGTGTAGTGATTGTTTACACAAGTTCCTTCGGGAAATATAAGGAGAGGGTTATTGTCAGGCCCCACCACATGATCCCTTAATCTGAAAAAGAGATATAACTGTACAAGTTCATATACCAACAACATGGGCAACAACTTAATACAGAAACCCAGCATGCTCTTTCTATTTATACTTACTTCTTCGCAACAATTTCCCGATCCTTTGATTCTGAACGATTGAACCAGATACATCCCACACTCTCCAAAATAGCTTTTTGCAACAATCCTTCTTGTGAGGCATAAACAGAGATAATAATCAGTTTAATTTCATCTTTCTCCAAGAAAATAAAAATCAGAAGGACTCCATTTATTATATGCAAAATGCGAACTTAGATTTTTCCCATTCCTGACTATTATTATTTGTGGTAAACAAAAATAGCATAGATCTAAAAGGCCAAAACCTGGCTCTTTACTTGGCCACTTTTACAAAAGATTCATTGATGTACAAGAAAAAATATGGTAACACTACTAAATTCATTTTCTAAACCATGAAAATAAAATAAAATCACGCAAAGCCAGAAAACTTCACTTCCATCAGAGGCCTGAGGAACTTACATGTAAGATGGATAATTGTAGTAATTACACTACATAAATCGGGCAAATCTAACCCGGTGTTTCAATGATACAGACAAGTATAGAACTCTGTGCATGAAAGTGACTCAAGTTTCCTTTGAGGTTTTGGCAGAAACACTTTCAAAAATGGAATTCCAATAAATAAAAATATTAGCAATAACGCTTACCAACCCATCCAGGATGCTTTTGCATAATTACAGCAAATGTCGTCATTTGTTCCAGGATGATGAAATCAATCATAGAAGTATGATTGGCCACAAAAACCTGCTCAAACCAGGAAACAAAATATAAGGACAGGAGCAAATGAATATGGTTATTTAAAAAAAAAAAAAAGGAACATTAAAGTTAAAACTACCTGCTTTGGCCGCATACTAGGCTTTGGTCCATGGTACTTCACAACCCCAGTCCAAGATGCAACAAAGAAGCTACACATTAACTCCACCAAACATCTCTGAAGGAAAAAGAAACAACATGGCATAATAAGTACAGGATGTTCAATGTAGAAAGCAAAACCAGATGAAGGAGCAACAAGAATATAAGTGTATTATGCCCTATGCTATAATAGACTAGGACTACCACCCAGAGGATTATGCACATGTAACACTTGCTAGACAAAGACTAGAGAAAAAGGCAAATAACTTATGTTGAGAACAATGGCAAAATACAGTTCAACTATTTTTTAGAATGGATAAAAAGATAATACAAGTGTAATCCAAACTATATTGTAGTAGTCTGTGAAAGATTATGCAATACTACTTCATTTAACCTGATTCCTATAAAAGGCAGTCACAAAAATCCAACCTTGTTTTAAGACAATAGGAAAAAATGCAATACATGATAAGTATAGAAATGTAATAAAACAATCTGCACCTCTAAATTTTTGCCCAATTTTTCATGGCCTTTGAGTAGGAAGTGCACAGGAATGAATGCTGAAAGGAAAATTATCCATCCAATAGTCAAGACCAGTACCCTGCACAATAAGTTAAGCCCCTCAATAGCTAAACAGACAACAACAATAATGACAATGGCAAGCACAATCAACTAATAATCAGCGAGACAATGTTCTGTTATACCAGTAACCTCATACCAGCACATTTCGTTGCTTGATGGCATAAATGCATGGAAGTTTGAATATGTAAGCAGAAGATAGAGGCTCTAACCTTGCCGGAAATAGAACAAAGTATCGAATCACCACTCTGAAACATCACAAGGGGAGCAAATAGATATTCCAATTCCACGACTCCGGAGGATTCGACTTAAAGCACCGCGCGAACGAGTCCTGATCATCCAACATTCACAATCAATCACTAAAATTCGATCAAAACTTGAATCTCTAATGAAATTGGTGAGATTATAGAACACTTAGCTAGCAAGCTTCTAGTCAAAACAGTCAATTATTAACTTTGTCTCCCTAGTCCCTACCAAACAATTAGAGCTTGAACATAAATGGAAACTCAAACTTCAAATTCAAGGGAATAAAGGGACTTACAGAGTTAGAGATTGAAGGTGGCGCGCATTACAAAGCGAGTCTGAAGCCGCCGAGATAAAGCACTGGAGCTGCGGTGGTTCGGGGGAGCTGTGGTGAAGGCGTGGACGAGTGATGCAGAGGCGCGGTAGCTTGGTAGGGAGAGACCGGAGAGCGAATAGGAGTTTTAGGGATCGAATGGTTTAGGCAGATTAGGTCTCAATATCTTATTGATTTGGGGATCGAATGGTTTAGGCCATTTTAGATGTCGCGAAAAGGAGAAAAAAGAAAAAAAAAACCCGTCTAGTCACCTTGCCGCCCAGACGAAAGCCCAGGCTCCATTACCTTTCTCATTCAAAGACCAACACAAGCCCAGAAATCCCAAATCGAAGAGAGGACGAAGAGTCGTAAAAACCCCAAATCGAGTAGCTGTGAAACCCCCAAATCGAGTAGCCCACAAATCCCCAAATTGACGTTGTAAACCTAGAGATCGAAGAACCCTATTCTTCAGCAGATTGAAGAACCTCCTTCTTCCCAGTTCCTAATACGCAGAACCTTATTTCTTCACAAATGGAATTGAGTGATGGCTGAGTCGAGATAATAGAACCCTAATCTTGGCGGTGATGCATGTAGGCGAAGATCATGATGTAGATGGAGGAAGGGATTGCAGAGACAATAGGGAGAGGAGCAATCTAGGAAAAGGGACAGTAAAACGCGAGAGGAGATGATGTTTTGAGGAGAGATGATCGAAGAAAAGGTAATTTGTTATTTTGTTGAAGTGTTATTTTGTGCAAGTAGGAGATAATAGCTATCAAGGCGCGGGGGTTTGGTTTTTAAAAGTATTCATGAATCAGACAACACGTATATGAAGTTATGTTGTCTGATTATACATAGTTTAAATTTGAGCTGAGGGAGCAAGGAGGGATAGTTCCCTCCTTTGTGCAATCATAGTATCAGTTTTGGCGCTAGAGATAGGTATCTCTCATTTAGACAACACAAATAAGAAATTATGTTGTAGGAGTACATATATATAACCTACATTTCGATCAAAGTCTGTTCATTTTGGGGGAATGAATGACATTTTGGATGCTTTGAAATTTTGCCAGTATATATCTTCATTACTTGGACAACACAAAGTAAAAAACTGTTGTATGATATTTCGCAAGCTACACTCATACAACAGATATACCTATTCTGTTGTCCTTTGGAGTGCCAATTTGGAGCCAAATTTGAGTTAGGCCAAGAGGGAAATCTGCCGCTATTTTTTTTTCATTCACACAACATATTATTCTTGTAACAGTTGTGCAATGACCTTCTAAACAAAAACTTCAGAATTTTAACCACCTTATACAACATAAGTTTACCAAACGTGTTGTGTGATTCACTTTTCTTCATCACACAACACTTTTTTTTTTTTCATTGTGCAAAAAGTGTTGTGTGTTAACGTTTTTGGTGTAGTGTGTTGTTGATTGTAAGCTTTACCCAAGCTATTATCGATTATTGATTTGTGCCAAGGCAAAACCAAGAATTCAAGCTTAAAACTTCGTTAGAGATTTCTCATCAGTTTCATTATAAAGTTGTTTCTTTTATCAAATTCCTCCCTTTAAATGCAGTAACGGAAAGAAAAAATCACATAATAATAATCGTAATTGAAAACTAAACATATACTATAGGCCTAGGCAAAAACAACCCCAACCCAAATCACCAAGTTCAGGAGGCCAACCCCAAGAAAAGATACCCAATTCAAGGCCTAGCAAGATCAGCTTGACCCAAGCCCAGACTTCATCTCCATCACCCACTAGCTGCAAGTACAGTTTCAGTGTAGGTCCGTCGAACCACACCGCCACATTCATTCCGCTGCGACCCACGCCACCAATCCCCATGCGGTAACGTACCACGCCGCCACAAACTAGCGTCGCCAAGATGCAATGCCCTTCTATTAACACCCGACACCGTCGCCCAATACCTCCACAACCCAGGTCGTCGCAGGTCTTGGAAGCCACTCGACAAAGCGAACCATCCCTGTACAAAAATGACCGCCACCCCCAAAGACTTCATTTGGTACCTGCCGCAGAACCTTCTTGCTAATACCTCAAGCCAAACGCCTCTCCCAAGAACTCCCTCAGCAATAGCCCATTATTGGTAAGGCGAACCAATGCTGACCTCGAGCGTCATCGGATGAGAAAAATTTCTCAAACCCTAGACCCAAAGCAGTCCAAGTTTTTTCAAGCTATATAAATTAATAGCTTTGGGACCAAGGAAATTTGATTAATTTAGTGACTATAAAATAACCGAAAAATTAATAACTCACTAATTTATTCCTTGTTTTCTTAAATATTGGAGTATTTTGTTCAATGTGCTATGTTGACCGACGAGCAAATAATTAACAGCGTCATGCGAAATGATCAAGATGATGATAGTTCTACTATAGAGCCCATTTCGAGAAAGGAAGCTCGCAAAGTAGTGATGACATTGAATGAATTTTTGTTGCATCATGAAAAACCACACCAGAACTTTTACAATGTTAAGAAATGGAAATTCTACAATATGCTAATGCATATTAGTGCAACTCACATACGTTGCATAATACAACAAGCATTCTACGTGCGCATGCTCCTATCTTTGTATTGCAAGTTAAAGAGTCCCTTCTTTCTTATGGAGTTCGGGAACTTGTAGGGGCTAGGAGCCTCCCGGACGTCACTTATGCTTGATGACATCATGTTTATAACTCCCCAACCAAGAAGATAATCTTACTTGGGGATTTCGAGGACTTGTAGATACCTCTACTAGCAAGCTTGTTTTATATGTCACCTAGCATAAGTAACACCTTCTTAGGGGGCTCCACAAGTCATGGTGGGGCCCAACAACGACATGCATTCCATAACCCAACATTCAACGTACCCCGTGATAGTCAGAAGTGGCCATGACCTCATCGGGAAGCAACCTTCATGACCTTACCAACTGTCTTCACAATATGGTTTTCTAGACTAGAATGGGGACTTCTCATCCCATATTGAAAAAAATGTAAAGGAAGGAACCTCCCTTCCCTATAAACGGAGACTCCTTCCTACTTACTCAACATCCCATTACAACATTTTGTAATCAACTTGAGTCTTGCATAGTAAAGCTTTAAGTGGATATAATATCCCCCAAAGTGGGAAATGAACTGCTATACCTCTCTCTCTCTCTCTCTCTCTCTCTCTCTCTCTCTCTCTCTCTCGTACGTTAACTAGAGCCTTCGGTTCTAACGTTAACACTTGTTTATGTTGTAATAGGGTTGATTAATAGTGCAGTCCAATGTGCAAAGTTTAAACATGTTTCGAACCTAAGACCAACCATAACACATAAACAAACTCTACCACTAGAGAAAATTGTGTTATGCTCATATAAGGAAACTCTAAACATTTTATATTCTTACTTTTGTACAGAAATTAAAAAATATACAAAAATCACAATGGGATACGGGACCCTCTATGTCTCTACATGGCTCCGCCCCTAGTTGATGATGATCTCTCTGTGAATATCCTATCTCTTGCCAACTTTGCCTGAAATGTACATATGTAAGTTATCAATATATATGTTCTCTACTAATAAAGATTTAAATATACATGTTTACTAAAATGATAGTAATTCAATCTCCGAAACAATGAATTTACTCTTTTTCTTTAGAGTAGAAATGATTTTTGTTTAGTTACTTTTGGCTTGTGTGGCTTGTTGAGTAGTTTACTATAGTAAAACATTAGAACTATTCTCATATGTAAGATACATACAATTATATTTTGTTCAACATTTCAGTTTGCATCTGATCAATTTCACAACAAATAAATTTTGATGTAGTACTATGTTTTATTTCTCTAGGGGATCCAAAAGCTAAACTTTGGATATTTTACTTTGAATGAGGGTTGATTGGTGTGTTCTACAGATTGCTCTGAACATTTTTCAAGGGTTTAGGGATCCTATTAGGTTAATGGATGTAGGCGTCGAAGCTGGTTCCTCTTTTGTCTTTTCTGGTCGTTCAACCAACTTCCAGACGTTTAAGTATCTCATGATATTGGTTGACACGCAAACACGCTAGTCACGTGTTGTGCCGTTGTCCACTTGTAATGCTGGTTATGATACACTCCTAGCAAATATCATATAACAATGGGCTCACTCCCCTGATCATCCTATTTAGTCAATTGGAATTGATAATGCTAGAGAGTTTACATCGAAGACTTTCGATGTTTATCGCATTAGGACTGATGTTGGACATCATATTCCCATGAACACACCCAATAGTCTCGTGGAAACGACTGCGATGGTAACCCGGACATTGGTAATGCGCACCAATCTCCTTATATCTGCTTAGGGTGATGCAATATCGCATGTAGCTATATATGCTAATTCATCTATGACTCACTACCACTCAATCTATCTTTGCGTTACAGCTAGTGACTGGGTACAAGTATCGTAATTACGCATCTTTGAGTGTGTCATTTATGTGCCAATTGCACCGCCACAGCGTTCTATGGTGGGTCCTTACAGACGAATGCGAAACTACATTTGATTTGAGACTCCAACAATCGTCCGCCACTTAATGCACTTGCAAGGCGATCTCCTCATCGCTAGATTTGTTGGTTGTCACTTTGATGAGACAGTCTTCCCATCATTATGGGGAGATAAGAACATTGATGTTCAGTAGGAACAACAGGAATTGTCGTGGCCTGTCCCCACTATGTCTCATCTTGATTCCCAATAAAGTGACGAGATCATACATATCTACTGCAAACATGCCTGCAAGGAAGGACGTGTGAGGACCTGGATTTCTGTTATTTAATTTTGGTAGTTAATAATGGACCAGTTGTACGAATAATTGTTATTGTACTTTATTCGTAGGTTGTATGTGAAGTGTAATGGTTTTCGTACGTATAATTATTCGAATTTCACAGTTTAGGAGGTCGTGTGATGTTTGACTTTTTATACATTGGGATTCTTGGAAAACCTCCTTCATGAAAGTTGCAGAGTGCGTCGAGTTTGTGGACATGTGGAACGTGGGAATTGGAGTTCGTATGAGAAAGTTATGACTATCGGAAAAAGTTTTCATTTTAGTATAAATAGAGAAAAATCAGAAAATGATTCATTATTTCACTTTCCCTTTCAGAAACAAATTCTTCTCTCTCTTTTCTCTCTCGGCTACACCTTCAGAATCAAAGTTTTCCACCTGACCCGACCTAACCTGACTTTTTCGGCGATCTCTGGCAGTGAAACTTGGTCAGCTGGTTCGTCTCCTCTGTCTGGTCGTCTCTGTGGCATCCTCTAGCGGCGATATCCACCGTGTACGGCTCAGCAAGGCGGCGCAGTTGGTGTTTTCGAACCCGACCGGAAAACGCAGTTCTGGCAACTTCGTGGCTTCATGCTTCCTTGGTTGAGTTCAGAGAAGGCTCCCTGATCGATCTATGGTGTTTGTTTTGATCGATTTACGTGGAAATCGGTTCAACTCAGTTTGAGCAAAAATCCAAAGCTTGTGAGGTAGTTTTCGACCCTTTATGCTTGTTTTCTGACTTCGACCTAGTTATGAAAATTCACAAGCATGCTTAGATGAACAGCTTTGATGTTGGGAGTTTTGTGAAATATTGAGTTTTGGCCGGCGGCATTCTGGTGGCTTTCCGGCCATGTAGGGAACTGTTTTTGGTATTATATATGTTCTACTCGTTGATACGAGCGTTTCGATATATAATATGTAAATTTTGGAGTTCGTGTGGAATTGTTATGATTTTTACAGTTTCATACCGGTCTTTATTCGATCCGTGAGGATTCGAGCTTCCGATCGACTTGTGATTTGGATATATCGATCGTGAAAGTATTCCGGAGACTTTGGGAGGTCTCGAATGTGGTTTTGCCTTGATTGGCTCCACTTTGGGGATTTTAGTTCAAAATAGGGGTTTCAGACTTAAATCAAATGTGAATCGTTACTAAGTTGAACCGTATGTGATTAGGTACTTGACGAAGTATTTTGGACGGTTATTTGGTGGATTAGCTGCTTTGTTCTATATTGAAGACGCAGCAGGAGTTTTGAGGTGAGTAATCTCACAAGGTTCATTTACGAACAGAGTTACCATTATTGTTTTGGCGTTATTTATTTAACTGCAAACTATAGTTCGTATTAGTAGGCATTCCTGAGCGAATGACTACGTATATATATATATATATATATTTATGTGAAATATATATATTCTTGTGGATGATGTGTGATGAATAATATGTATGATGGTGTTCATATTATTGTTGAATGTGACTTTTCAAGAAACAATATTGTGGCAAAAGATGTTTTCCATTGTTTGAAAAGTATTGAGCTTGATGTTACATTTTGAGTCAAGCGTGACTCATTTTAGATGTATTGGTCTTTGTACCAAGGGTCACAGATGGTGAGCAGGGATTGGGAAAGCCGAAACTAGATGTTTGTAACGTTTTAGGTCGGGTGCGACTTACTTAACGTTTGACTTTAAGACCAGATAGGGTCTAAAAAGATTATACGTCACAGATGGTGACCTTGATGTTTGATTTTATTACCAAACGGGGTCTGAAGATCACATGTCACGGATGGTGACAGGTCGTAGATGGTGACAGGTCGAAGATGGTGACCTTAATGTTGATTTTAAGACCAGACGGGGTCTGAAAACCACATGTCACAGATGGTGACAGGTCGCAGATGGTGACCAAGGTAGGTATATGGTAATCACGTTCGTGGTCGGACGAGTGATTACGATTTCAGTAGAGCTACAGTTTGTCTGCCATTATAGCTTATGGGGTAACGGTCGAGGTTGCTAGAGACTCATAAGTATATAGTTTAAGGGAGAGTTCAGAGTGCATTCTTCCTTTTTTGTCATAGCGGTGATGGTTAAGTTAGCAAATAGAATATTGTCACAGCGGTGATTTATGTTGCCCTTTTGATAGAAAGGTTATGGAGTCACTACTACAAAAATTGAATCAGACGACGGCTAAAAACCGTCGTCTGATATGGAGGCTAACCGTCGTATATCAAGGCGCCGTCTGATGAAAGTCGATTGTAGGGAACCGTCGTGTGAAGGGCTCGGCAGCATGTCGGCAGTCTATCGACAGCATGCCGGCAGCCTGTTGACAGAATTAGCGGTTGTGTACTATTCTTCAGACAACGGGCTATTTTAGAAACTGTTGTGTGATTGCGATTCAGACGTCGCTTTATTTTATGACCATTGTGTGACTTCTATTCAGACGACAGTTTTTATTTTGTAGCCGTCATGACTATTGTATACATTCGACAGTTCTTTTGACAAAAAGTGTGGTGTGAAGACTAACAATTAAATGTATCTGTGCTTTAAGATGACACATTGAGCTTTTACAATTGTGCTATAACATGTTGGACAAGATATATAACAATCAAATTAATTCAAATCCCACCATATGTAAAATGAATTCAGTAAATTGATATCAAATGGGGAGTATTTCCCAAATATTCATACACAAATTTAAGAGGGTCATTTGTACATTTGTCTTCTTTCTCTATTTCTGTCAACTTTTGCTATTTTCTACATCATACAATGGCCGAGTACCCTTGCAGCTCCATGTCTACAAGTCGAGCTACTGTCTGTAATCCTTGGGACTAGTAAGAATGGGCAGCCCTTCTTTGAGTTCCAACTGATATCCCAATAACCATTCCAACAACAATTGAATAGATGCATAAGTTTTCAATTGATGTTAAAAGCTGCAACCATCAAACAAACATTACTTTTTGTTAACATTTAGCATCAGTGAAAATGGTCATTAATACAATGTATAGAAATTGTTCCCATCTATTAACCCATAAGATTAGCTCATCTATGATTAATACATGCAAGGTGGAGATAATGTGAAATAAACCTGCTGGAAATAGCTAACATGTATCGTTTTCTCCACAAGATCAGCTGACTTTCTAGAGAAAGTATGGATACCAGTTGCAATAACAACTCCTTAAAGTTCTCCTTGTTTGCATGTTGATCCTACAAGTGATAGAGTAGACT